>NC_135797.1:10482145-10797145 GCF_051106095.1 Pogona vitticeps
ACTTTTTTTGGCCTACAGAACCAGCTCCCCATTTTGAGACTGGTAAACCCCCCCCCCAAAAGGTGCAATTTTTGCAAATTTGTGTGAAAGGATCCATCCGGGAGGAAGTTGGTGAGATGTAATCATCCATCCATTGCCAGAGGCTCAGAAAGATCTGATCCTAACCCCAGTCCAGCTGCAAAGGCAATGTTTATGTCTCAGCGACAGAACCCCTGCTTTGAATCCAGAGGGACCGATCTACCTACAATTTATTTTATTTATTTTATTTATACCCCGCCTATCTGGTCAATATGACCACTCTAGGCGGCTCAAGGGGGAAAGGTCCCCACTGGCCCAAACATCCTTTCTCTACTGCAGAGCCTCTGCCGGTCAGAGCTGGTGACCCTGAGCCTGACTTAGGTCTGTACCTCTTTAAAATCACCCCTTGATTGGGAACCATGAGGACTAGCGACATACATACCCCGTTTCCCTGAATATAAGACCTAACCTGAAAATAAGGCCTAGTAGGATTTTTCAGGATGCTCGTCATATAACCCCCAAAATAAGCCCTAGTTACGTGAAACCCAGCCCTCCCCTATTGTGCAGCATTGTGCAGCAACCCGAAGAGGACATGACTGTATTTGAATAAATGTAGATTGTTGTGCCAAATTCATGTTGGTGTCATCGAAGCGATCAACATGAATTTGACCCAACTCCGGGAGGCAGTGGAAGGCAGGAGGGCCTGGCATGGTCTGGTCCATAGGGTCACGAAGAGTCGGACACGACTAAACAACTAAACACACACACACAGATTGTTGTGCATGAAAAAAAATAAAACATCCCCTGAAGATAAGCCCTATTGCGTTTTTTGGAGCAAAAATTAATATTTATTTATTTTTATTTATTTATTAGATTTATATAGTCTTATATAGAGTAGTCGAATGACTAGATGGGCGAGATATAAATATAAGAAACAAACCAATATATACTGCCCATCTTAGAACGTGTCCACTTTGGGCAGTTTACACAAAAATATAAGACCCTGTCTTATTTTCGGGGAAAAACGGTAACATTCCTTTTGAGGGACCGACCAGCCATGGCTCCATGATAGCTCATGATAGGATTTCTGAACTACCAATAACACAATTCTACATGCTGAGAATTCTGCCTACTGTAGAGGCCCTTTGCAAATATAGTCGTTCCCCGCTGGACAATTACCCTGCTCTACGACGAATTCGCTTTATGTTGATGTTTTTGGGATTGTTTTTGCGATCGCAAAACGATGTTTTAAATGGTTTTTTTTCACTGCGCGATGATCGGTTCCCTGCTTCAGGAACCGATTTTCGCTTGACGATCAGCAAACAGCTGATTGACGGGTTTCAAAATGGCTGCCGGCTGAAGAAAATGCCCCCCCCCACTGTTTTCTATGACGGATTCCTCGCTTTACAGGCACCGAAAATGGCCGCCGTATGGAGGATCTTCGTTGGATGAGCAGGTATTCAGCCCACTGGAACGCATTGAACGGTTTTCAATGTGTTTCAATGGTTTTTTTAAAAATTTCGTTTGATGACGTTTTTGCTCTACAGCGATTTCGCTGGAACGAATTAACGTCGTCAAGCGAGTCACCACTGTACCTGAATGTGACACACCGGGGAGGAAGGCCTACGTTGGCTTAGCTCGGCCTAGTTCCGCCCCAATGTCACCTTCCTGCACGCTTGGGCCAAGCTAGGCCTAGCTAAGCCTCAGAGCCTCCCAGCGTAGGCCTTATTCCCAGGTGTGGATTCAGGTATTTGCAAAGTGCCTGTAAGGTAGGGAGAGCTCCCAGCATGATGGCATTTGTAGTTCAGAAAATCCGCACACCAACAAAAATCCTTCCCCTAGTTCTGAAACCCAGGTTTCAGTGGTTGGGACGTCTTTCCCCTGAATTCCCAAATATCGAACCTGCTGTGTTGGGGATCGCCGCAATCGGGCAGCGCCCTTCACAGGCAGAGGGGTCCCGGTTTCGAAAGCCGCCTCCTCGCTCGGAAACCCCAGAGAGTGGGCTCCCTCAGCCTTAGGCTGGGAAACGGACAAAAGGTAGGGAGCCGCCCGACGGCGGGGCTTCGGAAGAAGGAGAGAGCGACGCCATTTTGGGAATCTATTTTGGGAATCCATTTTGGGTATCCTAGAGGAACCGAATGGGGCGACGAGAGGGGCAGCTTTGGAAGGGTCATGACCCTTGATTTAGGGCCTCCGATTATACAGTGCCAGTAAATACCCTCTGAAACATATATTGCAACACCGGTATTAATCCAGATGTTTTCCAGAGGTGCCAGTCGTGGCATGCCATTAATTCGGTGTTTCTTTTCCCTTCTCGGATTGGCCTTGCCACTGACCAACGTCGGCTACTACCCTGAAGAGGGACTGTCGCCGGCGGCTTGACCGCCCTATGGGGCAGCTTTCCTATCTTCTCCTTTCCGAGACGGCCCTGCCTTGCAGAGTTGTCGTCCGGACAGAATGGAGAAGAGCCGTACGCAGGCCAGAAAAAAAAGAGAGAGGGCGTGAGCTTCTCTCTGTGTGTGTATTTGCCTGAACGCTGAACGAAATCATTGGGATATTTTGCTGCCTGCGGTCAAGGAGCAGAGGTCGCGGAGAAAAGAGGGGGATCCAATGCAGGGAGGGTGAGGGTGCCTCTGTGTTGATGCAGAGTGCCTTAATGCCATGCTTCAGGCGCTTTTTGGGAGCAACAATTAATATTTATTTATTTTTATTTATTTATTAGTCTTATATACCGCCCGTCTGGCGGCGGTGGTGGTGGTGGGTGCCCAGCAGAAGAAGCGAAAGGTCAGCGGCGGAAGGGTCTGATGCCTCTTTTCCCTCCCCACCCCCTGTCCAGCATCTTCTGGCCTGCTGGGTCAAAGGCGCTCGGTGCATGCACAGAGGCAATCTTGGGCAAAGGAAGGTAAGAAAGACACTAAGGCTCCAGAAGAAGGAGCCGAGCGCACCTGTGCCCAGGTGTTACCGGGTGGGTGGTCTTCCTTGCCCCCCAAGTATCCCCCTTCTTAATCCCTCCACCCCAGATGATGATGATGATGATGATGATGAAAAATAGATGTGGGAGGCGGAAAGGGGGGTATCGAGGTTGCCCAGATAGTGGTGGTGATGGTGGTCAGCATCCCCCCCCCCTGTCCAGCTTCTTCTGGCCTGCCGGGTCAAAGGCGCTCGGTGCATGCACAGAGGCTATCTTGGGCAAAGGAAGGTAAGAAAGAAACTAAGGCTGCAGGAGGAGCCGAGCACACCTGTGCCCAGGTGTTACCGGGGGTGTGTGTGTCTTCCTCGCCCCCCAAGTATCCCCCTTCTTAATCCCTCCACCCCCATATGATGATGATGATGATGATGATGATGATGATGATGATGATGAAAAATAGACGTGGGAGGCGGAAAGGGGGGTATTGAGGTTGCCCAGATGATGGTGGTGATGATGGTGGTCAGCACCCCCCCACCCCCCTCCCCAGCCGAGAGAGAGAGAGAGAAGGAGAGGCGGGGCGAGAGGGCCGGCCAAAGGCGCCGCTCCGGTTGTCACTCCGGTTTGCGCGGCGCCTGCAAGAGGAGACCCCCCCCCCACTACCACCCCCTCCTCGGGAGCCGGAGACGGCGAAGGCGAGGGAGGGAGGAAGGAAGGAAGGAGGAAGAGGAGGAGGAAGAGGAGGAAGGAGGGAGGAAGGACGGACTCGCCCCGCCGCCGCCGCCGCCGCTGCCCACCTCTTCTCCTCCTCCTCTCTCTCTTCCCCCCCCCCCAAAACATTGTCTTCCGCGCCTTCCTTTGCAGCTCCTGCCTGGAGGGAGAGGGAGAGGGAGGGAGAGAGGGACCCGGGCAAAGCGGGGGGGGGGGCACACCCGCCTCGACGCTACGGCCGCCGCCGCCGCCGCCTCCCGCTGCATCCTCCGGGCTCCATCCCTCCTCGCCTGCATCCCGGCTCCAGGTACCCAGAAAGAGGATGCGCCCTTGCGGTGGGAGGGAGGGGGGGCGGGGGGTGGCCTTGCCCCCGCTGGCAATGTATATATTTGGGAGGGGGGGTGGAAAGAGGGGCGAGGGAGGGAGGGGGGTAGCTCTTGCCTTTCCCTTTTTTTGGGGGGGGCACTCCATGATGGTGGGCATCCTCCTTGGCCTCCCTCCCTCCCTCTCTCCCCCCCCCCCCAGGGTCCCTCCTTGGCACCACGCTGGTGGAGAGTGGCGTCTTTTTTTTGTGGGGGGTCGCGCTGCGGTACCAGCCGAGGAGGGGGTCCTGATGGAGGGGAGGGAGGGAGGGAGTTGCCTTTTTTTGGAGACCCTTCAAGCAACCCAATGGGGTGGGGAGGGGTTTGGGTGGGGGGGGCAGAGCAGGCGAGGCCCTTTTGGCATTGACCCGGTTGGGGTGGGGTGGTGGAAGACCCCCCCCACCGCTGGCTGCCCTTCCCACCCGCAGCCGCCGCCGATGCTCTCTCTCTCTGCCCCCCCCCCCCGGGGATAATGGGCTTCGTCCATCACCGTGGTTATCAACCAGCCAAGGTTGAGATTATCTTCTTGGCTGCCTCTTCCCTCTTGACATCTGAGTAATCCTGGTTGGTCTTCCTCCTTGTTGTTGTTATTGATGATGATGGTGATGATGATGGAAGAGGATGCCCCGCTGGACCATCTTTCCTCCCTCCTTCCAGCACCCAGTTATTCTGATTTTTTTTGCTTTTTTTGGGGTGGGTGTGGGTAGATTTAGGATGTTGTGTAATATTCCTGCACGTCCAGAACCCTGGAAAATTGCTGGAGATGGGCTGGCCGAGGCTCTTGTCAGCTTTCGTCCCCCTCCCTAAAACCCTGGTCTCTCCCTCTTATCCCCCCCCCACACACACACACACCTCCTTGCAAAACTCCAGATTTTAGGAAGTGGGTAATACGAAACAGCACGCTATTTTGATGGGAGCCAGCGACAGCAAACCTGCATTGCTTAGCTCTCCTTAAGCTCTCCATTATTTACTACTATTTGCTGCTGAGCTCACCCTGGCCTCGCCTGATAGCCTTTGTGATGAAGTAGTATTCATATTTATTGTCCGATATCAGACCACCCCTTTAGCCGGAGGTGGTTGCTGGACGATTTTCTTTCTTTTTCCCCTCGTTTAGCGTTTCATTTAGAGGAAGGCAAAGCTGTCTCCCAGTTCCCGCGCCCCGATCCTACTAGCGTGCTCTTGCCTGCAGGGTAACAAACCTCTGCTTTTCCTTTTTCACATTGCTCTCTCTCTCTATATATATGTGTATAAGACAGCACTGCTGCATAACGGGTGCTATTTGTGTATTTAGGAGCCTATGTGTTCACAGATATATTAATGATGTTGCATTTGTGCTAATGACGAATATCTGGATTGTCTAGTGTGGAAGAACCAAAATGTATTCTCAGATTTATTTTTTTTCCCTCCTCCTCCCCAGCCAAAGATTCCCAGCGTCTGGCAAGCTTTGTCTAAAGTCATGGAAGCTATTGCAGGGGTGGTTTCTTGTTGTGAGTTTTGGCTGTGTGGCAAAGCGGGTAGTTTGAGGGGGTGTTAAAGGGAAGGAATAGAGATCCAACCCACCTCTCCCCCCCCCCCGGCACGCAGAATAGATTCGCTGCTTACCTAGGCAGGGGCTCGAAACCTTTCTCTTGAATGGTGAACCTGTCTCCTTTTCTTAGATAGATGGATAGGAAGAGAAAAAGAGGAATTTTTGTGTGTGTGTGTAAGAAAGGAGGTGGGGGAGAGAAGCCGCTTGCATCCGAAGGAAAGAAATCAGGGGCTTGTTGTGAGGTGACAATAGTCCTGTCTTGGGGCTCTCAAAAGAAGTAGCATGCACGCTTCCGCAGGCCATTATATTATTAATTCGGTGCTGGGTGTGATTCAGGTCCAGCATCTTCACCAGGTCCCCACCCCCATCAAATTCTGTAGCAAACATCGGTGACAGTGTAAGGTTCACGTTGAAGGAGGACATATTTTAGGGAGATAAATTCACAAGCTGCCTTTGGTGCGTTTATCATATCTCGATATCTCTCTATACACACAAACACACACACCGATGCACACATGCGATTTATTAGCCGTTTGCTTTTATTCAGACCTCCTTGGGATTAAGAGCGGGGGAAAAAAGCCAAGAAATTCCCCTTTTCCCCTCCTTGCAAATAAATAAAGCCGCTGCATGACTCTCTCGCTGGGAAAAGCAGCTGCCTCCAAAAGGGGGGGGGGGGGAAGAGAGAAGAGCCATTGTATTCAACGGCGCTAATTAATTTTTATGAAGAAGCAGGGGAAGTCAAAGGGGTGTTTGTGAGTCCAGTGGGAAGAATCCTTCGATTGCACCAGCCCAAGTCCACCGAAGGGGAGGTGGCAGTGGCGGCACTAGAGGCAGTAATGAAGGGAGAGGACGGAGCATGACAAATATGTTTTTGAAGGCAGCGCAGGGGAGAGAAATGACAGCGGCAGGTATTTACGGCGTGGCTCAGGTGTGGGGCCGTCCTTTGGAGCACACCTGAGGCTGCGGAAGCAGCCGTAGCCCCGGGATTTTTGGGGCTGCTGTTTTGGGAACCGAAGACGATGCTTTTAGGGCCGTCCCGAGCATTGATGCGGGGCAGCCTTGCGTGCCGTTTTTGGAGAGAGGGGCCACCCTTCGGGCCTGGAGATGGCTGGAGATGTGTGCTGAAGCACAGATGGTTTCCTTTCTCCTTTGTCCAGTGCAGCAAGCTTGCTTTACTGGGTGTGTGTGTGTGTCTATGTGTGTGTGTGTGATGGCCAGTTGCTTCTCCCCAATCCCCCTCTCGAATGCCTCTCGTAGCAACAAAAGCATGCGTTTCCTTTGGACATGATTCGTCCCACACAAAAAAAGGGGGGTTCTCCATCCACCAAGCCATCCCGACAGCAGGGCGTGCTCGTGTTCTGTTTCTATCACGGCGTTCGGCCTCAAAGGATGGGCTGCAGCTCCGAGATGATGTCATTTTATCTTCTCGACAGCCCTGTGAGGGAGGTTTTCGGGTCAGGACCAGCCCTTCCCTCCATCAGGGGAGCATGGCGGAGTTGCCCCTGGGCGGCATACGATGGTGTGCCGAGCCAGAGGTTGGCAGAAAGCGTGGCATGCCTCGCTCTAGGGCCGCAAGTCAAGTCAAATTTGTATTTGAAGAAGCCTTATGGACCATCCCATCAATCCTTCACCATCTAGAATAACATTATGGAATTTTATAAACTTGTGAACGGCGTGATCTTGGGAACGGCGAAAGTCGCAACTTGCCTGTTCAGCCGGTTTATGGGTATGGATGGAGCGGGTGTGTATGTGTGTGGCGGTGGGGCTGCTGTCCCATTCTTTGCCTCAGGCGGCAAAATGTCTTGGGCGGAACCTGGATTAAGATGAGAGGAAGAGAGGCTTGCCCGAGGAGGTTGAGCTCTTTTATAATCCCCCACTCTCTTAAAAGAGATGCTAATGGCCGTTTTGGAGATGAAGGACCCGATCAAGGTGTCTCGGTGGACGTGAACTATTTCAGGTTGTGTTATTGGGTGTTAAGCGAGGTGTGGATTTCTGTTTATCCGTCAAACTCCTTCAAGGGTCAGCTGGAGATTTCTCGGGCATAAGGGCAGCTCTTTTGGAGCAGCACTCAACAGCTACGGCCTACTCACTGCACGTCATTCTTGGTAAAGACCCCAGAAGTACGTGGTGAGGTGGGAGGTATATGTCTTCATTCAGTGATCAATCAATCAATGAATCAGTAATGGACACACTGTGAGAATTTCTTTTGTTGTGTGCAGTGTTGGCAGGTAGGCTAACTTCGTAGCCTTGCTGTTTTTTTTTTAAAAATAGATACAGTGGTGCCTTGCTAGACAGTTACCCCGCATGACAGTTTTTTTTTGCTAGACATTGACTTTTTGCAATCGCTATAGCGATTTGCAAAACAGTGATTCCTATGGGGGAATTTCGCTGGACAATGTTTGGTCCCTGCTTCGCAAACCGATTTTCGCTAGATGACGATTTTGACAGCTCCCTCCGCGCTCGCAAACGGGTGTTTTCGGGACTTAAGCTTCGCAAGACAGCGATTTAAACAGCTGATCGGTGGTTCACAAAGCGGCTTTCCTATGGCCGATCTTCGCTAGACAACGATGATTCTTCCCCATTGGAACGCATTAAACAGGTTTCAATGCATTCCAATGGGGAAATGTTTTTCGCTAGATGATAATTTCGCTAAACAGTGATTTCAGTGGAATGGATTATCATCGTCTAGTGAGGCACCACTGTATGCATTTAAAAAAAAACTGGTGGAATGGAAGGGCTATCGCTCAGGAATAGAGTGCTGCTGATGTGAAAATGTCTTGGGTTTAGATCCTTGATATCGCTGTATAAGCTAAGGATTAATCTTCTCCGAAACCCTAGATTGCTACTGGTGGTCAGTGTAGGTAACTCAGAGCTGCGTGGAGCAGGGCTATCAGACCGTTTACCAAGTTCTGAATCAGAATCATGATTTATTTAGCATCATGAGCAGTGATGCCAAGCTCCCTTCTTCTAAGAGAGAAGGTCATGGAGCAAAGGAAGGATACACGGAAAATTTCTCGGTCCCGTTTTTAGCACCTAAAATGGAGACTTATCTCTGATACTCCAAAGAGTGGCTACCGGTCAGTGTTTGTAGTATTAAGATCAATGGGCTTGACTTGGTCTACAATGGTTTCTTATATTACTGGAGGTCTCAAGAAAAAGGGGAGGGGGAAAAGAGAGAATCTTGCAGAAAAGATGCTTCTTAAAAGTGGTCATGGGCAGATGCAGGAATGGAAATGTTACTTTTCGGACTACAACTCCCAGAGGTCTTGATTCTTGTTTCTATGCCCAGGATAGTTGCACTAGGCAGTGCTGTTCATCACATGGATCATTCCAGGGTTCAGTCCCTGCCGTTTCCAAATAGAACATCTAAAATCACAATTTTGAGACTCTGCCAAGTAGTGTAGAAAAACTGATTTAAGTGGGCCAAACATCAGAATAAAGCCACTTTCTATTCAAATCATCCTTTTACAGTGGTGCCTCGCTTAGCGAGCACTCTGTTTAGCAATGAAATCGCATAGTGATGAACTTTTTGCGATGTTCCCTATGGGGGAAATTTCGCTTTGTGATGATCGGTTCCTTGCTTAGGGAACCGATCATCGCAAAGCCACCATTTTCGCATAGCTGATCGGCGGTTTCAAAATGGCTGCCGGGAAAAAAACATGGCCGCCCACTGTTTTCTGGGACGGATTCCTCGCTTAAGAGGCACCAGAAATGGCTGCGCTATGGAGGATCTTCACTGAACTGTGAGTTTTAAGCCCATAGGAATGCATTAATCGCGTTTTAATGCATTTCTATGGGCTTTTTTATTTCGCATTGCGACGTTTTCGTTCAACAGATTTCGCTGGAACGAATGAACATCGCAGTGCGAGGCACCACTGTATTGGGAACTGCGAGGACACGCTTCTTGGGAGAGAAGTATAGCTTTTCATTCCAAAAGCTTGGGTTCAGTCACTGGTATGAAAAGCATCCCCCCCCCCCCAAGGCCAGGGATCCCTGCTCCCAATCTGAACCGCACGAGATGGACCAAGAGCGTAGCTGCGGCGGACGCCGAAGTTTGGCCTTCTACGTGTAGTTATTTATCATGGCATTAATTTTCCCGGAGAAGAGAAGGATACCTGCTTAGAGCTGTCTCTTGATGGAATTAAATTGGACTACTCTTCTGGACTATAAGTTTGCTTAAAAGGGGACAGTGACAGCAGTTGGAAGTCCTTTAATGTGGAATGATGATGGCCGTGGCAACCTAAAGCAGCCTCTCCCCCTCCAGTGATCTTCGAAAGGCACTGGATCTCAATTCCATCATGATTGGCTACCAGTGATCTTTGAAAGGCACTGGATCTCAATTCCATCATGATTGGCTAGCATAGGACTGTTAAATTAACACAACAAATGGACAAGGCGAAGCTGGACAATGAAGGTGTGAACTGGAGAGGCCTGTGTTCGGATTTTGTCTCTTACCTTGAGCAGGTTTGCAAGGCACGTTGGGGTCATAGTTCATGAAATTTCTGCCAGTATGGCTATCAGTAGTTTGTAGCCGAAGTGTCCAGATTTATATTTTTGGATTCCAAAAACCACACACGCCTTACACTTATTTAGTGTGCGTTGACCAGTACAAATCCAGACGCCCTGTGCATTCTCCCAAGAAGCAAGGGAAGTGGAGTGAGATCAGGAGGAGTCCTCCCGTAAGGCGAGGAAGAGAAACTTGTGGGTCAAACACATGGGGAAGAGGTCTTGCCCAGTCCAATGTTCTTCTGTTTATCTCTGATTAGTCATCAGAGATAGGAAGGTGTTGCTTGGAGATAAGAAGGTATCACTCAATTGTATGGAGGCACGTCGTTGTTGTTTAGTCGTTTAGTCATGTCCGACTCTTCGTGACCCCATGGACCAGAGCATGCCAGGCCCTCCTATCTTCCACTGCCTCCCGAAGTTGTGTCAAGTTTTCTGGTAGCTTCGGTGACGCTGTCCAACCATCTCATCCTCTGTCGTCCCCTTCTCCTCTTGCCTTCACACTTTCCTAACGCATATCCTGGCTCAAAGGCAGAGGGTCGGTTACCTGATTCATTAAGTGAGATCAGATGAGAGACAGAGATGCTACAGCACAGTGTTACTCCTGGGGAAGGGTTCCCGCACCACTCGATTTGAGCCATGCAGCCATGCAGTCTCCCATCATTTCAACCAGGTCTGTGTGGGACGGCTTTCGGAGAGGTGATAATGAATGCGAAGTGGCCGTGGCTTCCGGGTTCCCACTTTGAAACACCAGTGTGCCTCAGATCCGCCTAAGAGTTGCACAGACTTTTTTCCCTTTGGATTCCAGTAAGGTGACTTAAATTATCTTTGGGTTCCAACAGGTTGTCATTTTTCCGAAATATGTGTGTGTGTTCTTCATGCATATATGTATTCGTTCTGTATAGTTTGCAGAGTGTCTCCTCGGAATATTTCACTTATCGCTTCAGATAAAAAAAAAGGCAGGAAAAAAACCTCTTGAGAATCTCACTTTTGGCTGTAGCTTCTTATCATCCCGTTCCAGCGTTCACACCGGAGTTCAGCTTTTTTTAATTCACTCCAGACTGTATGTGTGCAGGTGAGTGCATATATGCACATGCCCGCCAGTGGCAGATTCTTATTTTTTTTTAAATCCTCTCTACATTGCTTTCTCTCCCCCCCCCTTCTTGATGGCTTCTTTCGCCCCTCCTTGCCTCGTTCGCTCTGCCTCCTCCAATTATAAAACAAAATTATGGCCATTGCAAATTGGGATATACTATAGAGTGTTCATCGGGATGGGGAGGGGGTGGCGGACCTTCCAGTCCTGATTCTCTCTCTCCTAAAAGGGGTACTCTATGGTACTTCGTCCTCTTCTGGAGTGGTTTAAACTGTTGGCCCAGATAAATTTTACATGAATAATTTCTCTCCCTCGCAGCAAGAAAATACAGAAAATAAACCCTTGGGCTGGCTATAATTGATTTTTTTTTTCCTGGGCACCTGGAATGATGTGATTTGTGATGGTGGAGACTGTAGGCAATTTTTTTTTGTATATGTATTTTGTTCTGTGTTTTTGTTGCTGCTGCAAACATGGATTTTGAAATTGATCTGGCAAACTGATTTTAAAAAGCTGATCTTGTCATGAGAGAGAGAGAGACCCATCAGGTTGTGCCCCAGAGAGCGGAGCTGTGGGTTCGCTGGCATACAGAAAGATTAAATTTATATTTCCCCGTGCATTGGGCCAAAAAAAAAGGGGGGTCCTTGCAAATCTATTAAGGCAGCAATCCTCTTTGTGCTTTTATAGCACGTTTAATGTGAAAGGAGCTTTATAATCCTTCAGCTCGCCTGGTCCTGTGAGGAAGCTTCTTGCAATCTTCCAGCGTTGTTGTGGTTTTTACAGGGAGGAAGGCTAAGGCGGACAAGAGGGAGTTGTGCTTGAAGTCACACAGGGCACTTTGAACCTCTGTCTGCCAGTTCCCGTGTTGTACAGAGGGAAAATGCACGGCAGCAAAATCCTGTCCGTTGTTTTTTCAAAATCAGGAGAAGTGACATCATCAGCCAGAGCAGGAGACTCGGAGGGGGTTCCCCCTTGTTCTGACCGGTGAACTGACGGTGATAACAAGTCTTTCAAGTTTTACTCTTCCGTGTGTCAGATCTGATAGAGCTTACCTGCATTTCCAGTTACGAACAAAAGGTTTCGTTTCAACTTGGTCTTTGGTTATCGGCCAGCGCATTGGGCAAACGAAGCCTCTCCGTGCAGCCAGAAGTGAACACTTGTGAGTTCAAAAGCTCTTATTCCCAGCTTCCCGTGTCTATGATTGCAGTCATAATGATCTTTCGGTATGATGCTATGTCAACATTTCTCAATCTGGCCTGCTTCAGACGGCTTGGGCAATACCTTCCATCACCTCTAGGTAGCACAGCCCATGGACGTTGCGACTCAGTTCCTGAAGGGTGCCAGGTTGGGGAAGGCTATGCTCTTCAGTGCGCATGAGCATATGGTGCATAAACACACACCTCTGGAGGTCAATCACTCTGATTTTGTCGGGGAAGTGAATCTGCTGTAGTGTTTGTCTGATCTTTATATCCGAAGTGTTGAACCCAATCAATCAGTCAATCAAACAAACAGAATCCTGTCTTCAAAATAGGGTCCTTACTTTGGATCTGAACTGCAAAATTCAGATTAAAAGCCAGATCAGTTCATGAAGTCAGGCTCATCAGCTGGTCCGCGTAGAATCAGTCTTCTCTTCGTTTAGCTTAATGAAGAGAAGACTGAGGGGAGAGATGATAGCAGTCGTCCAAGATCCGAACGGTTGCCACAGGGAAGACGGCATCGATTTACAGTGGTACCTCGCTAGACGGCGACCATGCTGTACGAAGAATCCGCAGGATGGTGACTTTTTGCGATTGCTATAGCGGTTCGCAAAACAGTCATTCCTATGGGGGAATTCCGGTTGATGACGATTTGGCCCATGCTTCACGGACTGTTTGGGACGTGGTGGCGCTGCGGGCTAAACCACAGAAGCCTTTGTGTGCTGCAGGGTCAGAAGACCAGCAGTCGTTAGATATAATCCATGCGATGGAGTGAGCTCCCGTCGCTTTGTCCCAGCTCCCGCCAACCTAGCAGTTCGAAAGCATGCAAATGTGAGTAGATAAATAGGGACCATCTCGGTGGGAAGATAAACAGCGTTCCAAATCTAAGTCGTGCTGGCCACGTGACAACGGAAACTGTCCTCGGACAAACGCTGGCTCTACGGCTTGGAAACGGGGATGAGCACCGCCCCCTAGAATCGGACACGACTGGATAAAAATGTCAAGGGGAACCTTTACCTTTACCTCGCGGACTGTTTATTTGCAAGATGACGATCTTTACAGCTGATCGTCGGGTTCCTAAAATGGCTGCCCTGTGTTTTCAGGACCCATGCTTCGCAAGGCAGCCATTTTAACAGCTGATCGGCGCTCGGAAAATGGGTTCCCCTATGGGTGATCTTCGCTGGACGACGAGGTCATTTCCCCATTGGAATACATTAAATGGGTTTCAATGCAATCCAATGGGAAATTGTTTTTCGCATGACGACAATTTCATTTAACAATGATTTTCCCGGAACGGATTATCGTCGTCATGCGGGGCACCACTGTATTTTCCATTGCGCCTGAGGATAGGACGAGAACCCATGGGTGGAAACTCGTCAGCGGGAGATCCAACCTGGAAATAAGGAAGAATTTCCTGATGGTGAGAACCATCAAGCAGTGGAACAGCTTGCCTCCTGATGTTGTGGGTGCCCCATCGCTGGAGGTTTTCAAGAAAAAATTGGACAGCCATCTGTCCGGGATGGGATGAGGTCTCCTGCCTTGGGCAGGGGGTTGGACTAGAAGACCTCCAAGGTCCCTTCCAACCCTACAATGATTCTATGAATCACTGTGAACTTTTGAACTTTACAATTGAGTGCTTCACCTCTGCGAACCTATCCTTTCTACTGCGTGGTCCTTCTCTTTCACCGCCCATGCGGGATATTTCTCCTTGTGTTATTAAACTGTATCTCTGTGCTTGAAAAGCAGTGCCTGTTGAATTTCTGCCTACGGCAGCGGCACGCCCACAAGTGAAACCCACCTCCTTAACAAATATAATGGACAAAAGCAACATTAGGGCCGAAACATGATGCAAAGTGGTCGAGGGCCCTTTTTAGGAAGGTGGCATCAGATATAAGCTGTCAAAAGTCCCAGGATCATTTCAAAGAGGTACACTTTAATCAATCAGTTTTTGAGAAATAGATCAATGTAGTAGTACATTTTAAGAGATAACGTCAGCTGAAGCACCGTTAACATTGGCGGAAAACAAAGCAAAACAGCCCACCAAGTGAAAACTAAATACATTTATCAACGTAAGCCAATGTTTAAAAGTGGTAAAATGAAGGGTGTAAAGATAAGAAGCTAAGACCAAACGCATTTGGATAATATTTCTTTTACCCAACAGCCATTAGAGGGGCTGGTAATAGAAGCAAAGATAACAATGCACGCTCAGCCACATCTTTTTTTTCTTTTCTTTTTGGGAGAAACAGCGAGAGACTCAAGTTCTGATGCAGGTTGTGGTGGAGGAGCTGGATCTCAGGGTAAGATATTATCAATTCAGATACCTCCTGACCCAAGATTTCTTATATCTAGCTGTGGGCTCTCAGGCATGGATACCGTGTTTCCCCCGAAAATAAGACAGGGTCTTATATTAATTTTTGCTCCAAAAATGCATTAGGGCTTATTTTCAGGGGATTTTTTTTTCATGTACAACCATCTGTATTTATTCAAAAACAGCCCTGTCATCATCTTCTGGTTGCTGCATAAGGGTGGAGGGCGGGCTTTCATTTAACTGGGGCTTATTTTGGGGGGTAGGGCTTTTATGACGAGCATCCTGAAAAATCGTTGTTGTGGTTTAGTAGTTAAGTCGTGTCCGACTCTTCGTGACCCCATGGACCAGAGCACGCCAGGCCCTCCCGTCTTCCACTGCCTCCCGGAGTTGGGTCAAATTCGTGTTGGTCGCTTCAATGACCCTGTCCAACCATCTCATCCTCGGTCGTCCCCTTCTCCTCTTGCCTTCGCACTTTCCCAACATCAGGGTCTTTTCCAGGGAGTCTCCTCATGAGATGGCCAAAGTACTGGAGCCTCAGCTTCAGGATCTGTCCTTCCAGGGAGCACCCAGGGTTGATTTCCTTCAGAATGGAGAAAAATCATACTAGGGCTTATTTTCAGGTTAGGTCTTAAATACAAGGTAGGAGGTCCCCTTTCCAGCCCCAGTGTCAGGATCGGTATCCGGAAGGAAGGAGCCATTACTTGGAACAGCAAATAGTCCTGCTTTAATAGCTGGGACTGACAACACCATTTTATCAGATTAAAAAATCCCCCCTCCCAATCTCCCACCTGGCATGGCCAGTTGGCAGCTGATGCTTAGAGTCCTCGCTCGTGATCATGACCCTCTTTTGCATGCAGAAGATCACAGGTTCAATTGCAGTGGTCATGGAGTGCAGGATGGGCCCTCTGCCTCAGGGCTCTGGAGAGCTCCTGATGGTCATTCAGAGAATCCTAGAATCATGGAGTTGGAAGGGGCCCTTTAAAGGCCATCCAGTCCAACCCCCTGCTCAAGGCTGGAATCCAAAACAAAGGAGATCTGCCAGGGGGGTTGTCTAACTTACTCTTGAAGGCCTCCAGCGCTGGAGCGCTCACCACCATCTGAGGTCATGGGGCTCCATCGTCGTACCGCTCTAAGAGTTACGAAGTTTTTCCTGCTGTTCAGCCTACATCTGGCTTCCTGTCGCTTGAGCCTATGAGTCTTTGAAAAGGGCTATCTCCCCCTCGGTCTTTTCTCAAGGCTAAACATGCCCATAGTAGACAGTGCTGATTTGGATGGAGAAATAGAGGGAACCTTATGCTCTTCAAGTCATTTCTGGCTTTACAGTGACCCAACGGATGAATAATCTCTCCCCAATGTCCTATCATCAGCAGCTCAGCTCAGCTCTTGCAAATGCATAGCCACGGATGGCTTTATTGAGTCAATCCATCTCACATTTGGAGTTCCTCTTTTCCTGTTGCCTTCAACATCCCTCAGCTGTACTGTTATTTCCAGGGAGTCTTGTCTTCTAAGCATGTATCCAAAGTACGACTACCTCAGTTCAGTCATTTGAAAGGGGTTTCCCAAATTCCTCTTAAATCAGCAATCCCCCCCCTTCCGATTCATGGATTAAGGATTTCTTGCCCTAAGGGCAGTGTGAGAAGAGGCATGCGGAAGGCAGAGAGGGCCAGGGGGACAGAGAAAGCTTAAGTGATTTCTTTTAAGGAAGTGGGTGCTTAGCCATGAGGACTAGATTCTTACTGTGCTTTAAAAGGATGGATACAATTCATTCTTGACATGCACGAGAGTCAGATTCAGTCCCTGAATCTACAACTCAGCAAAACGATGGAGTAGGGTGCATTTTTTTTTAAAAAAAAGGCTTTTAAACAATTGGGAGGTTTTCACAGCGGATCTCCTGGAGGTTATACTAGGTGACCTTTGAGGTTCCTTTCAACTGTATGATGATATTATTATTTCTTCTGATCTTCCCAGACTTGGCTCTGGTATTGAAAAGGGGCCATGCCGTTGAGTCAAGGGAAGCTCTGGGATTTCATATCAGATCCAGCGACTAGCAATTAAAGGAGAGAAGTGCTGGAGCTTCAGACTGCTGGAAGGGTCTGCTTTTGAATCCCAAATGAGTGTGGGCTGCCGGTGGACCGGCAAACTGCGCATGCCCGGAGAACGGATGCTTTTTTAGTGCTGAATCACACATTCCTAGATTGTGGATTGTGGCCCTGAAGGCCAGTACAGTGTTGCCTCGCTAGACGATGATAATCTGTTCCACTGAAATCGCTGTCTAGCGAAATCATTGTCTAGCGAAAAGCAAAGGGCCGTCTAGCGAAAATCGGTTTGCGAAGCAGGGACCAGCGAAATTCCCTCATAGGAATCACTGTTTTGCGAATCGCTATAGCGATCGCAAAAAGTCAATGTCTAGCGAAAAAAACTGTCATGCAGGGTAACTGTCTAGCGAGGCACCACTGTAGCAGAGCTAGAATCTGGATTGGAGTAAACGTGTTCAGAAGGCATTGCCATGAACGGAAACTATAGCGAGACTTGATTAAACCTACAGGAACTCTACAGGGTGCCAGGATAGTTGAGGAGTGTCCAATTTTGTCTCTTTTTTTGTAATTGCTGTCTGCCTGCTATCTCGGCGTAAACTTTCCCAGTACCTCCATCGGCAGCTGTGTCACGGAATATCCACAGACATTCTGCTTCTTCAGGGGAAAATGCTGGCTGTCATAAAGCATTAGAAAATAGCGCAGCAATTTTGTTAAGAACAGCCTTCCAAATTTGGGATCCTCTCAGAATCCTTGCCAAGGATTTGCAGCTCAAATTGTAGGGTTTATAGTTAGCAAAGCTCAGCCCAGCTTCTGAGAGTTTAGCGAGTGGGGGGGGTCACTTTGGTTGGGAGGCCTGTTGACCCCGGACTTCAAGCCCAGGAGGAGACAATGTTCCGAGCGGAAACTGGAACAAAGAAGTCAAAACGGGATCTGTACGACCGGATGAAATTGAAAATCAGGCAAGGCATGGATAACAATAGGTGAAATCCTGTTGCTTAGCATACATAGCAAGTCACAACTAGAGTAAGCCCATTGAATGAATGGAACTTACAGAGGAATTAACTCACATAATTGCTACTGATTCAGTGGACGTACTTTAGTTGTGACTTACTATGCTAAGCAACAGGATTTCAGCCAGTGTGACGATAATCCGTTCCACTGAAATCGCTGTTTAGCGAAATCATTGTCTAGCGAAAAGCATTTCCCCATTGGAATGCATTGAAAATTGTTTAATGCATTCCAATGGGGAAGAATCGTCGTTGTCTAGCGAAGATTGGCTATAGGAAAGCCACTTTGCGAACCGCCGATCAGCTGTTTGAATCGCTGTCTTGCGAAGCTTAGGTCCTGAAAACACCTGTTTTGCGAGCGCGGAGGGAGCTGTCAAAATCATCGTCTAGCGAAAATCAGTTTGCGAAGCAGGGGCCAAACATTGCCCAGCGAAATTCCCCCATAGGAATCACTGTTTTGCGAATCGCTATAGCCACATAGAATAGTGAAGTTGGAAGGGGCCTGTAAGGTCATCAAGTCCAACCCCCTGCTCTGTGCAGGAATCCAAATCAAAGCAGATCTGACCAAGGTCGTCCAATCTTTTGTGAATTGCTATAGCGATCGCAAAAAGTCAGTGTCTAGCGAAAAAACTGTCATGCGGGGTAACTGTCTAGCGAGGCACCACCGTACTTGAATTTCATGGGATGATAGGACTGCTGGATAGCTCAGTGGCTGAGGTCTGTGGCTAGAGTTTGGGAGTTTGATTCCCCAGCTGTGCCTCCCTGATTTGGGGGGGAGGGTCTAGACTTGGTAATCCATAGGATCCCCTCCAGGGCTGCAGTTCTAAGAGGCGGCGGCGGAGGAGGAGGAGGATTGGACACAGTGGGTGCAGTTTTGGCCTGCCTACCCTTTGTGAGTCTTTGGTTTTAACTGTGGTTGCTGGGAGTTGTAGTCCAGAATGTCAGATGACCAACCTCTCTGCATCCTTCAAGGCCATCCTTTCTTCAAGGCGGTCTCATGTCTCTGACGTTGCTTCTGGGTCACTTGGTGCCCGGAAAGGAGCCTGGTGACATTGTGTGATTGACTTGGTATTAAATTAAGGTCTGCTGTGATGATGAACGGGTGGAGAGAGCAGAGAAGCCAATCCAGAGAGTGCAAGCTTGAAGAGGGGAGATACAGTAGTGCCCCGCTTAACGATTGCTCCGCATTATGACGAATCTGCTTTATGATGATCTTTTTGCTATTGCAATTGCGATCGCAAAACGATGATCTAAATGGGGAAATTTCGCTTAGCAATGATCGGTTCCCTGCTTCAGGAACCGATTTTCGCTCTACGACGATCAAAACAGCTGATCGTTGGGTTTTCAAAATGGCCGCCGGGTGCTTAAAATGGCTCCCCGCTGTGCTTAGGGATGGATTCCTCGCTATACAGGTACCGAAAATGGCCACCGTATGGAGGATCTTCACTAGATGGTGAGTTTTTATCCCACTGGAACGCATTGAACGGTTTTCAGTGCATTTCAAAGGGGTTTTTAATTTCGCTTTATGATGTTTTTGCTTAACAGCTATTTTCCTGGAACGGATTATCGTCGTTAAGCGAGGCACCACTGTAACTCTGTGTCCCCTAGGGACGGGTTGCTCTAGACTGCTGGTTCCCAATCTTGGGTCACCCAGGTGTTCTTGGACTTCGATTCCCAGAAGCCTTGACTACCAGCTGTGCTGCCTAGGGTTTCTGGGAGTTGTAGTCCAAGAACTCATGAGTGACCCAAGGTTGGGAAACAGTAGACAAAGATTGTCCTTGTCAGTGGTAAAACCAGACAGGGCTTGTAGAGTCAACCATTAGCAACAGGTACAGGATCTTTGGTTTTTTTCCCCCCACTACAGCCAGTACCATTCAACAGGCGGCATCATGTCTTCCCAGTTCCCTTGAGATCTGACCCTGCTATGGTCTGGAGCAGTCTTTCTCAACCGAGCACTCTCCAGGTGACTACCACGGCCCTTCATTCCAAACTGGGAGGCAGTGCCATAGCGCTAGACATGTCTAGTCTGGAGCAAATGAACATTTTTGGACCCAGCTGCCTTGAGACATTTTGCTGCCCGAGGGGAAAAGGGCATTCGGCTTCCGTGTCGTGTGCCACAAGGGGAGTGGGTGGGTGGGAATTTCTTCCGGCTGAAAGACCTGGATGGAATTTCGTCGGCATTTTCAAGGGGATGAAGTTCCCGCTGTTAGGTAGCAAAACAGTGGGACCCCAAATGGCGGCCTAAGATGCCTTCAAATGGGAAAAAATATTTCACACACAGAAGCTGGGAAATCATCAAATGCTGTTGTTGTGGGAGGAAAGTTGTGTCCATCTGGGGAACATAATGGGGTTGGGCTTGGCTTGAGGGCTGGGGGTGCCCCACCTAATGTGGGGAGCCTCGTTTGGTGGTGGGAATGTATCATGTACATATAGTGCATAAGCAGGCGATTCACGAAGCCCTCGCTACTTTGCCCATTTATTTATTATAAGTTTTAGGGGCTTTTAGATCAACTTCCTTTCTCCGCATCTCTCTTTTATTCCCTTGAACTGACCCTGAAAATCAGCCTTCCCCAACCCAGTCCCTTCCAGAGGTGTCGGACTACACGTTCCATCATCCTCAGCCCGCATGGCCATAACTCTTCTGTGCCTTAAAGGCTCTCCGTCATAAACTGAATTAATAGACGCCCATGGGTTTGGCCAAATGCTGGCTTCTTTTAGATCCATCGTCATTGACCTTCTGGTTCCTGGTTTCTTACTGGACTTCATCTCCCAGAAGCCTCTGTCAAGATGTTGAGGGATGCTGGGAGTTGTAGTCTAGCAATCCAGGTTTAGGTACTAATGCTGAAAACTCTGTAAAAGATGGGCTTCTTGGTGTCTCTTGGCCTGTTTGCTTAGGGGAAACCCCCCCCCCCCTAATTTGGAAAATATTGCATTTTAAAGGGGATCCCATTTCTCTTCCAGAATTAGAGGCACCCAACCGCTCAAACCAAGCTTGATAAGAATTCACTGATTAGAGCATTGTTTCTTTCTGGTTTTGTTCTTTATAGCCATTTAGGCTAATGACTGTCAGCCTTGCCCAGACTGCACAGAATTCCTTTTTTCTTCTTCTTGCTAGCAAATAAGTGGCCATCTAAAAATAACTTTTTTTCTTTTTCTTTTGGCAACGTTTGAAAGATCCTGTTGGGTTACTAACCCTTCTAGGCCATACAGTATGGCTTGCTTCAGCTGGCTCCATAAGGTTTCCCCTCTTCCTGTTTTAATAAAATGTGTCTGCTTTCTTTTTACAGATGTTAAGGGACACCCGCTCTTACGCCGGGCGCTTCCCCGATCTTTGTTTGGAAGCCAGTTTGGCACATTGGGATGAATCCCAAATGATTAGGATCTTGTCCAGTTTTGTTCAGGCCTGAATCCAAACCCAGTTCGGAAATTTGGATTGCCAGCCATTCTGTTGGTTTGTTTTGGGAACTAAAAAAGCCATCCCTTTTGGGGGTGTGGGGTTTGCACACACACACATGAAATCTGGAGTTATGATAGACCAAAGGAGGAGAATATTCCTTCTGAACTCCAGACAGTTTCAACAATTTGCTGTTTTCCAAACACATGCAGCCTCTCCTTGCAAGGATGGTGACGGGCGAAGGGGTCGGTTGTCCACGGACTTCTTTCAGCTCTACTGCTCTGCGATTCCTTTTGTGGGTGTGCGTGAATTCCAGCGTCATAAGCTATTATATTTATTTATGTCTAATGTCAGCTTCATTATTTCCTCAAAAATGGGCACTCAGGGAAGCTAAGAAGAGTGACGTAGGTGTTAAAAAACCAAAATCATAATTAAAATCTGATATGAAAAAAATGTTAAAAACACAATGAAACGGACAAACCCAGCTGGCGTACAGAAAGCTAGGAAGCAAAACTCATGTCCATTGGCGGGGAGTTCCAAAGTCTAGAGGCAGCCACCAAGTTGGACCTCCTTCAATGCAGGCTATGAATGACAGGCCTCTATTTGCCCGGGTTCAGGGTTTGTAGTGCGTAGTCCTCTGTTTGATGCCTTCCTCTGTCTAGACAGACTGAAGAGTTCTGGTTTATAGAGAAAGAATCTTAGAAGAGAGAGTGCCAACAGAGTTCTCTCCAAGCCCGCGAAACAGCTTTCGGAAAGCAAAGCACTCACGCCACTTGTTCACAAGCTTTTCCCCTGGAGAGCAAGTGCATTTCTCTTTAAATCATAGGGACTTTTTTTCATCGTTAGCCCGTGTGTTTCCATTAATGTGTGCAAATGTTAGGCAAAGTTGTGTCCTCTGTTGGATATGTGGTGATGTTATTTCTTCTTTTTAAGTGTTAGGCCACTGGCCACTCTGTCCTCGCATAGGAACCAGGAGCATCTTTATTTTTCTGTCTCAGACCTTTATTACCTTATTTTTCGCTCCATAAGACGCACCTTTCCATAAGACGCACCAATTTTTTAGGAGAAGAAAACAGGAAAATATAATCTGTTTTCTTCGCTCCATAAGACGCACAGACTTTCCACCCCCCCTGTTTTGTGGGAAAAAAGTGCGTCTTATGGTGTGAAAAATACGGTAATTTATTAGCGATATGTGCGGCTTCCATTTCCTTCAGTGATCTCAAAGGAGCTCCCCCTCCTTATCCTCTCTAATTGTCCTACCTCACAGGGCTATTGTTGGCAGTGGCAGAGGGACCAAGGTTGCCCAATGAGTTGCGTAACTTATTGGGGGCTAGAAGCTACCTCTCCCAGGCGTCAGACCAAAACCTTAAGCCAGGAATGGGTGACGTTGGCCTTCTAAATGATTTGGACTACAGTTCTCATAATCCTTAGCTAAGATGGGTAGGGCTATTGGAGGACCAGCAAGAACATCTAGATGGCCACAGCTGACCTTGGCCTAAGGACTACGTAAGACAAGTGGCTGCGTATGTAGTAGGGGAGTTTGATGTCTATGTCCTTTGTTTAGCAATTCGGAAACACTTTAGTCAACCACTAACCTAATGTCCTTTCTCTTCTGATGGTTGTTGTGGGTTTTTCGGGCTCTTTGGCCGTGTTCCGAAGGTTATTCTTCCTGACGTTTCGCCAGTCTCTGGAAGAACAACCTTCAGAACACGGCCAAAGAGCCCGAAAAACCCACAACAACCATCAGATCCCGGCCGTGAAAGCCTTCGAGAATACATTCTTTCTCTTCTCATTGCCTCTTTGTCTTTCTTGCTAGTTATTTATTTATTTATTTATTTATTTATTTGATTTATACCCCACCTATCTGGACCGATGGTTAGTCTTTCTCTTCTTTTGTCATAGTGTTCGTTCATCCTTTCCTTCTGTTCCTTCTCTTTCCTCCTTACCGGGCGGTAGAACATTTCTGTCACTCTCTCTCAACATTTTGAAACGAGGGCCCTGCAATGCTAGGCATTAATCTGCCTAGAGGCCCTCTGTAGAATGCTTAGGACCAGCTGTAACTTTCTCTGCAGGGAAAAGTAAGGAGTTGCGCCATCTAGTGACTAAAGATGGTATGAGGAGATGGTAGTTAACGAAAATTAATGAATCCATTTAAAAAAAAAATAAAAATCAGTCAGACGGACCTACCCTAAAGTAACTAGGGTACCCTTAGTTCCCTTCAGAAAGTCTCAGGCATCTCTGTACTTGGAGATATGATGGAGAAAAGCACATCGATAAAAGAGATGGTCTCTTTTATTTTGTAGAGGTGTGTGTGTGTGTGTGTGTGTATGTGTTAGGCACCGTCAGCAGGATGCCTATTCTCACAACAATGGTATTATCTTGCCTATGACAAAAGCAGCATCTCTCTTGCTTTGCGAAGATGGCAACAGTGTTCAAATGTTGGGATCAAGAAGGTGCTTTCATAGATTTCGCTCTTCCTTTGCCACCTCCTTCCTCTCTCCCAAAGATTATAGCAAAGCTTCTTTGTCCTTGATTCCACTGGGGGGGTCTCCCAATTGCCAAGCCATTAAAAGCTTGAATGCTTTCTTTCTTGCTTGCTTGCTCTCTCTCTCTCCCCCCCCCCCCTTTCCTCGGACTGCCTGAGATTTTTCTTGGCTTCCATTTTTCCCCCCAGGTTGACTTTCGAGGGCTCCTGAGTGGCCTCCTCGGAGGGAGAGGAAGGGATGTTCAGGGCCCACCGAGTAGAGGAGGAGGAGGAGTCTTTCCATGTCTTTGGGCCAGGAATGATTTCTTAGGCACAAGGATCCAGGAAACCTCATTTCCTTTCCAGACATGAAAAATAAATCTGAAAGAGGTGGTGGCTACCTGCAGCCAGGCGTGAAGCTTTTGGGAGAGAGTCAAAGGGATGGCGGGGAACGAAGGCATGGGTGGTTCATCCATTAAGATAAAGGTCCTGGCTATACCCAAGGAGGGTCTGTCTGCTTCCTTACCAGAGGTGGGGGGCAGCTCTTCCTGTTTTCTCTTCCTGATATGAAGGGGGGGGAGAAGCAGCAGATAGCAGCGGGTGGCTGCTCCAGATCTCCCCACAGTTGAGTGCTGTGCCTTCCACCCCACCAGGCACAGTAGGCGTCAGCTTAATGGCCCTGATAACCTTGGTTTGTTGCCAAAAAAAGAGAGAAGAAGAATCCGTAGTCTGTGGTCAAACAGAAATGCAGGTGTTTTTCAGAACAGACTGTGTCATTAGTTCAGTCCCAAAGGAGCGTTCAGTCCACCTCCCCCCCCAAATGGAAAGCGGGTCTTTTGTCAGGCTGATGACTCTTAAGTTCCTGTCCATGCCCATCTTCGAATATTTTGCATTGCAAGAAGGATAAAGGTAAAGGTAAAGGTTCCCCTTGACAATTTTTGTCCAGTCATGTTCGACTCTAGGGGGCGGTGCTCATCTCCGTTTCCAAGCCATAGAGCCAGCATTTTTGTCCGAAGACAGTCTTCCGTGGTCACGTGGCCAGCGCCACGAGGTGGTCCCTATTTATCTACTCGCATTTTTACATGCTTTCGAACTGCTAGGTTGGCAGGAGCTGGGACAAGCGATGGGAGCTCCCTCTGTTGCGTGGATTCGATCTTACGACGGCTAGCCTTCTGACCCTGCAGCTCACAAAGGCTTCTGCGGTTTAGCCCGCAGCGCCACCATAGCTTGCAATAATACACGGATCCTGGAGAAATCAGTTTCTCTCCTGGCTCCTGTGAGGATGGCCACTGACCTCAGAGGGAAGAGAGGGGGATGAGGATCGTGGCCAAGGAGATTGTGTTCTCTGGTCCTTGGAAAGTCTTGAGTTTTCGATCCAGTGAGCCTGACTCCACTACCCCACTGCCAGCGGAAGAGGTGGGGAGCCTCTGGCCCTCTGAATGCCTCGGCCTAACTCCCCATCTTTGAACGGTGAGCGTGCTGGGTGGGGCTGATGGGAGTTGTAGGCTAGCCGGGAAGACCCAAACGTTTGCTTGCCCTTCTCGCAGGCGAACTCACGAACGAGTTGTTCCAAAAGCAGCTTGAAGAGGAGCAGGTTTATGGTGGCAGAGCTTTGTGGCCAAGTGGACTGCACTCCACGAAATCCAGGGCCAAAGTCGCCTTAAGGCCTTTGGCCGGATTGCAGAAAAAGGGGGTGGTTTTGCTCGCCAAGGGAAGGGATACCCCATGCGTTCCCTTGGCGAGAAGAATCCATTCCTGTTCTTGCTGCCAGCCTATTGTGTGGGCAGGAAGAGAAGGAAGAGAAGGCAAGGTGGCCGGGAACAAAGGTGGCAGACAGGAAAGAGAAAGGGGGGGGGGAGAAAGGAATGGCACACCCGCACACTTATACACATGCACATGAGAACACCAGAGTGAAAGAAACAGAAAACATGGTAAGGGAAAGTGACAGACACAGGATGGAAGGCGGAAGGAAGGAAACATGAGTTGGAAAGAGCTAAGGGCTATTAGAGAGTGAAAAAAGGTAGTGTTGTCGTTGTTGTTTAGTCGTGACTCTTCGTGACCCCATGGACCAGAGCACGCCAGGCCCTCCTGTCCTGCACTGCCTCTCGGAGTTGGGTCAAATTCATGTTGGTCGCTTTGATGACCCTGTCCAACCATCTCATCCTCTGTCGTCCCCTTCTCCTCTTGCCTTCACACTTTCCCAACATCAGGGTCTTTTCTAGGGTGTCTTCTCTTCTCATGAGATGGCCAAAGGATGGGAGCCTCAGCTTCAGGATCTGTCCTTCCAGTGAGCACTCAGGGCTGATTTCCTTCAGAACGGATAGGTTTGTTCTCCTTGCAGTCCAGGGGACTCTCAAGAGCCTCCTTCAGAACCACAATTGAAAAGCATCAATTCTTCGGCGATCAGCCTTCTTTATGGTCCAGCTCTCACTTCCATACATCACTACAGGAAAAACCGTAGCTTTGACTATTCGGACTTTTGTTGGCAAGGTGATGTCTCTGCTTTTTAAGATGCTGTTGAGGTTTGTCATCGCTTTCCTCCCAAGAAGCAGGCGTCTTTTAATTTCGTGGCTGCTGCCACCCTCTGCAGTGGTAGTAGGGAGAGGGGGAAAAGGGGGTGGAGGGCAAGAAAAGGAGTGGCGGGAAACGGAGGGAGGGAAGAAGCATGGCAAGGACGCTGGCTTCATCCTGATTTGTTTCTGGGCCCAGTCATCTCTGGCTTCATCTTGTCCCCCCCCCCCGGGGCAAGAAGAGGCAACATGTAGCCACCAGGCCTCTGCTCCTGTCCAAAAATGATTGCCAGTTTTATCAGCTAAAAGTGAATAGCCGTAATGAGACATGCAATGGACTTGTGCTCAAGAAACATCATCTCCCAACCTGACTGGTGCATTAGCACCCAGTTTTCTCATCTTTTAAGCGCCACGAGGTTCTTGGCTGGTTTTGCTGCAAGATGTAAGGGTTAATAGGAGCTGATCTGGAAAGTGCACCAAGCTTTGTGTGAATTTGGCGTAGGAAAGAGAAGGGGGATCCTTGCAGGTTGTTGATCCTAAAGTGTGCATGCCTACGGGTGTGGGGGCATGTGAAAGTGGGGAGCTGCTACAATAGAGCCCCATGGGCAGATAGAGGACACGGCATGCTGGAGAGACATGGCCCTCCACCATTCTGCTCCCCCCCCCCGAGCTATTAATCTTTGCTAATAAATCTGCAGAGCCATCTGGCAATGACGCTGGGAGGAACAACTTCTGGGCTGGAGGAAAGGCATGCAACGAAACTGATATTTTAGGTCTCCAGTCTCGGATGCCGTTTGTACATAAAGGAGGCTAAATGAGTGCCAACTGGAGCAGAAGAACCATTCAATCAATGGAATTTACATACCTGTTGACTGAGCAAAATCCCATTGATTCGGTGGGTCTAACTCTGGTTGGGAGTCGTGGTTGAATTTAGACACTGGAGTTTAGGAATATTTTTTTTTAAGAGCCCCTCCACCACCACCCCCAGAAAAATACCCCTTAGTTTGGATAATCCAGGAGGAATAGTTCAAAAAGGTAATGCTGCTAATCTGATAGAGCAATGCAGCAGAGCTGTAAACATCCAAACTTGCCTGCATTCCCATTCAAAGGATCTCTGGCTAAATCATTTCCTCACTCTGCTCCTGAGGATTTATAAGGAGCTGATGGAGTCTCAGCCCAAGGGTCATAAGGGGAGGAGACTCCCATAGGAGTGCAGAAAGAAGACCCTATAATATCAAAACTGAGCGGGTTTGCCAGGAATAGAACCTCGGACATTCTGGGTACCAAGCATGTGCTCTACTGCTAAGCTACGATGCCTGTCTTAAAGAGAATTTTAAGAGGCTGGTCCTCATTGTCCTGAATAAAGGACTGGTTTAAATGAAAACCAAGCCAGACTCTTCAGCAGTCTAGAGCAGGCTGGTGCGGCTGTCTAGGAATTGAGGCCGGATTCTTTGCTAGTCCTCCCCTGGACGTGGTAAAGTAGGGAAGTCCGTTGACTCAGATTTTGGAGGTGGGGTAGGAGAGAATCCACACGGAGAATCCACTCCAGTTTTTAGTCTGAACTTTATAGGCATTTAGTGGAAGTTTGGAGCATATTTTCTGGACCTATTTTGTGTAAATTCCAATTGACCTGTTGTCGCCCTCTCTGTGTGGGTTTGCTATATGATTATGATGCCTGTTTTCCCGTTTTGTTACTTCGATTTTGTTATTTCACTGTTATGCGTTATTTATGCTCAGTGTTGCCTTACAGTATCTTTTCCTTTGTAAACCGCCCTGAGTTATGGTTCGCCGCTAGATGGGAGGGATATATGTCCAATCAACAACAACAACAGCAACAACAGAGCTACAAAAACCCAACAATATTGGGAACAGCATACATACTCCTCTGATATTTAACAGATACTTAGGTTCTAGGTTAAAGTATCTGTTATATAACACCAGTCAATGTTTTTATACTTTTTGATTGAATGTGTTTGGTATTTTTGAATAATAATATAATCTGTTGGTGACCAATATTTCTTCCTTTGTTGCATCAGAGATAGGGATTTGAAGCCACACTTCGATGGAAAGCTCACTGCCTGACTTTAGGATAAATCACCATTTCCTAGCCTAATTTACTTCAGATGGTTGTTTTGATTCTAAAGGTTGTGGTGCCGTGGAAGTTGTAAATGTTGGTTTTTTTGAGAACAGCTTCTGGAATCCATGTATGGTGGATTCTGGATGCTGTAGCTCAATTAAGTACCTTTTTGCATCTCCGGTTGGGGAGGGCAAGAGCTACGAACACATCTGGGAGATGTACGAAGGGAGGACGGGTAGGTCAACGGGGGTAACTAATACGCTTGGCGAGTTTCTTTGGGAAGATTTCACAAGTGAGCGGAGAGAAACCTGTACAGCACTGGACCTGTTGTGTAGGTGTTTGTACGAAATTGTAGAAAGCAACCCAGAAGCAGAGAGCGATGCATTTCTTCCAGAAATCAGTCCTGCCAAATTAAAACTGGCAAAGTTACATGGCATTTTGGGGTGTGTGTGTGTGTCTTGTCCTCCTCTAAACCAGCGTGAGCCAGCTTTTCCTTGGTTCCCTTCCAGGCATCCAGCTCTGTGATCACCAGAGGGACAAAGAGGCACCTCGTAGTCTTGTTCCAAGGGATCCCCAGGGCCACCCACCGCAGATACAGGACATCAGGAACTAGAGCATCCTTCACCTAACCTTCCTTTAAACACCTCCAGTGAAGGGGAGAGTCCACCCCTTCTGAGGTCGACCATTCCACTGCCAAGCAGTTCTCCCTGCCTGGAAGTTCTTCCTAATTCTTAGACTTTCCTTTGTGCTTTGAATTGCTTGGTAGGGATGGGGTTTCTGGAATTCTAGGACCTCTGGTTCCAGATGCCACCTAAAAACCCCCAGATGTCTGGGGCTGGGAGAGGAGAAAGAGGATAAGAAGAAGTCTCTCTCTCTCTTCGTACCTCCGTATGATGCTTCTCCTTTATTTTCCGTGGCGCTGTTTCCTGGGAAGCACCCCAGTAGTCTATAGGTAGGGTAGTCTTGCTACCCATTGGACTCAACAGTGGGACCCTTTCACTGAATTATCCCCTGCCCCACGGAGCAGTGGGGTGACTCCGAGGAAGCAGGGTGACTTCTTTCTAGCTGAACCATCTGGAGTGAAGCAGACAGTGGCCCTGAATGCTTCAATGTTGGAGGCATCCAAGGGAAAACTGGACTGCCATCTGTGAGATTTGCTTTTGATTTGGATTCTTGCATTGAGCAGGAGGTTGGACTTGATGACCTCTGAGGCCCCTTCCAACTCATTTATCCTATGGTCCTATGAAAGATGAATCTCTTGCCTTCTTCTTCCTCCTCCTCCTCCTCCTCTCCTAGTCCCAGAAGTCTACGTGGGGGATTCTGAGCAGCGTCTGGGACTGGAAATCCTAGCATTATGAAAATCTCATCCCCTTTCATTGGTCTGGTGCCTACTCTCTGGAGCAGCGGAGCACAAGCTTGCTTTATTTCCCACATGGCAGCTCTTCAGATACTTGCCAATTATATTACCTGTCAGTCTTCTCTACTCCGGGATGAACATGCACAGCTATGTTCCCCATAGGGTTTGCTTTCGAGACCTCTTTGTCATCTCTTTCATCCTTCTCTGGACACGTTTCCTCTTGTCAATATCCGTATTCGGCTATGGTGCCCATAAGTAGAAATAATGTTCTAGGTGAGGCCTGATCAAAGCAAAATAAACTGGTTACCAGTCCACAGGGAACTTAGCGGGTCCCGTCTTGACCTGGACCCCTTTTGGGTGAGATACATTAATTAATACGGGAGCCTGGATTCTGCTGTGGATGGGACACTCCAAAAAGCCTTGGTCGATTGATCTTCCTGTCATCCAGTCTTTATCCACAACATTGTTGCTGTTGTTGTTTAGTTGTCAAGTTGTGACTGACACTTCGTGGCCCCACAGACCAGAGCATGCCATGCCCTCCTGTCTTCCACTGCCTCTTGGAGTTGGGTCAGATTCATGTTGGTCGCTTCAGTGACCCTGTCCAACCATCTCATCCTCGGTTGTCCCCTTCTCCTCTTGCCCTCACACTTTCCCAACATCAAGGTCTTTTCCAGGGAGTCTTCTCATGAGATGGCCAAAGGATTGGAGCCTCAGCTTCAGGATCTGTCCTTCCAGTGAGCACTCAGGGTTGATTTCCTTCAGAATGGAAAGGTTTGTTCTCCTTGCAGTCCAGGGGACTCTCAAGAGCCCCCTCCAGCACCTGGGAGCTGGTCCACCAGTCCCTGCAGTGTGCCTAGCCTTCATTTAGTTCTGCCCTTGCTGGATTAAGGGGGTTTCTCGGGCGCTGTCTAGGGTGCTGAACTTTCTCATTGCTTTCTGTTGCAATTGCATGCTGTCGCACCGATTCCAACTTCCAGCAACCTTTCCCAGAGTTTTGTAGGTATTAAGAATTCAGGAGTATTTTCCTTGCACCTCCTTTTGGTGGCACTCTGCAGGTTTCCCAAGGCCATGCAGGTGGCAGAGTATACAACTCCACATATGCTGGGTGGTCTCAGGGGCCCCATCTCCTGGAAGGTCTAGGGAGGATTGAAAGCGTGCCTCCAACCCACTGAGCTGTGCCAGCTGTCTTGTTGCCTTGTGTGTATTATGTGCTGTCATGTGGCTTCCAACATATGTCAATCCTAATAGGGATGTGAGATAGTCAACGAGTGCTTTTACCATTACCACCTGCTATTGGGTTTCCATGGCCAACGGAGGATTCGAAACTGGGTCTGCCAATTCCCAACCTCATCTGTGCCACATCGGCTTTGTTCCTCAGCATGATTTAAAATTCTGTTCAGATGTGCAGGAGATCGATTAGGTTTCATTGGTAGATTTCTCGGTGATCTGCTGGAAACTGGCCGGGTTTTTTTGGCTTCCAAATGCCTAACAATATTAACAAGAAAAGGGGTGTTCGATTGCATTTGTTCTTTCTCTTTCAATTAGATGAATGAAACTAAAAAAAAGTAGGAGCAGAGGATGGAAAGAAGGAGGAGTAAAATTTTATGTGAAAGGGCTGTGAACCAGAGTTGATAATGGGAAGTGAATGAATGAATGAGTTGCTTTATTTATATATATTTTTGAATCACACCTTCCTTCAGCGAAGCAGTGATTGACAGTGAAATTACAAAACAAATAAAATGCAGCAACTTCAAAGCCCTAAAAAACAATACTTCATAATAAACAGTTACAGTATGATGGGGGAAACCCCTGTAAAGTCAAGGAACAGTGTCATGCCTTAATTGCTCAGCTGAACAGTGTAATTTAAATAGTTGCCTGGAGGCAGCTAATGAGCCTGATGACCCCCTGGAAAGGTGTTGCACGGCTGGGGGGGGGGCCCTTAAGGGAAGGCTTTGTCTGGGTTCTCATCAATCTCACATTTAGGGTAGGTGGGCTTGGCAACAGGGACTCCGAAGATGAGCAGAAAGTCTGGCCAGGTGCAGATTAGGGGTTTTTTTGCAAGCTCACGATTAGCATGCCTCCTGCGCTTAGAACCTAGAAAACGGTGGAAAGAATGGCCATAACTTGACATTGACTTGATGGAACATCATCATCATTATCATTATCTAACAGTGGTGATTAGGAGTTGCATGCAACTGAGCACGGGCAGGTTGCATTCTCCTTATGGATTATATATATATTTGTGATGGGATACCATTCTCTGAGCTCGAAAACCTGAAGGTGGAGCATGATGCCCGGAGTTCACGTATCCTTAATATGCCTCTTGGGTGAGAAGCCGGCCAGGCAGCATGTGCTGCAGAAGGGGTTACTCTTCCTTCCACCTGCGTGGCTTTGGCCAAACTACATAGTCCAGGTGCCACGCCAGCAGGAACGACTGGAGAGCCAGTCCAGAGTGCTTTATAACTAGAAGACCATGGGAGCGTAGTCACGATTTGGAATTGATTTCATGGCACGTAACTATTATTATCACTTTTGTGGATGTATTTATAAGGTGGTCTCGAGTTGCTCCGAACGGCATCTTGTACCTCTCCGTAATCATTGACAAAATGTAGGGCTCTGAGGAGAACATCAGAGTTGCTCATGTAAGCCCGAATTTCATCCACTCAAATGCTCTTAAGATTGACTGACTTCTGAGACAGACGGGCCCCAGACACCTTGTACCCCTGTGTAATTCGTAGGAAGGGTTTCTGCGAAGGAAAGGCATGTTGTAAAAGTGAACATAATTGTATGCACCTCTCCTACAAGGCAGGGTTTCAGGTCTCCATGTTAAAGCCCCACTTGCATCCTGTGCATTTATATGACCCTTGTGAATGTGCCCCAGAATTAAGATGATGGTGGTGATAATAACCTTTGAACGGCAGAGCTGGAAGGGACCCTCTAGAGATCATCACATCCACCCCCCTGTCAAGGGGGCATGGTGGGGAATCAAACTCTCAACCTCTGCAGCCAGAGATCTAAGCTAGTGAGCCATCCAGCATCATCCTCTGAGGTCTAATCTTCAGGCCTTAGACACTGTTGGTTTCACATTGGTGTTCTGCTCAAAGGGCTTGTGTTGAGTTTTTTTTTTTAAATGGTGCTGCACTGCTCGTCGTTTTAGTTTTAATTTTTTCAGAGTTTGTTCTATTTGTCTTTCAACAATTATTTTATGGTTTTAGTTATGTTTGTTAATGGCGTCGGGCGGATTTGCTGCAAAAAGGCTGCCCCCTAAGGCCTAAATACAATGGCTAACAGAGTTGGTCTGTTGAATCACTTACTAAATGGTGCCTCATCTTTTATTCATTCATTCATTCATTCATTCATTCATTCATTCATTCATTCATTCATTCATTCATTCATTCATTCATTTATTCATTTATTTATTTATTTATTTATTTATTTATTTAACTTATATGCCGCCCACTCTATCCGAAGGTCTCTGGACATCTTACAACAATTAAAATTCAGTTAAAATACAATAAAAGGTGAAATGATTAAAATACAATTAAAATTGCCATCAGGACCCACAGTTGATGCTATTTCAATTAAAAGCCTTCTGGAACAGGAAGGTTTTGACCTGGTGCCGAAATATCATCAACGTCGCCGCCAGATGAATTTCAGTCGGGAGGGCATTCCATAGTCTGGAATAATCCCTCTCCGATTTATCTAAAGGGAGCCAGTTGCCAGTTTTATGCCTGAAGACATGAAACAGCATGGGTTCTGGTGGCAAATGGCCAATAATTAGTGAGATGCTGGGTGTGTCTTTGGGCATGTGCCTAGGAACCACAATCAGCACCCCATTAATTAGTAGCAATTTGCTGCCGTTTCTTGTGCCATTTCACTGATGCTTGGTGTAAATGGGCAACTTGATGCTGGCCACGGTGAGCCAGTGAGGCTGGGGGGTTCCAGCTGTGGTATAGATCCCGGGTGATGCTGTCATTCATGCCTGCTTAATCCCTGCTCTTGTGCTCAGTGGACGAGAATAATCTTGCGTTGTGCGCTTGAACAGTCCCTCGTTCTTTGGGCTTGGCTGACAGCCCCCTGGATAGGAGATGTACTCCTCTTTCCCCCAGCCTAACCGATTCTTAGAATCAGGGAGATGAGCAGAAGCTGGTGCTGGCTGGCGTTGATGGGAGTTGTAGTCAAATCTGCAAGGAACGTGGTGGCAGAAGGCCTGGAAGGATTACCGGAAGTTACATCTGTTTTGTTTATCCTCCGCAAATCGAGCCCAACAACAAGGGGGAAAATAAGCTCTAAAACAGTTTGAACGGGTTGGCAGCCAGACTTAAATACTACAGATGGGTTCCAGGTAATGATTTGGTGTTGAAATGTCATTGGTAAATCTGGCAACATGGTGGATGATTGGTGCTCCTTCTGCCATATTGGGAAGGACACTGGATGGTTGGTTCTAGAGTACAGGTGCAACTGGTAGAATTCGAAAGATTGGAAAGGTTCAGAAAATTTTGGACTTAGGTAAAGGTAAAGATTCCCCTTGACATTTAGGGCGCGGTGCTCATCCCCGTCTCCAAGCTGTAGAGCCAGCATTTGTCCGTAGACAGTTTCCGTGGTCACGTGGCCAGCACGACTAGACACGGAACGCTGTTACCTTCCCACCGTAATGTACTTACCTGTAACTAGTTAGCTTCTTGGATAACAACGATGCAACAAGGTTGTATTTCCAAAACAAGTAGAAGTGGTGTTACTTTGTTAATGGGGTGGGGAACATTTTCTAGTTACTTCCTGAAGTTACTTTTGTTGCGGGCACCTTACGCATTTTTAGAGGGATCTTAGCAGAATTTTTTTCAAGTTCAATCCATTCTCATATCAATGCAGTTTTTTTAAAAAAAAACTGTAACTGAAAGTAACAGAAATAATAACAGAACAGGTAAAAGTCAGTTAACGTAATGAGTCACGTTTTAAACATTTCAGTAACTCATGACAATGCATGATATATTTATTTATTTAAAATATTTTTATCCCACTTTTCTTCTTATAAAGGACCTCATCCGATACACGTTGCTCATCACAAATGTATGACTCTTGAAAAGTACCTTTCTAGAGGCATCGATGCAGACTTTTAAAAAAAAACAAGACGGGTGCCCAAAGAAGCTCAATAGAAACCTACGAATGTCTGCATTTTGCTGGGGAGCATGGCTAAAGGCCAAAGTGGGTAGAGTTAGGATCAGGATTTCTCCTTTCCGGAATCCTGCAGGAGGGCTGGAAGCTGTTTGCATGGAGATGGTCTTTTTTCAGCCTTTTTAAGGTTACTTCCATTGGCTTTGTTGCTGGAAGGAATTAAATTTCGGGGAGCATGGGCTCAAGAAGAGGTGTGAACAAGAGAAAATCCCACAGGTCTAGACCAGTGGTTCCCAACCTTGGGTGAGCCAGGTGGGTTCTTCGACTACAGTTCCCAGAAGCCTTCTCCTCCAGCTGTGCAAGCTGGGATTTCTGGGAGTTGCATTCAAAAAACACCTGGGTGACCCCATGGAATTTGGGGAGTCCTGGTTTAGGCTGAAGGGTCCAGACATCTGTATCTGGACAGGGTTGTGCCCCCCACCAACTTATGGGAACAACGTGCCTTTCTCCTGAGGAGAAAGCCAGGCGAAGAAGAACAAAAGAAGGCAGCCCAGGGCATTTTGCTGCCTGAGGCAAAGATGTCCTCCTTCCCAGTCTGAGGTGCAGAATCGGGCCGAAGCAGCTCTGAATCTTATTTCAACATTAGCATGGAGGGGAATGGCCTCCGGCATATCTGAGGTTGGCATCAGGGCTGGTCGTTGTGAGACAGACCCTATTTTCCCCTGAAAATAAGCCTTAACCTGAAAATAAGACCTAATATGATTTTTCAGGGTGCTCGTCATAGAAGCCCTACCTCAAAAAATAAGCCCCAGTGAAGTGAAACCCCCGCCCCCCCCCCACCCTTGTGCAGCCACCAGAAGAAGATGATAGGACTGCATCTGAAGAAATGTAGATGGTTGTCCATTAAAAAAAAAACATCCCCTGAAAAATAAGCCCTAATGCGTTTTTTAGATAAAAAAAAATGGTGCCTCAACTTGCGAGCAGAGCTTCGACTAAAGAACAGAAAAAAGGCGGGAAAGTCAAACCGTTCTTTGTAGCTCTTTCGCTCCAACAGTTAGAGCGGGGAGGGGGTGTTTGTGTGTGTGAGGGAACTTTTTTTAACTCCTGAGGCGCAGGAAGGAGAGGCGGGTCTACTCGTGAGTAAGGCCGGCCACCATCCACTGGGGAGTGTGTGCCATCCGAGGAGGCTTCAGTCTGCCTGGTAAGGTGCTGTTTTTTAGCTTTTTAGAAACTTCTGGGTGGCTTTTGCAGGGTGGGTTTCGGCTGAGGGGGAGTTTATTTTTTCTGTGAGGTGTTGTTTTTGGTGTTTTTGGCCTGCTCTGTTTATTTTTGGTTGTTGTTTTTTTTAAAGCCCCACCGCCTTCTGATGGGGCGCCCTGTGTGGTGGTGGTGGTGGTGATGATGATGATGATGATGATGATGATGATGATTACTACTACTACTACTACTACTACTACTACTGAAATGCTGGAACGGATGAATCCCGTTCCCATGCATTTCACTGAGAAATGGTGCTTCGATTTGCGAGCATTTCGACCTACGAACACCATTCCGGAACGGATTAAGTTCATTAAGTTGAGGCACCACTGCATATAAGACCCTGTCTTATTTTCGGGGAAACACTGTATCTATCTATCTATCTATCTGTCTGTCTGTCTGTCTGTCTGTCTGTCTGTCTGTCTGTCTGTCTGTCTGTCGACTCCTTCCTTATCTATCTATCTATCTATCTATCTATCTATCTATCTATCTATCTATCTATCTATCTATCTATCTATCTATCTATCTATCTATCTATCTATCTATCTATCTATCTATCTATCTATCTATCTATCTATCTAATTTAATTTAATTTAATTTAATTTAATTTAATTTATATGACACCCACACTACCCAAAGGTCTCTGGGTAGCTTACAAAAATTTAAATACAGTAAAAAGATAAAATGATAATGTGGATTTCTCCTTGTGTCCTCGGGGTGCGCAGTCCGTCTCAAGGCAGAATTTGGGACCCAACGTCGCTCCCCAGCCCTCTCTTTGGGACACGAGGGGGCTGGAAAGGGCGGTTCTGAAAGCCAAGTGAAAAGGAAAGGGTCCGAGGAACAGGTTTGGGAGGAGGGATTGGGCCCAAGACCCGAATGTCAAATCCTGGTTTTCTAGGGGCCTGTAATTGACCAGTTTTTTTTTGCTAAAAAAGGGGGGAAAGCATCTGAGGGCCAACAAAGTCCTTTTGACAACCCAAATGCAACCTATTATCTGCACATGCATCCAATGTAGGTGCAGTCACAACCTCCCAAGGTCATTGGTTCCATTATTGTACTGCTCGAACAGTTAAGAAGTTTTTTTCCCTGATATTCAGCCTAAATCTGGGTTCCCTGTAGCTTGAGCCTATTATGACGTGTCCTGCACTCCAGGACAATCGAGAACAAATCCTACTCCTTCTGTGCTTTTCAAGAACAGGACACAGGACTCTAGATGAGTCTTAACCAAAACGGAATAGAGGAGAACTAGTATGTCACAGGATTTGGATACTGTACTTCTGTTAATGCATCCTAAAATAGCGTTTGCCTTTTTTTTTGCAACCAGATCACACTGTTGGCTCATATTCAGCTCGTGATGTACGACAATTCCGAGATCTTTACTGCACAACCAGCCACATGGTAGGCTAGTCATGAAACAAGACAGACACAAAAGCTACCCTGTGGATATAAAATCTGTGCCTACTCCTGACATTTAGGCATCTTATAGAAGTGTGCGTGTGTGTGCTTGTGCGCATGTGCATGTATGCTCTGTCACACTGTAGATTTCCCCAGATTTACTCCAGTAGTAGTAGAACGGTGAGTTTTTAGCTGAATAAAACAAAAATAGAATTGGCGTTGCATCCAAAACACATCCTGAGTGTATGACATCTGTAGAGGATGCCAGGCTGTCTAAGGCAATGAAGACCGTGGGAGGTCTGTGCACACCAAGGAAAGGGTTTTTCTGCAAAAGGATGAAATGGCCGAGCTGCAACATGGGAGATCAGCGTGAGCTTGATAGGGGCCAAAGAGATGCCCTTTCTTGTGCAGCGTTCTTCGGTTCCCCGTTTACTCCTGCCTGCCCTCCAAGGGATCCTAGTAGAAGGTTTCCGGAGGGAACAGCCAAGGCTCCACAGACCCCAGAGGCCAAGGGAACAGAAAGGATTCTGACAAAGACTCGAGGAGGAGGAGGAGGAAGCCTGGGTCCTGTATGTAGGTTTGATTTTAAAGCCCGAGTCCACGTCTTCGTTCCAAAGGGAGCCTCTGCTGGGGCTTGCAGGGTCAAAGCCCTTGGGCTACCTTTTGAGGAGCAGGGCCTGTGACATCAGCAGTGGCGCCTTCAGATCTCCTCTTCCCTCTGAGCATAGCTGAATGGATACGGTTGATGCGTGGTTTGGTCTTGAATGGTCTCTTTAGAGCCATTGCCCTTACATAACACCTTCTCCTAAATTGTGGAGATATAGGCATCTTTGGACTCTCCTTATGGCCGCAAACAGCACCTGCACCTCCAAATCCACCGCCATTCCCATGCTCTACCTTTCCCCGTGGGATGGCACGATTTGCTGGCTGAGCATCAAGGTGCTGAGTGTTAGGTCCCTTGTCCCTAAGGTCCTAGTGGGGAACGCAGGCGACCGTGACCGAGCACGTTTTGCTGTCTGCTGAATGACTGCTGGGCTGTTGGTTGCCATATGACCTCCGGTCGCCGGATTCTACATTGGTTTTGGGTCCGTCCACCATGACTGCCCTCGGCCCGTTTCCACAATGGACGCCCTGTTTCAGGCTCGATTTAGAATGAACAGGTGATACTCACAGCGTCATAAGAGGTGGGATTCTTCGGCCCTGCTTCCTGAATATGTCAAGGAAGAGTTTTGTTCATAAACCTGCCATGAAACACTGGAATTCTTTTCTGGATTCCAACCTTTAATCTGATCTTCTCTCCTACCCTGGTTCCACCCTCGGTTGTTGGACTTCTTGCAGGCTTCCTTCCCCCTTCAAGATCTTGCGTACTTCGGCAAAGGTCGGTGCCCTTCCCAGCCTGTGGATCTCTCTGCTTTCCTGTAGAAGGTGGGGGTCGCTGCCCTTTATAAGCAGTGTTATTCTCATTCTGGACACTGGCCATAGCAGGAAGAATGTTTTGATAACAAACGAAGGAATGAACAACCCCCCCCCCCCCCCAGTTTGATTTCTAGCATTTACAGAAGGATCGGATGATGCGGAAAACCTCTGCTTGAGCTAGCGAGTCAGGAGGTGATACCTGAGAAGGTGGACAAATAGTGGTACATACCTGTATTCCAGGTACCTTCCTGTTTTCCCAAAGGCTTTACCTTTTGTCGCCTGCAGTGGCCAAGAAAGGAGGAGTGACTTTGAAAACCCTTATTGCTCTATGGATTCCTTCCCAGGGGAAGACGTGTGATTAAAATTCACCACGTTGCTTGGCAGGGTTTTCCAGTGAGCAAATACCTCCACAGATGGTCATGGGCGAGCGTTGACTTGTATCATGTTGTGCATACAACTAGTAGGGAAGGATGCTGCCCGTTGTGAGGGAAAGTAGCAGATGCGCTGTTGCGCCTGATTAAAAATACAAAACAAAAAACAAACAAACAAACAAAAAAACCACCCCACAGATGCAGAAAATGAAGTGGGGTAAACAGTTCTCGGGTGAGGAATAGAAGAAAAAAGCTAGCCAGGATGAGACCAAAGGTCACTCTTAGCTGTCCTTTTGTGTGCCTGGTGGCCAGCCAGACGCCTATGCAATGCCCTCAAGCAGGCTGTGAGCAGAATACATCCTTGCACTAGTAATGTTCTCACTGATGTTCCTATAATGAGCATCATCCAAAAACGAGCATGAAGAAAATCGAGCCCATGTAATGAATCAAAAGCAAGCAGCCTCAAAAAAATGCAGTTAAGTGTCCAAAATGAAAGCGTAACACAGGGTGGGAACATGAAAAGGACTTGGAATTTGATTCCATAAATGGTGGGACATTAGCCACGGAACACAATTGGCCTGGTGACTCCTCCTTAAGATGAAAAGTATCATGTGCAAGAAAAACATTGGCTATACAGTGGTGCCTCGCTTAGCGATTGCTTCATTTAACGATGTACAGTATTCACTTTGCGATGGGTTTCTTTGAGGAATTTTCAGCATCGTTTAACGATGTTCTCTATGGGGGAATTTCACTTAACGATGTCCGTGTTTGCTGGTTTTTAAGTGTCTTACAATGTTTGGAACATGTTTTAAATGGTTGGAATAGTTAGTCCACCTTGTGAAACCTATGCACACTTAGTTTGGCTTTCTTCTGAGTCTTCGTTAATTTTTGGTGATTTTTTGTTTTTTCCCTCATTGAAATGGGAATGTGTGAGAAACTTGCTCCTTTTGGTTTTCAGAAAAGCAAAGTGTACCGTTTGTATACTGTCCCATGTCACTTAAAGCACTTGCTGGGTGGTTTTACAACTTAATTATCTCCCTGGTGAACTTGGGTATTCCGTTTACTGACCTTGGAAGCCTTGAGTCAGCTTACTTGAGCCTGTTGGGATCAACCTCAGGTCGTGAGCAGAGTCTTGACTGCAGTACAGTGGTGCCTTGCTTAGCAACGTTAATCCGTGCAGGAAAAAACGTTGCTAAGCGATTTCATCGCTAAACGTATTTTAAAAGCCCATAGAAACGCATTAAAACACCATTAATGCGTTCCTATGGGCTTAAAACTAACCTTAAGCGAAAATCCTCCATGGGGCGGCCATTTTCGGTGCCTCTAAAGCGAGGCAACACAGCGGGCGGCCATTTTGTTTTCCGGTGGCCATTTTGAAACCGCCGATCAGCTGGCCGAAAATGGGCGCTTTGCGATGATCCCTTCCCCGTGATCATCGCGAAGTGAATTTGCCCCATAGGAAACATCGCTAAGCGAGGCACCACTGTACTGCAGTTTAATCATTGCACCAAAAGTCTCCTAGCAGGATGTGCCCAACCCACACTTTTCATTTCAAACGTGGAAACAGATGCAGTTGGTGTTTAGAAACCTCTGTATTTTTGTACTTGCAGTCTACTGCATGAAGGGGAGAAATCCTTTGCCAATCTGTACATTCTTTTTGAAAATGTGGAAAACCCACTGTGTATCTAAATGGCCCGTGACCATTATTTTAGTCATGCATCTGTTTGGGGAAAAAAACATGTTTACGTACTTTTTTCCTCATCAGAAAATCCTCACAGAAGTAGCATAGAATGGATTTGGAGAAGGGAGGAGGAGGAAGTCGCTAGTAATTTAAGTGGATGGATCTGACAGTCCATTCATTTTCTGGAGAAGGGAATCTTGTCCTGTCTTGCAGACTGCAAAATGTAGGTGCCATCTCGCTAACAGGCTAATCATTTTGGTGTGCTGATCCCAGGGTGTGCCCAATTGTGTTGACCGCATCTCTTGACTTCCTCCTGGTTTTGATTTGGGCTCCCGTTTGGGATCCTCCTTCGTATTTCCATCCGCTTGCCCAATAGAATAAAGAACATCACAAAGGGTTCTTGCAAAAGGCGAGCAGGTGGCATTTTCTGGGTTGCCATGATCCTGTTAGGGTGTGGAGCGCGCCTTCCGCTCGTGGCCGTTGGTTGAGCCAAAAGCTCTGAAGCATTTTATTAAAACTGCTTTCCCTTCCTTATTATCTCTCCCGCTTGAGCTGCTGTCGGCGAGTAATAACTGGCAATATTTTATTTATCCCCAATCCCCGTCAGGACAAGCACAGATCTAATCTGAACAGACTTGTGCTTGAATTATTGAGAATGGACCACAGTGGGTTGCGAAAGGAGGTGTGTGTGTGTATGAGGGAGGGAGGGAGCAAGTGTGGGACGTGGGCGGGTGATTACATCCTTGGCAAATTTTGAATGAAGGGCTCTTGGAGCAAAAAGACAGGAGACATGGGTGGCGTTGGCACAGGGGTGGGTGGATGTTAATTCTCATCACTTGCCATGGTCATGAAGGGTTTTTTAAAAGTGTTTCCAGAATGCTGTTCTTTTTCGCCAAATAGATGTCTCTGTTGCTAATAGCTTCATGGCACTAAACATTTCCAGGCAATTATGCCCCTTCCTGCCCTTGGTGATGGTTGCTCCGAAGGCATGCTTATTGTGTCGATGTGGTAAAAGATGGCCCAGGAGTCTGAAAAAAGGAACAGAGGATTGTTGGCATTCAAAAGGCCTGGAAAGTTTGTTTTAAAAATAATTTGTGACTGTTTGGGAAAATTAAAGGAGAAAAAAAAGGCAGGGGGGAAGAGAGCGAAAGAGTGTGGTACTTTAAAGACTGGCACATATTTTTCAGCATGAGCTTCTGTGGATCGAAATCCACTTCTTCAAATGCAAATAGTACAGTTATATGTCCCCTATATCTATACATACAGTGCTGCCTCGCTTAACAAGCGCTTCGTTTAATGATGAATTCGCTTAGCGATGGCTTTTTCGGAGTGATCTTTCGCTCCGTTTAACAATGTTCCCTATGGGCGATTTTCGCATAGCGATGTTTGGGACCATGCTTCACATAGCAATGACAGATTGGGTCCCCCTGTTTCGCTTAACGATGGTTTTGACAGCCTCATGTTGGCTGTTTTTTATACGTTTAAAATGTTTAAAAATGTTTAGAATGCTTGAAATCATAAATGCACTTTGTTAAACTAATTTGACTTTGTTCCAACTCTTTTTAAATTTGTTGTAATTTTTCCCCCCATCGAGATGCATTGAATAGGTTTCAATGCATTTCATTTGGGGAACCGCGTTTCGCTTAGCGATGTTTCCTATGGCGATTTTCGCTTAAGGACGGCAATCTGTTCCCATTGGAACGGATTATCCGGTTTTCAGTGCATTTCTATGGGAAACCGTGTTTCGCTTAGCGATGTTTTCCCATAGCGATGAATTTTTTGGAACCAATTAAAATCATTAAGCGAGGCACCACTGTATTCCCATGCTGGGAAGGCTCATGACCCGCTGAGGGGACACATGATAGACAAAGGACTATGCAGGAACGCGAGGACCAATATACAGTTACTGTTCTGAGGGCAGAAAAGAAAAAAAGTAGTTTCTGACAGTTTTAGTGACAGTTTTTAAAAAGGAATTCCTTATTTTTTCTGCTTACCGATTTGGAAAAAAAAATCTGCTTTTTGATAACTTACATATAAATGGTCTCCTCTCATAGTCTCACCCTTGTGGCCATACCATTTCTGAGGCTACACCAGCAAAGGTGCATGTAGTGTGGGGCAAACCTACACCTGGGGCCAAGTGTGCCTTTAGACCTTCTCTTGACAGGGTGAAGCTGGAATAAATGGCTGTAGAGTAACCAGATGACTTAAATCATGAGTGGGCGCCCTTGGCATGCCACATGGTTTGGACTACAGCTCCCACAATCCTTTACCATTTAAGGGGTGATGGGAATTGTAGTCCAACAGGGCCCGGAGGGTTCCAAGGAAAGTCCTCTGTAGAGGTTCCGTTGACCAGGCCTGTTGATCTATTGATAGATAGAGTTGGTCAGCCAACCATGCCCTTTCCTGCAGTATACTCCATTATCCAGGAACCAGCCTTCTGTGGTCCGGCTTGTCCTTTCTCACCTTAGGCGTCTCCTTTTCAACAACCTGTTTTTATATTCCTGTGAGCCTTTCAGTTCAGCAGAATCCATCCCACCCACCCCATCATCCCGCTTGGCTCCGAAAGGCTCCCTAAGACGGCGAATTTGCTTTTTTTTTAAAGAGTCTAGGCTGGTGATTCTCAGGGACGGTGGGCTGAATCTTAACTATAATTCCTCAACCCAGGAGCATTTTGAAAATCTTATTATTACTGTTTTTTTTCTCCCATTACACTCTGTTTATTCTATTATATGTGAGCCTCTTTGGACGATCACACAAAAAGAGGAGACTAGAAGGTTTTCTTTAAAAAGATAAATTAATAAGAGGCAAAAAGTGAGAGCGGTCACTCAATCCTTGCTAACCTTCAGAGTCACAGAGGATGCCCCAGAATTTAGACAAGTTAGGGTCATTTTTTAAATACTCTGAACAGCACTGAGTAGACTTTCTCTAGGGGGGCTTGATAGAAACCCAATAAATAAATAAATATAAATATAAATACTGTAAATTGTGAAAATCATCTGAAGAGCGGGGTTTTTTTTTTTTTTTTTGAGTCCACCCCTTTACCAACTAGACTCTTTGGAGTTAACTGATTCCACTGCAGCTCCTTGTTTCACTTTTTTCCTGGACATGCCCAGTGAGCTTGTATTTGAATCAAACGCTAACAGCCCTACGGTGTGCTTCCACCTGGCCCTGGATGGCTATTCTGGATCAGCAGCTCAGCTTTGATTTAATTAATAATAATAATAAATGTTTATTACGGTCATTGACCAGCAAAAGTAAGATACATTTTTTAAATTAGGAGACATAAAAACAATATAAAAGCATTAAAAACACTAAAAACACTGGTTTCTCTTCAGATCGTATAAATCTTTCGCCTTTTTGATTTAATTTAATTTGAGATTTAATTTATTTTTAAATTGATTATTTAACATATTTTTATCCCACCCTTCTCCTTACAAAAACAAAAGGACCCAAGGCGGGCACATTCCCCTGCAAACCCCAATATTCTTGGTGCTTCTTAGATCTTAAGGGTGTCGCTTGGACTCAAAGATCAATTAAACTGAAGAAAGCCAGCAGCCAAGAAACTGGAAAAAGACTAAGATTTGGGAGGCAGCTAGGAAGGAGCTAGAAAAGATTCCCCAGGTGTGAGAGTGTATTACTGGGGACAAAGGCCAAGATATTCTTGATTGCTATATTTAGAGATGAAAGTGAAAAAAACAAAACAAAGAAAGACGAGGGAAGGGAATTAATTTATTTGGAACCCGATGTTCAAATAATGCTTTAAGAAAAAAGGAAGACGGCACATTTATTTATTTAATTTATATGCCTAGAGGTGAGATTTATTGGTTCAATAAAGGAAGCCACTGGCTTTAGTTGGCAAGATCTGAGTGGAGGAGCAAAGGATAGGACCAAAAGTGGGAAGTAAGTTGATGACATATAATCACAGATCATCACCTTGCCCCATACTTCTGTTTCGGTCTCCCAGGGTCCATCTTGTCGGTGATGGCTCCCAGTAAGTGTTGGCTTCTCTGGGACAGGAGAGGTTTGCGGGACTCTCCCTCCCTGCCTTGTTCATAGGAAGAGAAGGGCCGTCCTTGCGTTCTGGCTTTCTGTGTCCTCAACCTGTGGTGCTCTAAAAGCTCGTTTCCTCTGTACCCTCATGCCACGGGGAGGTCTTTACGTTCAGTGACAACCAGGAACCCTGATGTCTTGGGTGACCTGCCCGTTGGCACTCTCTCCTAAACCATACCTGTTTCCCAAAGTGAAACCCTGCAACAGGAGCGAAGCACGCTTCCTGTTACCGCCAGCATCTTTCGCAGCTTCCACGTGCCTTAGGGCCGCCGGAGACGGCCGAAAAGCAAATCAAATTAGCCGCGGCTTTGATTTGTGTGCGGAAATTATTGGCGGGCAGCTCCTTTGGATCTGAAGCCTTTTTTGTTGTTCCCTGAGGAATAGCTTTGGAGTAGCCAAAGGACCCGTGAATATCTTTTCTGATCTCACCACGTCTCAGCTTCTCGGGTAAGCAGCCCTGGTCAGAAAGCCCAGTGGGTCGTTTTTCTTAACGATTTCGCAATAGGTGGAAGATTGGATGGAGAGCCATTGCCGGTCGTGGCCTTTGCACAAAAAAATAAATAAAAATGAACTAGTCTGAACAACGGGCCTGATTAAGAATCCATACATAATGGCCAGTAACCTGTTGGATGATTAAGTAGCATAAATATTTGGATGTGGAATCCGGAAGACGTTTACCTCTCTTTTTTTGCATGACTGGTTGTGCAAAGGAAACCACAGCCGTGCGACAGACGTTGCACAGTGTGGTTCTGGTGGGCTCAGAAAGTCAAGTGGCCTTTGCAGGATTCCGTGGGTGCATTACCGTTCACACACCGGACGCGGCCTCCCATGATTTTGCCATATCGTGCTTGTGCAGAATTTAGATAGATCAGATACCGACTGATCTATCTAAGCAGTGAAGAAATATTCAAATCATTATTTCCTTTTTTAAAAATTCATGCTTTTATTTTATGCCCTGTGTTTCCACCAAAAAAAGGCACACAAGGCAGTTAACAGTATTAAAAGTATGGATGGAAAAACTAAATCATGATTAATTGCGTAATAGGAAAGAACAAAGAAAACTATCCAAAACATAGTCTAGAAAAGGCAGAGTCACCATTTCTCCAATTAGATTCAGTGTAAGAACAGACCCGTTTACATGCCAGAAGCCATCTTAGGGGGGAAAATGTGTTTTTGCTTTTTTTTGACTGAACAACCATCTAATCTCCTGTGGAAGGGAGTCTCACAGCTTGGAGGCAGCCACTAAGAAGGCCCTCTCTTATGGGGGAAATGATAGCAGGGTAGCTGTATCATTCCTAGACAATTCCACAGATCTATATTGTGATAATACAGTGGTGCCTCGCTTAACGTTGATAATCCGTTCCACGAAAATCGCCGTTAAGTGATAACATCGTAAAGCGAAAATAAAAACCCAATTGAAGCGCATTGAAACCCGTTCAATGCCTTCCAGTGGGGTAAAAACTCACTGTCCAGCGAAGATCCTCCATACGGCAGCCATTTTCGCTGCCTTTATAGCGAGTAATCCGTCCCTAGAAAACAGTGGGGGGCCATTTTGAGCACCCAGCGGCCATTTTGAAGCCGCCGATCAGCTGTTAAAAAAACATCGTTTTACAGAGAGTCGGTTCCCGAAGCAGGGAGGCGATCATCGCAAAGCGAAATTCCCCCATTTAGACCATTGTTTTGCAATCGCAATTGTGATCGCAAAAAGATCGTCATAAAGCAGATTTGTCGTAATGCGGGGCAATCGTTAAGCGAGGCACCACTTACCTTTATTATGCCGAGTTTTTAAAAAAGGCACAGAAATAACTGCAAGCTCTTAGGACCCGCAGTTCCTTTCTTCAGGCAAAGATGTTATGAAAGGCAGCTGTGTTGTATGTGTGTATTTTGCGATGTTATGGGAGGAATACAAGTAGGGCTCATCAGCAGGGATGTTAGCAAGACTTTGGTCCCGAGTCCTGAGTCCCTATTAAAACGCCGGCTGGATGCCTCCGTGGTTTAGATCTCTGGCTGTGGAGCCAGAAGGTTGGGAGTTCAATTCCCCCACTGTGCCCTTTTTTTGGGGGGGGGTGGAACCCAGCCTGGGTGGCCTTGGGCGAGATGCACAGTGATCCCAGGGCACCCTCAGAAGAAGGGAATGGGAAACCCCTTCTCCATAATTCTCTGTCTAGAAAACCCTGAATACGGTTGCTATAAGTCAGAATTGCCGTGAAGGAACTTAGGGGAATGGTAGAAAAAGAGAGGGGGGAAAAAAACTGAAGTGGCAGACTGAAAAAGGAAGATCAGAGTGACCTTGACCGCTATGGCTCTGCTTTCCTCCCTCCAGCTGTTTTTGACCCCTTCCCCTGCACTCTGCAGCTCCTGACCCCCCCCACCTAGCAGACTACAGTGGGGTCTTGACTTGAGAACTTAATCCATATTGGAAGGCGGTTCTCAAGTCAAAAAGTCTGTAGGTCAAGTCTCCATTGACCTACAGTGCATTGAAAACCGATTAATCCCATAACAGGCCGTTTTTGTTCCATTTTGGTTTTTTTCTGGTCTGTAAGTCAAATCTCAGTCTGCAAGTCAAACCTAAATTTTGCGGCCAGAGAAGTCTGTAACTCAAAAAGTCTGTAAGTCAAGCCGTCTGTAAGTCAAGGGTCCACTGTATCCTTCATGAAAAGCAGCTGTAGTGGAAAGACCACCCAGACCCCACACCCACGCCCCTGTTCTGGTTTCACTTGAATCCCATTGAAGTCAACAGGGCTTCCTTCTGAACTGGACTGGACGATACGTTTCCTTTAAGAGATTGCTCAATTCCCCGGTCTGTCTGGCACTTGGCACCATAGTGTCATCGGTGTGAATGGTTCGGTCAGCAACAGCTTGGGGCTCTTCTCTGGTCTTAGAATCGGTCCGGGGAGAAGGCCAGGGTGTCTTTTGACCTCCTAAGTCTCTGTTCCATGAAGTTGGAGGTCCGGGAATCATCTTTGTCCACCTCATCACATTGTTTTAAGTCAAACGTGGGGAACCTGGGGGCTGTGGGTCATAGACCGCTAAAGTGTCCTCTCCCCAGCCTGCCAACGGGCTCTGCCGCTGAGAGCCGTCTTCAAAAATTGAGCAGTCACGTCGTGGAGGGTGGAGCGGGCTTGTTTTCTGCATCTCCGAAGGGTAGGGCCGGAAGTCGTGGATTGAAATGACAGGAAAGGAGATTCTGACTCAACATGAGAAAGAACCTCCTCCGAATGAGGGCAGGAATCAACGGGCCTCATAGGGTGGTGGATTCCCCAGCGCTGGAAACTGAGACCCGTCCGAGAGGCAGTAGGTAGAGCGTCTCCTGCTTTGGCCGTTGCTGGACGTGGTGACCCCCCGCGGTCCTTTGCTTGCCTGTGATTCTATGTGCTCAGCGAAGGGTGTTTCAAGGCTGGGAAGCTGCTTGCGTGAAATGGAATCCGGCTCTCTGGACCAGAAAGTTGCTGTCTTGGGGCTATTGCTGAGATGATGTGCATGGAATTAGGCGGCCTGCTTTCTTTGCTTGGTGGGAAGTTGTCCCAAATTGGTTGCAGTGACACCTGGCCTCGCCCAATTTGCTTTGGCGCCCGTCTTGCGCCGTTCGCCTGTGGCTGGAATGCGGCTCCTGAGACTCTCTCGGAGAGTGGGAATTCATTCCCCAATACGCGTGCACACCCCCAAGGCCAAAGAAAAGCTACTATCCTTGTTTTATTCAATAAGAAAACAATGTTGTCATTGTATTCGTGAAGGCTTTCACGGCCGGGTTCTAATGGTTGTTGTGGGTTTTTCGGGCTCTTTGGCCGTGTTCTGGAAGTTGTTCTTCCTGACGTTTCGCCAGTCTCTGTGGCCAGCATATTCCAGTCCTCTGAAGATGCCGGCCACAGAGACGGGCGAAACATTAGGAAGAACAACCTTCAGACCACGGCCAAAGAGCCCGAAAAACACACAACAACCAACGTTGTCATTTTCTGGGAGAGGTCACCTGATGCGTATCGGTTGCTGATGAATTAAGTCCACAGACCTCTCTTGGTTGTCCTTGGGTGTAGCAAATTCATAGAGTTGGAAGGGGGCTATAAGGTCCAACCCCCTCCTCAAGGCAGGAATCCAAGTCAAAACAGATCTGAAAGAGGGTTGTCCAACTTTCTCTTAAATGCCTCCCGTTTTGGAACACTCACCACTTTCTGAGAACTTTGGCTCCATTGTCGTGCTGCTCGAACAGTTAAGAAGGTTTTCCTGATCTTCAGCCTAAATCTGGCTTCCTGTAGTTTGAGCCCGTTATTACGCATCCTGCACTCTGGGATGATCGAGAACAGATTCTCCCCTTCCAACCTTTCAAGGATTTGAAGAGTGCTTATCACTCCGTGGTCTTCTTCTTTTCTCGAGGCTAAACCTGCCCAGTTCCTTCAGTCTTTAGTGGTAGTGAAGAGGTGAGGGCCATGCCAGCTCAAGCCATTTCGGTGGCAGAAGTCAGCGTAGGATGGCATTGAGGTCTCGGGATGTCATGTGGAGTCTTCGTGCCTATGCTGTGCTTCCTGATGAGCAGACAGAATCTTAGGGCAACTGGCAATGGGGCAGAAAAATCTTAGATTGTGGTTTTGTTTGTTTATTTTTTTTGGTGCACAGATCAGATTTAGGCATCCTTCAGTCTCAAGAGACGATGGTCATGTGCTCTGAATGGAGGACTTGGAACAGCGTCTAATGTGGCTGAGAAGGCCAATCCGAGAGGGGCCATCCCTTCCACACTGAAGACAAATACAATCTCTCCCCTGTCCAGCTCCCTGATTTTGCTGGTTTCTGGAGGGCCTCTTGGCCTCGGCCTGCTGGATAAGGGTCTCTTCAAATTGGGAGAGGCCGTGATGCAGCGGCTGCCTCCAGGCTGAGCGCTCAGAGGTCAAGGTTTCCCATCTGTTGATCTGTCCATTCGTAAGGCCTTCAGATCCTGCTTGCAGATGTCCTTGTATCGCAGCTGTGGTCTCCCTCTCGGGCGATTTCCCTGCACTAATTCTCCATACAGGGGATTTTTTGGAATCCGACCGTCAGCCATTCTCACGACATGCCTGAGCCAACGTAGACGTCGCTGTTTCAGTCACGTATACACACTAAAAACTCCAGCTCGTTCTAGGACTACTCTATTTGGAACTTTGTCCTGCCAGGTGATACCGAAAATGCTTGCATGGCTACAGGTCTATTAGAAGCTGCCCTGCCTATTGCTGTGTTGAGCAGAGCTAGGAAAAGTTACTTTTCTCGACCTTCCATCCATCCATCCATCCATCCATCCATCCATCCATCCATCCATCCATCCATCCATCCATCCATCCATCCATCCATCCATCCATCCATCCATCTATCTATCTATCTTTCTTTCTATCTATCTATCTATCTATCTATCTATCTATCTATCTATCTATCTATCTATCTATCTATCTATCTATCTATCTATCTATCTATCTATCTATCTATCTATCTATCTATCTATCTATCTATCTATCTATCTATCTATCTGCATACATATGCATGTACATACATACATTCATAAATTAAACAATCAATAAACAGTGAGATTTAAACACATTACATCGTAAAAACCGATGGCGCCATAAACAATGTCCTGGTGATAGCAGGACAGGATGGATGCAAGCAGTCCCTCAATGAGGGTCAGTGTGAAAGGCCTCCCTGGAAATGCATTGCCTCCTCAAGGACGACAGAGAGGGAGCCAGGTGTAACTCCTCTGAAAGCTGGTTCCATAAGGTTGGGGCCACCACGGAGAAGGCCCTGGGCCCCTTGTAGAAGAAGTGCAGGCCTCCCTTAGAGTGGGTTACCCGGAGGAGCCTAGCCCGGGAAGACCTGGTGGGTTGGGCCGGTGACATAGGGGAGAGATGCTCTTGACAGGTAAGATGGTCCCAGACTCCGAAGGGCTTTATACATGAGTGTCAAAACCTTGAACCTGAACATGACCTTTTCTGGGGATGCTGAGGGTTGAACCCAGGATATTCAGCCTACGAAGCTGATGCTCTACGACCCAGGTACCTCTCCTTTCCAAGGAGTGTGGTTTCCTCTCCCATGCTCGAAACACCCGGGGCAAGATTTGGAAGTTTGAGTTTGTCGTCGTCGTCATCTTAGAACTGCAGAGCTGGAAAAGGGGGGAGGAACCCTAAAGGTCATCAGTTCCAGCCCCTGTCAAAGAGGCCCAACCTCTGGATCCTCAGCCAGAGACTTTAAACCACTGAGCTGTACAGCAGTTGGCAACATGTTTGGGAAAACCCCACAACCTCTTGGATGTCTTCCTGCCTCCTCCTCCTCCTCTTCTCACTAACCTATTGCCACCCACCCACCCATTTCTGTTCTATATCCTGCCACCCCCACTGGGAAAAAATATATGATTTTTTTTTTTTTTTTGGCTTAACCTTCAGCTTTGCCCTTAAGGAGCTGTCAGGGTGGCGGTAATGAGCATGCCGATCGATGGTGTGGCTGTCTAATCACTTTGTTTATTGTATTAATGAGATTTTTTTTCTTTTTTGCTCTTGTCTCTGCCTTTTCCACCGGCGGTCACGTCCCCTTTATGGCTTCTAGGGTTGGCCTTGTCCATTTCTGTTCTCAGCCTTGGTTACGGCTGTGTAAAGGGCGGGGGGGGGGGGAGGAGAGGGGCAACCACACTGAGCACAGCGTAAAAATACATTGCATTTCTGGGAAAGACCAGGTTTAAACGACAACAAGAGCACCAAAATACAAAACAGGATCTTCCAGCTTATTAACACTCCAGCCATCATCCCACCAGTGCATCGCTGTGGTCTAATCTAGAACAGGAGAGATGGTGGAAAGGCTGTAATGCGTGCCCTCTTTTTCTGTCTACCCTCCACGCCCCCCTTGGCAAATGTCATGGCTAGTATTTCTCCGATTACCCATGACCTTGTAGTTTTGCCGCTGACAGAGCGATCAGAATGGACAGAATTGTCTGTTTCTGGTCTGTATCAGTCTCCCATGCGTTCAAGCTGATGTCCATTTCCATCTCAGTTTTTTTTTAAAAAAAATATTTTGAAACACACAGGGACAAACTTATTTTAAAACGCACACACAAACGTTTCAAAACTACACTTTTATGGCATCCATTTCCCCCAAAGCATGCATTGCTCTTTAAAAACACACACATTTTTGTGCACATTTTTGAGTCAAGAGTCGGTGTCATAAAATTCAAAGAAATGTGTAATCTTTTCTCATCTCCGTATGAGTTCAGGAAGTGGAGATTGGGTCTCCTTGCTGAAATAAGCAAATACACAGACTGAACAGAATTCTCCAGGAACCGTTCCAAACCTTCCTGGGGCTCTCCGGCTGTTGGACTACAGTTTCCATCATCCCTTACCTGTGCTACCAGAGATCATGTGCATTGTAGTCCTAAGAGAGCTGAAGGACCTCATACAGGAGGTTCTTGATTCCTCTCTTCTGTGATCAATCCACAGTCCCTCCCAACAATTCATGATTTTTGCGGGTGAGGTCTTTTTGAGCTGTGCCTTCGGCTCACGCTTCATGTATTAAACTCTCATAATCCTCCCTAATTAGGTACAAGTTAGTAATTCAATACCAACAGGTACATGTAAGAGGAAAGCAAGCATGATAACAGTTGTTTTTTTAATGTCAGCCTTGAAAGGATAAACCAGGAAGTCTTTTTTTAAAAAAAAAATATCTGTGCAGGATTTTTAATAAGAAAAATATGGAATAAGGAAGGTGTTTTATGGGGCAACCGACGTTGGGGTGGGCAAGTTCTGTCCTAGGTAAGGAAGCCCATGTGGTTTGGGATTTAGAGTATTGGAACTGAGGTTCAGAGACCCAACTTAGCGGCTTGAGGTGAGACTACGTGAGGGACCACCTGCCCAGATTTTGAAGTGTCCTGGCAAGGCCTTGTTGGATCAAATGGATGAGAGAACGAGGCAGAGTTTTCTCTCGAGCAGCACCATGAAACGTGAGCCTTCATCCCAGTTGAAGCCCGCCTAGCTTTATCCTTTTTAAGCTTCTGAGAGGTGGTGAAAACTGTTATTTTGCCACATCTTTGGACTCAAACTGTTGGACTTAAAACTCAGGTTTAAGGCGCATTTTGCCTCCGTTCTGCTTTTGCATTGATTTTATTGCGCGGCACGCCGGGTGAGCAGGAAAGCAACGCGGGAACCCATCCAATAAATAACATTTAAATAAACGCTCCTTCAAAACTGACAGGGTGACTCTCAGGCTAGCTGCTATCTTTCAGCTCGATCCGCCTCACAGGAGCGTTGTCAGGATAAAACGAGCGAGTAGGTAGACCGTTCCATGTCTGTTGGACTCTTTTGAAGGAAATAGGTGATGGTGATGGAGGTATGTGTGGCATAACGCAGAGCAACTGAATACTTTATAATTTGCTGTTGGCATAGACTGGTTTACTAGAGGAAAGTTCTGGATTGGGTAATAACTTTCATAGAATAAAGGGAATAGGGAGGGGGCTTGTAAGGTAATCAAGTCAAAACTCCTTTCTCGATGCAGGAATCCAAGTGAAAGCAGATCTAACGGTGGTCCAATTTTTCTCTTGAATGCTTCCAGTGTCGGAGCGCCCACCCCCTTCCAAGGTTATGGGTTCCGTTGTCATACTACTCTAACAATTAAGAGGTTTTTCCTGGTATTCAACTACAATCTGGCTTGCTGTATGAGGTTCGGCCCCTTATTACATGTCCTGCACCCTAGGATGACTGAGAGCAGATCCTGCCCCACCTCTGGATGACTATCTTTCAAGGATTTGAAAAGTGTTATGTTATGGCTGAAGGGAGATATTATAAATATCTGGTTAAATACAATATGCCCCGTTCTTTCAGTCTTTCCTCCTAGGGCTTGGTTTCCAGTCCCCTGATAATTCTTGTTGCTCTCCTCTGAACTTGTTCTGGTTTGCTAGCATCCTTCTTAAAGTGCGGTGTCCAGAACTGGACACAACATTGTAGATCAAGGCTAACCAGTGCCGAATAGAGGGGGCCCTGGTACCTCTTAGGATCTGAAGACTACACTGTGCACCCTCAAATGCCATTTGCCTTTTGCAGCAGCCGACTGGATTATAATCCAGTTACCGACAAGGTGAGTTTTTGGGTTAGTCTCCCAAAACCCTATCAGGTAAAGAGAGGAGAAAACTTGGGGGAAAACAGGAGGAAGGCCAAACGACTGGGCTGGATGCTATGCCCGTTGCTCCTGTAGACCGACTGAGGGTAAAGCAAATCTGGAAGTTGTAGTCCCAGTTCAGACAGAAATGTCAAGGGGTCCCTTTTAGAGCCTTTCCTCTCCATGCAGCCAAAAGCCCTGCTTGGGTGTTCTGTGGACTCTTCTGTCCACTCTTCTGGGTGAAGAAGAGAAGAGGGGGTTAGACTGGATGACCTTATGGGGCCCTTCCAACCCAACGGTTCTACGATTCTATGGAGAACACAAGTCTCCTTCTTTGTCAAGTTTGATGCAGAAGCCCGTGGGGCAGCTTGACGGCTTCTGGCAGAGCATGAGAACTCATCTTGCTTGTAACTTTTCAAGTCTCCCATTCCATCCCGGAACTTTGTTTCTTCAGACGGATGACATGGCTACTTCCCCCCTTATGGCTTTGCAGAGTAACATAAACCTAAAAAGACAGATCCGCTGCCTTGGAGGGCTTCCCATCTCCATGCTGTCAGTGGGGGGGGGAGAACGGAGGGAGGCAAAGAGTAGCAGAGAAGAGCAAGACCGGGCATCTGCAGCTGCTGACAGGCAGATCTCATGTCCTACTTTGGGGTCGCAGCTCAGGGTGAAACTGACCGGATGACCTTGCGCCCATTGTCTTCTCTTAAGCTACTTTGCCAGGGTGGTTGCGAGGCTAAAGAGAGCAGAATCCTTGTGACGCCATTGACGATTTGCAAAGGGTCAGATATTGGGTGGGGGAATTGAGGAAGCTTTCAGGACGGCTTCGGACACCAGAATTTCTCCAGCAAAAAATGAGCCGAGGTGCACAAAAACGTTGAAAAACCTTCTTGTGGGTTTAATGGGGAATCCTATTTCAGAAGGGATGTCCGGGCAGCCCACGGGGTGAAAGGGTTTTCTTTCGACACCGGTTTTCCAGAAAAGAGCTCGAGAGGAGCTGTGAGTTGGCAGGATACCGTCTCATGGTGTGTCTTAAGTCGAAGAGAATCAAGAGTTAGACCAGCCATTCCTTTCTAGATCTGGAGATTTCTGCAAGGTGCTTCTAGGGCACGGCACTGGAGGTGGCTCTCTCTTTTCCATTCACCTTGGACCACAAAACAGCTGGGGCTGACCCCAGGGCAGCTGTCTCGTATGACCCCGGAAAGAAACGGCGGGCTTCTTTCTGTGTTTCTCGAAGATCAGTGACTCCCACGTGGCAGCAGAAGGGTGATGGGAGTCCTGATCCCTTTCCCCAGACGGCGGCACGGAAGAAGCGATGACCTCGTGGAGTTTCGGGTTGTCTGGGATGGTAGAACAGATGGTAGATGGAGCAAGAAGGGCTTTTTCTGTGGCTCGAGGAGTGGTAGCATACGGGGGGTGTGGTTGGAGGTGCTGTTTGGCGATTCTCCTTTTCCTCTGTGCGTCTCTCCCTCTTTCTTCTAGTCTCTCTTGGGCGGTGGAGCTGCTGTCAGGCTGTTTGCTCTGCTGTAGCCGGTGCCCTCGGCGGTGTCAGTGTTGCCCAGTCATGACGGAAGCCTTTATTAATAGCAGTGGGTGCTGCGGGCCAGCTGCCTGCATGCAATGGGTGGAAAGGATTGCTCAGGCTCCCTTTCTTTCTTTCTTTCTTTCTTTCTTTCTTTCTTTCTTTCTTTCTTTCTTTCTTTCTTTCTTTCTTTCTTTCCTTCCTTCCTTCCTTCCTTCCTTCCTTCCTTCCTTCCTTCCTTCCTTCCTTCCTTCCTTCCTTCCTTCTTTCTTTCTTTCTTTCTTTCTTTCTTTCTTTCTTTCTTTCTTTCTTTCTTTCTTTCTTTCTTTCTTTCTTCCTTCCTTCCTTCCTTCCTTCCTTCCTTCCTTCCTTCCTTCCTTCCTTCCTTCTTTCTTTCTTTCTTTCTTTCTTTCTCTCTTTCTGTCTCTCTCTCTCTCTCTCTCTCTCTCTCTCTCTCTCTCTTACTCCAGCTCGGATCCACAAGCCGATCTGCCGGGGCCGTTGGGTCGTTCCTCCAGGCTGCGTGGGCGTTTAGGGTGGGGTCAAAAGGTACAATGGCGCACGAGGGCTCCCGAAGCCAGCCCCGCTGGCAACGTGTCATTCGCTTCCCGAGGGTGCTGCATCGCTTGCTGCCCTGATATGACGTCCAGAAAAAAAGGCACAAGAGGTGGAGATCAAGGCCACTCAGTTGGAGAAGGGAAGGTCACGGAAGATGTGTGGGCGAGAGAGAGGGATGTTGAGCACCACCATTATCGGAAAAAAGGCATTTTTTGGGGGAAAGGCTGAGAAAGGAGAAGCACCTGTCTTACGCCCAGTTTTTCCAATATTCTTGGCCTACGAAATCCATCATGCCCGGACGAGAGCTCAGCTTAACTGGCACAAAGGAGAATAAGGCAGACCTGATGGAACTGCATAAAATAACACACTGTGTGGGTCTCTCCAACAGGGAGGCCTTTTTTCTTCCTCTGTTATGATTCTGCAACCCGTTGGGGTTGTCCGCTGTGGTCAAAACAGCGGGCGATTCCAGACAGAGAAAAGAAAGTGTTCCCCCCACCATGATCCTTAGAGGATCTGTGGAATTCGCTGCCACAGGATGGACTGAGGGCCACCTATTCGGAGGGTTTAAAATGAGACAGATGCTTGGAAGATCAGGCTGTCAGTAGCTACTTAATCATGGTTGCCTCAATGATGGGAGGCTGTATCCCTTTTAGTAGCCATGGCTTGGAATGTGGAACAGGATGGGTGCCTGCTTTCGTTCACACCCTGCATTTCGCCTTCCCACATTGAGTTGGCCATCGTGGCAACAGAAATCAGGTAGACTTTCATCAGATAAACCACTGGGGCAGCTCTTGTGTTCTTATGACCTCCTCCCCTTCTTCCTCTTTTCTTCTTCTTCTTCCTCCTCTTCCTTCTTCCTCCTCCTCCTCCTCTTTTTCTTCCTCTTCTCCTTCTCCTTCTGCTTCTCCTTCTTCTTTCTCTTCCTCCTTTTCTTCCTCCTCCTCTTTCTCCTCTTCTTCCTCTTCCTCCTCTTCTTTCTCTTCCTCCTTTTCTTCCTCCTCCTCTTCCCCCTCTTCTTCCTCTTCCTCCTCTTCTTTCTCTTCCTCCTTTTCTTCCTCCTCCTCTTCCCCTCTTCTTCCTCTTCCTCCTCCTCTTCTTCTTTCTCTTCCTCCTTTTCTTCCTCCTCCTCTTCCCCTCTTCTTCCTCTTCCTCCTCCTCTTCTTCTTTCTCTTCCTCCTTTTCTTCCTCCTCCTCTTCCCCTCTTCTTCCTCTTCCTCCTCCTCTTCTTCTTTCTCTTCCTCCTTTTCTTCCTCCTCCTCTTCCCCTCTTCTTCCTCTTCCTCCTCCTCTTCTTCTTTCTCTTCCTCCTTTTCTTCCTCCTCCTCTTCCCCTCTTCTTCCTCTTCCTCCTCCTCTTCTTCTTTCTCTTCCTCCTTTTCTTCCTCCTCCTCTTCCCCTCTTCTTCCTCTTCCTCCTCCTCTTCTTCTTTCTCTTCCTCCTTTTCTTCCTCCTCCTCTTCCTCTCTTCTTCCTCTTCCTCCTCCTCTTCTTCTTTCTCTTCCTCTTTTTCTTCCTCCTCCTCTTCCCCTCTTCTTCCTCTTCCTCCTCCTCTTCTTCTTTCTCTTCCTCCTTTTCTTCCTCCTCCTCTTCCCCTCTTCTTCCTCTTCCTCCTCCTCTTCTTCTTTCTCTTCCTCCTTTTCTTCCTCCTCCTCTTTCTCCTCTTCTTCCTCTTCCTCCTCTTCTTTCTCTTCCTCCTTTTCTTCCTCCTCCTCTTCCCCTCTTCCTCCTCCTCTTCTTCTTTCTCTTCCTCCTTTTCTTCCTCCTCCTCTTCCCCCTCTTCTTCCTCTTCCTCCTCCTCTTCTTCTTTCTCTTCCTCCTTTTCTTCCTCCTCCTCTTCCTCTCTTCTTCCTCCTCCTCCTCCTCCTCTTCTTCCTCTTTTTCTTCCTCTTCCTCTTCTCCTTCTCCTTCTGCTTCCCCTTCTTCTTTCTCCTCCTCCTCCCTCTTCCTCTTCTTCATCTTGTTTATCCTTCTTCCTATTCCTCTTCTTTTCTTCCTCCTTATCAATAGTATTATGTTCCTCCCACCCTCCAGGGGAACTGAGATGACTACAACGCCTCTGCTCCTCCTCACTGTATCCTCACAACAACCCAGCCAGGTAGAACAAGCAGAAGAGAGGTGACTGTGCTAAGTCCACTGAGGGGGGCTTTCATAACGTACTGGGGACTAGAACCTCGATTTCTACGTTTCCTGTGCAAGACATTAGCTGCTATGCCACGCTACCTCTTGGTGCGAACTCCTCTTAGTGAACCAAGGCTGGGGAAGATTGTCCCCAAGAGGGTCCGCTCTGACTGGCAGCCTCCTTGGCAGGATCTCTGGGAGAACCAGGTCCTCTTTGCCCTCGGCTGTCACTGGGTGTGATCTTCAGTGGAGATGCTCGGGGGGGGGCGGGAGTTGGCCTTGAACCACAGACCTTCTGGGTGCTAGTCGGGTGCTCCGCTACCAAGCTGTGAGGAGGGGGGTGTGTGGCAACTGCATAGGAGTCTGCCTGTCATAGCACAGCGCTTCATCTTCTAATATAAGAGATGCTGAGAATAAATCCTGCCTGAAATTCATTTCCTCTGAACCAGCGATGCCGTGACTGATACTCTGAATAGGTTAGAGGGTTGGGAAGAGCGCAAGGAAAATGCCGTGGGCCCGAACTCTTCTATAGCACATCTTTCCTTTGATAGCAAGTGTCAAGGCCAGATGGCCATCTATCAAAGATGCTGCTGTCCAGGGGTGAGACAAAAGTGGTCCCAGCATGTGCCAACTAAGGCTGATGGGAGTTGCAGTTCCAATGTGATGTGGTGGCCAACACTTTGCTTAGCCCTCTGTAGTTGCACCCTGTATTGCAGATGTTGCATTGATAAGGGATGGTCTAGATGACCTCCATGGTAGATTCCTACAATACGACCTGTTCTCACAGGTGAGAGGGAGGCCCTGGTGAGTTTAAGCTTCTGAGAAACCACGGGCTTCAATCTCCTCCACGGTGACCTTGAGGATCTTTCAAGGTGGACCCCCAGTGAAGTGGATATGGTTTCCTCATGGCAATGGAAAAGTTGCCCGTGGGAGGAAATGGTGTGCTGATCTGCGAAACTGACAAAGATGATAGAATATCTTGGAGTCAGATGGGCTTGGTATTGAATGAGCCATCAAGATCCATCGGCCTTAGAAAAGACCTGCTCTCCTGGGGGAGAAGGTGACCTTCAATGTCAAGCCATCTTAAAACGCTTTACAGTGCAATACCAACAGTTGATCCTGATGCTAGAGAAATCCGTTTCTCTGCAGCTGTTAAGAGGACAGAAGCCTAAGCTCAGAAGGCAGAGAGGAACCAGATGGAGGGTGGCAGATGATGTCACTGCCCTTGCTCATCAAAAAGTCTCAGAGCTATGACACCGTGAGCCACAACCCCACAACATGCGATTGCTCACTCGCCCTCCATCGCTCACATGGTGTGTTACCCCCACCCTCACTAACCGGCCGTGCGGGCTCACGAAGAAGCAAAGCTCTCTAGAAAGATGTGTGCGTGTGCGGGCGGAGGTTGTTCACACTTGTCTTTACACGCTTGGCGACACCCTTGATCCGATGTGACACCCTGGGGCTGACATATTAAGCCAGCGCAGCAGGAGCGAGAGACTCTCCTGCTCGGTGCCTGGAGGAGGACAGGGCTGTGCAGAGGGTGTGAGGGAAGCTGGCAAAAACGGCAGCCTCCACGTCGCAGGCCCCCCCCCATCACCCCACACGGTAGATGTATGCTTTTGGTGGAAAAGCTTTGCTCTGAAGGCCAAAGAAGTTCTCCTGTGGAACTCACAGCCACTGGGCCGGAAGCTGGCCCCTGTCTTTGGCCGGGTGTTTACTTTCTGGCTGGCTCCTCTGTAGAGCTTCCCCAGACGTTCCCTAAATGCCTTATACGAGACATGGCTAGTACTGGTCACGCCGGTTGAAAGATTAGGGGAGATGCCCATTAAGAGTCATTCTTTGCAGGCAGCTTTGTGGGCACTCCACGGCCCCCAGCAAGCGCGGTCTTGTTTGATTTTGGAATCAGAGCTGGGCTAGACCCGGTTGATATTTGAAGAGGAGACCCACAGGAGATCCCAGGGCTCCTCAGGTAGGGCGAGGAAAGGCGGCTGCCCAGAATTGTGGAGAGCCGTAGCTGCCCGTCAGAGCGGGCTTCCGAGGCCGATGGTCTGACTTGCTATGAGGCAGCTTCTGGTGTTCCTCAAAGCTTCCCTTGAGAACGGAGGAAAGCGCACGCTGACGGCTCAATTCCAGATTCAGGTTCATGCCGTTTGGGGTCAGAATGTGAAAAACGTCCCTTCCTCCCCGCTCAACTTTTCTGATGATGGGGATGAAGCCTTGGGAAAAATCAGGATGAGAAAGGTCTTTGGCTCATGTGTTGCTGTGGTGCTGAAGCAGCGACAGAGAACGTAAGGGGAGAGATGCGTTTTGTCCCGCCGGCCGGTAGCTTCTAACATCGACTTTTGAGAAATGGGAAATGAGAAATTTAGAACTTTTCCCTATAGCAGCAGATATAACTGGAATGGCGGCTGGAGTTGTAACTGCAATGGATGCAGTTTCAATTCCATTTTATATTTTCAGTGTAACTTCTGTGTAACTTTCAGTGTAACTTCTCAACTCTGTCTAAGGCCTCTGGTTTGCCTAATTGTATGTTTTTTTCTTTAGGCAGCTGAGAATTAAGAACCTTTCGCCTACCTGGATGAAGGCATGCAGGGAATACTTATCAGATTTGCAGATGACACAAAATTGGGTGGAATAGCTAATACCTTGGAAAACAGGAAACAAAATTCAAAGTGATCTTGATAGGCATCAGCACTGGGCAGAAAACACCAGAGTGAAATTTAACAGGGAGAAGTGCAAAGTTCGACACCTAGGGGAATCCCCCCAATGCACAGTTACAAGATGGTGGAGGGTACCTGTCTCATTAATACTACAAGTGACAAGGATCTTGGAATTGTCGTAGATCAAAAGCTGAATATGAGCCAGCCGTGCAATGCGGCCGGCTGCAAAAAAGGCAAACGTGATTTTAGGATGCATTAACAGACGTACAGTGGTGCCTCGCTTAACGAGTGCCTTGTTTAATGACAAATCCGCATAACGACAGGTTTTTGCGATAGTTTTTGCGATCGCATAACGATGTTTTTAATGGTAAAATATTGCTTTGCGATGATCGGTAAGCTGTTTCGCTTACCGATTTTCGCATAGCGATGTTTTAAAAACAGCTGATCAGCGGTTCCGAAATGGCCTCCGGTAAAAAAAAATGGCCGCCCGCAATGTTTTCGCGCCGTTTCCTCGCATACCGTGCAGCCAAAATGGCAGCCGTATGGAGGATTTTCGCAGAACGGTGAGTTTTAAGCCCATAGGAATGCATTAAGCCCATAGGAATGCATAAAGCCCTATGGGCTTTTTCTTTTCACATAACGACGAATCCGGATAGCGACGATTTTTCCGGAACAGATTATCGTCGCTATGCGGGGCACCACTGTATAGTCCCTAAATCCTGTGATGTACTAGTCCTCTGTTCAGAACCGGTTAGGCCTCCTCTAGAGTGTTGTGTGCACTTCTGGATACCGCACTTTAAGAAGGATGCCAACAAACGAACAAGTTCAGAGAAGGACAACAAGGAGGATCAGGGGGCTGGAAACCAAGCTCTGTGAAAAAAGACTGAAGGAACTGGGCATGTTTAGCCTTGAGAAGAGAAGACAGAGGGGAGATAGGATGGCACTTTTGAAAAACTTGAAAGGCTGTCATCCAGAGGAGGGGCAGGATCTGTTCTCAATCATCCCAGAGTGAAGGACAAGTCATAATGGGCTCAAGGTACAGGAAGCCCGATGTCAGTTGAATATCAGGAAAAAAACTTATTAACTGTTAGAGCAGCACGACAAGGGAACCCATGATCTCGGGATTTGGGGAGTGTTCCATTGCTGGAGGCATTCAAGAGAAAAATAGACATCCCTCTGTGATTTGGATTCCTGCCCTGAGCAGGGGGTCAGACTTGATGGCCTTATAGGCCCCTTCCAACTCCATGATTGATTGTATGCTTCTCCCTTTCATAGGCTGAGCTTTCCCATGTTGTCTTCTTTTCAGTGAAGAGATTGCTCTCCTTTTATGTTTTGGTCCACCCTTGTGTTGCGTTCCAATTCTCAGTGTCTGCAGCCAGCATGGCCATGGGACCTGCTGGAGATGAAGACTTAGGGATGTAAATCTTCACGTGCTTCATTTTTACGGGACGGAACACCAACCAAAGACGTTTCCCTGTGGGGTGTGGCAAACACAAAAGAATTTGTGGATTTTCTCCCTCTCCCTCTCTCTCTCTCTTTTTGCAAAAAATAGCTGCAGAAGTAGTTTTCATGCAACCTTATCTTTGGGGGCGGGCGGGGGGAAGTCCTGTGCAAAATGCAAGCGCTTCGATGCAAAGTACGATTCAAAATACAAAGAAACCCACCGTTTCTTTGCTGAGGCTGACAAAAGAAAAACCTCTGATCTTTTCACTCTCGTGCAGGAACAACAACGAAAAAAATCTCACAGCAGTTGACCATTTTTTTGACAGGGTCATGCATTGCGGCATTCTTTTTGTTGTTGCTGTTAAATCACGGATGAGAAAATATGGGAGTATTCATTACATCCTTAGCACAGACAATAAGAGTGGTGGGTCCGGTACTTGGGAGGGAGGCGTTCGACGGGGAAGGGAGTCTGATCGCTGCACGGACCACGATGGTGTCTTGTATCTTCTGTTAGCCATGATTCCGAAACTGATAGAAATCCACCTCTTGTTTGGGGTGAAGGTGGAGGGTGAAAGGAGCAGGATCAGCTGCCCTGAAAACCTGCCCCACTCCTCTCAGGTGTCTTTCAGGGGGCCATCCCAAGATATTTTGCTGCCTGAGCCAATGGCCACAATAGAAATGCTCTCTGTTCTCTACATCAGTGGTCCCCAACCTTGGGCCTTCAGATGTTCTTGGACTACAACTCCCAGAAGCCTTCACCATCACCTCTACTGGCCAGGATTTCTGGGAGATGAAGTCCAAGAACATCTGAAGGCCCCAAGGTTGGGGACCACTACTCTACATAGAAGCTGCCTGGATTGGCGGGGGCATCATCTTTCATCCCTGGCACCGGGCTGGAGTCTCCTCTCCAGGGGTCTCCTTCAGAGCAGTGGTCCCCAAACCTTGGGCCTCCAGATGTTCTTGGACTACAACGCCCAGAAGCCTTCACCACCACCCCCTCTGCAGGCCAGGATTTCTGGGAGTTGAAGTCCAAGAACATCTGGAGGACCCAAGATTAAGGACCACTGCTTTAGAAGATGGGGATCCATGCAGACAGCTCTGCCTTCCAACTCCAGCGCTGCCTTCTCTGCTCCCGGCTTGAAGGAACCCGTCATCTTTGCCCTTGCGAAGCTCTGCACTTAACCTTTTTTGCAGCGTAAAGTGATTGAACTTAGCAACGTTTCAGGACGGGGTGGGGAGGACGGTTAGAGAGGAGGAGAAGATGTTTTTATGGCGATCCTCTTTAGCTTCGGATCCTCTGCAGCCCTTCAGAGGTGGGAGTGAGTGGCAAGGGGGGGGGGAGAAGGAAGGGAGCAAGGCTACAGCTAGCTTCAATCAAGCACCCATTGCAGGTGCGGAATTTAATTTGATTGGCTAATTAGAAGCCGAATGTTAATTATGCCCATTACCCAATGAGGTGCAGCAGACGAGGGAGAATTTATAAATAGCCCCGCCGCGCGGCTCATTTGCATGATGCCGTATCACTGCCGTTGCTATGGAGATCCAACCCTCCCCAGCATCCAAAGGGGGGAGGCTTGTTTAAGCTGGCATCCGAACTCGACTCTCTGCATGTGGGGAGGGGGCCTTTCTGATGTCCTGACGTCTACTCTTTCTGGATCGGGAGCCCCTCCCCTTGACATCTGGTCTCCATCCCTAGTTACTCTGGGGCAGCAGGAAGGTAATAGCTCAATTTGCTTCTCTTCTCCGAGGCTGCGCTAGTTAGAAAGAGAAATTTAGCAGAAATACACCGACTTTTGTAATAGTAAATACTGTGAATCGGCTACTTTTTATTGTGCTTGGCTAAAAACGATTATTTGGACATTCTCTTTATGGTCCACAAACAGACCACAAAAATATTTAAAAAGTGGTCTTCAGAATCTTCCAGGATTCTTCCTCCAGTTGGGCATCCCAAAGCTTGTGCAGGAGGGTACCAAGAAAAGCCCCAGACCTCAAGATCTACTGTTAAATTGCTAAGAGGAGACAGGAGCTTCCCATTGCTTTCATTCTAGATTGCCACAGTTACTTTAACGGTCCTGTAGCTTCAGCATTTAGCCATTTTCTGCTGGATGGGAATTTTTTGCACTCCCACATCCCAGTTTCTGCAATGATCAGTCTAAAGATCCATCCATCCATCTCTCTCTCTTTCCATCCATCCATCCATCCATCCATCCATCCATCCATCCATCCATCCATCCATCCATCCATCCATCCATCCATCCATCCATCCATCCATCCATCCATCCATCCATCCATCCATCCATCCATCCATCCATCTCTCTCTCTTTCCATCCATCCATCCATCCATCCATCCATCCATCCATCCATCCATCCATCCATCCATCCATCCATCCATCCATCCATCCATCCATCCATCCATCCATCCATCTCTCTCTCTTTCCATCCATCCATCCATCCATCCATCCATCCATCCATCCATCCATCCATCCATCCATCCATCCATCCATCCATCCATCCATCCATCCATCCATCCATCCATCTCTCTCTCTTTCCATCCATCCATCTCCTTAAAAGGACCCAAGGCGGCTTACACCATTAAAAGACAATATTAAAGTTAACAACAGTATACAAATACTAAAAAAGATCAACCAAATACCATACAAAAACTTAGGCAACATCAAAACACAATTCAAAGCAGTAAAATAGTACAATGTATTTTACAAAAACCCACTTGGGCAGCTGGTCACTCAAGGAAAGCTTGCCTGATGAGAAAGGCCTTTGCCACCTTGCGGAAGGAGAGCGAAGATTGGGCCAGTCCGGCCTCCAGTGGGAGGGAGTTCCAGAGTCTGGGAGAAGCCACAGAGAAGGCCCTCTTCCATGTTCCCCACCATATGCACCCATGGTTTTGGATTGTGCTCATGGGCCACATAACTGTGTTTCGGTTTAGGCAGTCCTTCCAACCAGGGATGGGAGTAACTGGCTTCCCCAGAGGCATCCAGTGTGATCAACGCCCGGGGATTATGGGAGCAGTAGTCAAGAGCATGGGAGGGCCAAAGCTTCCCGTAGCTTAATATAACAATCTTGACACATGAGATTAAAATGATGGATGTGGGGGCAACCCTGACCAGCTCTGTTGGCTGCCGACTCTGTTCAGCCCTTTCCTTTAGATCGAGGGCTGACTTCGGTTGGCAGGATAGATGGAGGAGCTTGCTTCCCCTCCGTTTTGTCTCTGTCTGTGTCCCCCCTCCCCAACCCGGTCCCTTTTGTACACCCCCTCCCATGCTATAAATAACCAGGCTCTTCTGCAGTAACAAGATGCAAATGCACCCTCCTTCCTGAGCGGTAGGCGCTGGGGAGGGAAGAAAAAAAAGGGGGGGGGGAGAGAATAAATTGCTTCTCTGACAGTCAGTTACAAGGGTAATCATTCCAAAAAGGCAATTTGACGGGAATGAAATTTGCATTGCATTAGCACTCTGAGTGACACGTGGGAAGGTCCTGATCCAGCTCGTGGGGGGGGCGCAGGCTGGGAAGGAGGTGCAATGGTTCCTACCTTCCTTTGCATGAGAAATGGCAAGAGGGGAAAAAATCAGGGCCAAGGAGCTGGGGAGAGGATGCCAGCCTGCATTTGTCTTTTTATTTATGTGATGCCGCTCTTCCCCACTTCAGCTACGGTTAGAGGAAGGGCTCTCTTCTCTTTCCCGGTGTCAGCCTTCTCGCACAACGGTCTTCCGAGGGAGGCCAGGCAGGGAGACAAGGGACGGCCCTGTCTTCTAGGTTGTGATGTTAGGGTGTCGAAGCTGATCGGCGGGGTGTCTCCTGCTGATCCAGCAACGACGCAACCCTCTGTACAAATGGATGTTGTCGTGTGTTTGGGTTTCGAGTGGGGTGGGGGGGATCCAAAGAGTCTCCCGCTGCTTATTTCCTTCTCTGTCTTCTGCTCTCTTCCTTTCTCCCCTTTCCCACCTTCCTTCCAGGCCTGAGACCTTCAAGGATGCACATTCCAGACTGAGCTCAGAAGCCGAGGAAGACGCACCTTGGCGCCTTGGCCGGAGCCAGCGGTCCAGCCTGACGTGCAGCAGAGGAAGATGCTGTAGCGAGCCACTGAGCAGCCGGTCACCTGGGCCTCTTGGGGAGGGGGACGTGGGGCCCTGAAGGAGTCTTGGGACCGCTTGATCGCTGCGCCTTCCAGCCGAGATCCCCCTCCCCACCTCCCCGGGCGCTCTTGGCTTCCTTTGGCTTTCGGAGGAAGTCCTCTTGGCACCTTCTGGATTGACGTGAGGACCAGCAACCCCCTCCGTACCCCCTCCATAGGAGTGCCCTCCTGTCTGATGTGGATTTGAGGGTGTGCCAAAGGGGTGGGGCGCTGTTAGCCTCCAGGTAGAGAGAGAGAGGGCCCCCCCCCTGCCATGGCGAGGAAGCCGGCGGTGCGTTTGCTGCTCCCCTTGGCCTTGCTGGTGGCCTCCACGCTCAGCCCGGGAGCCGGTGGCGCCGCCTTGGAGTTCAGCGGCACCACCGGCCAGTGGGCGCGCTACGGCCGGTGGGACGCCAGTTCCTCCGGGGAGCTGAGCTTCAGCCTCAAGACCAACATCTCGCGGGCGCTGGTGCTGTACCTGGACGACGGGGGGAACTGCGACTTTCTGGAGCTCCTGATCCTGGAAGGCCGTCTGCGGTTGCGCTTCACCATCTCGTGCGCCGAGCCGGCCAGCCTCCACCTGGAGACGCCCGTCAACGACGACCGCTGGCACATGGTGCTCTTGACGCGCAACTACCGGGAGACGATGTTGGTGGTGGACGGCGAAGCCCGGGTGGCCGAGGTCAAGTCCAAGCGCCGCGACATGACGGTGGAGAGCGACCTCTTCGTGGGGGGCATCCCGCCGGACGTCCGCCTCTCGGCCCTCACCCTCAGCACCGTCAAGTATGAGATGCCCTTCCGGGGGATGGTGGCCAATCTCAAGGTGGGCGACATGCCCCCCGCCCTCTTGGGCAGCCAGGGCATCCGCAGCGACATGGAGTACCTGTGCGCCAAGCAGAACCCTTGCGTCAATGGCGGGATCTGCACCGTGGTGAACAGCGAGGTGCAGTGCGACTGCAGCCTCACCGGCTTTCAGGGGAAGTTTTGCAGCGAAGGTAAGAGGCTGAGCGTCCCTTGAACCCGGTGCCTCTCAACCACCACCCCCCGGACCTCCTCCAGAGTCGCGGGGAGGAGCTGGGACTGTGAGCTGAGATGTCCCATTCAAATCTCCTGCATTTCTATTATTCTCCCAGAATTCGTAAAAATAATGCAGAATTGCTGAGCTGGGAGGATCCCCCCCCCAAAAGTAGTCTAGTCTAGTGGTCCTTGACTTTCCGTGTCATACGGATCATGATGGGTCCCGCCACGAGAGAAACGAGAAGGCCACAGTTTCCTAGAAGGATATTTATGTGTTTACAGGCATCCTGCAATTATATTTAGACAGGCCTTTTAGCTACGCGCTTGGCTTTTGAGGAAGGCTCTTTTAACGGTGGCCGCTGTGCATTTTTCCTCTTTATTCCTCTTCTTGTGCTTTTAGATGGGTTTTTTGGTGGTTTTAATCTAGGGCTCGTTTTTAATTGATAGTACATTTAATTATGTTTTTACTCGTAGGCCTTTTAAAGCTGTGTGTTTTAATGTGAGCCACCTCGAGTCCTCCACTGGGAGAAAAGCAGGATAGCTAACTAAATAGATAGACATCCAGGCAGATAGATAGATACGTAGAGAGAGACTATTTGTCATTTATAGTTGTATGCTTAAAGCATATAGAAAATACAGTAACATTTTTAGATGCATACCCGAAGAAACATAAATGATAATTCCATTAATAGAATGGGTAACAATTTGCTTAGTCTGCTTGGAGGAGGAGACGGGAACAGAGGGGGACTGAATTCTTAGTAACCGTAATGAGAACCCTACAATTACCATTAGTAATTGTAATAAGCAGCATCCTACTGAGAGAACAGCTGGCTGGAGAGCTCAGTGAGATGGAGCACTTGGCTTTTGAGCCAGGAGACGGGAGTATAATTCCCACTGTGTGTCCCAGGAGAAGAGCCAGCCCGGGTGGCCTTGGGCCAGCTGCACAGTCCCACCAGCAGAAGAAGGTTGTGCTTTATTCCGGGGGAAACCTGGAAGGGGACGACCCTCGGTTGGAATTTAACTCAGTGGCATTCGATTGTTATTATTACCCAGATAATTTCTCCATATCACTGGTGACTGGCGTACCCATTAGTTGAAAAAACCACTGGTTTAGGCCAGCTCTTTGATGGTGCAGGAAAACTAAGCGCTTGATCATCGATGGTAGCTGGCCCTCTGGCTTCTGTTTTTGAAGGGAATCCATCGCCTTCTGAACCCATCGTCTCCTGCTCGGCCGTAGAACCGTTCTTGCTATGAGACGCCTCTTCCCGATTCTTGCCCCGAAATATCCTTCCTTTTAATTTCAGTCCGTCGGTTCAGGTCTTGTCCTTGGGAAGCCTGCTTGCTCCGTCGTCCATATGACGGCCCTTCGGCTGTTTAACAGTTCTGTCACCTCTCGGTCTTCTCCGCTTCCGGCTGAATCCGCTCCGGGGTTGGTTCCCCAGTTCTTTCCTTGTTTAGCTCTGTCATGTGGGCTGCAAGCAGAATCCTCTGCCGTAGACAGGATCCGGATGATCCATCCGGGCAGGGGAAACCGAGCTCATTCCCCTGCGTGATAAGGGGAGAGTGAGTTTGGTCTGCTGCATTGGGGCGCCGTGAAGGTGGGTATGATAAAGTAGGTCAGGGATGGGCAAGGGTGCTTTCCAAACACTGTTGGATTTCAGCTCCCATCATCCCCCGGCATTGGCTATGGGGGCCTGGGCTGATAGGAGCTGCAGTACATCTGTTGTCTGGAAGGCCACGGCAGGATTTTGGAAAGTTTGTTTTTTTTCATGACAATCCCCAGAATCAATCCAGCTAGTGTCCCTTTTCCTGACTCCTACATTTTTAAAAAAACCTAGCTGTATAATTTGCAGGGAGAAAATTTATTTATTTTTTGCTGCATTCCAGGAGTTGGAATAATAAGAATAATAAATCCAGATAACTCTTTCCCTGTTCTGTTTGTGTGGATTGTAAGCAAGGAATGCCCCTCCTTTTCTGCCCCGTAGTAGAGCACCTTGGGCAGGGTGAAGGATGTTCTTTAGCCAAAGTGGTCGTAATAATCGGCCCAGGCAGAGGAAACAAACGCCTCGCAGGTCATAGGCAATCTGGTTCCCAGCTACACACCATTTATTCAGCTATTACTTATCTGTTTATGACCGTGTCTGTTGTTCTGGCAGGCGTCCAGCATAGGCTGGAGGCCGGCGGTCCTGGAAAAAGCGGGTGTGGGAGGGAAAGACGGACGGGGAGACCCTGGGAGAAGGGGAAGAGAAAATCTGTTCTCCCTTCTCCCTGACCCCCTTGTGTGGCACCTGCGGGCATATTCTGGTGATATAATTTGTGTTTTTCAAAACATAATTGCGCTTCTGGAAACGGTGGTTCACGGGGAGAACGAACGTGTTTTCTAAGATCTCCGTGCTGGGTGGAACCAGTTCTACCATTAGGCATACTGAAGCAGGCAGCGCATGTTGGACGTTATGAGAGAGCAGCAAGTGGTCAGTTTACCTATTTTTCAGTGTATAAAACTATACTTTTGTCTGAAATCTTTAGACTAAAAATTGAAGGTCGTCCTATACACGGAAGTAAGCTGAGGAGAAGACAAAAACAAGTGGAGGGGAAAGCAGGGATCAAAGCGATCCTGCAGCGCTTTGATCCCTTTCCCCCTACACTTGCTAAGTCCCACTTAGATTTCTTAATTTTGGATTAGAAAAGTGGGGGGGCGTCTTATACATGGAAAATATGGTATTTGTGATTGTTATTGTTTAAACAGGCAGGGATCAAAAGAGAGGAAGTTGGAGGAGTTTCTGATGCTGGTGCTGAAATAATAACTTTGCTGCCTTGATCCTGTGTGTGGGTCAGAGTGGTGGCAGAGGCATGAAAAGAAGCCCCCCCCCCGCCTTCGCATCTTTCCAGTCAACAGCCCACGGGGTCAAGATGATGAATACACAGTCCTGAGGACACAGCCCTCATCCTGAAGGCAGGCCGTGTGATGAGGCAGAGTGGGGTGGCGATCTCAGGTAGCAGATTTTTGCATATCACGAAACAGCAAGAAATACGAGGAGCTGTTTGAGACCTTGTTAATTACCTTTTATTGGCGGGAACAGAGGGAGAGGCAGGCAGGGAGCGTTTGGGCCTCGGGAGCGACAATGAAGTGATTCTCTTACGGTGTGTGTGTGTCACACCCTTCCACTTCATTTGCACAACTCAGTCGGTGTCCTCCTTTGGTGTGGGGATGGCTTGGGCCTTCAGGCAGCAAAAAGTCTTGGGCTGCCCAGGAAAGGACGGACAGCCTGTGGTTACTCCGCAGCGAGCGAAATGTATTCTGTATTAAATGTATTAAAAGGGCTTCCGAAAAAGACTCCATATACTGCATGCAGAACCTTTGAGATCCATCCCCTTGCTTCTCCTGGCAGGGTGTGAAAATTTACCATTTTCCGCTCGCTGTTGTTTTGCACTGTTAAGGTGCCTCTGACTTATGACCCCTCAGAAAGTCCTGTCATCAGTAGCCGTACTCAGTTCTTGCAAACTCAAAGTCATGGCATCTTTCATTGACTCAATCCATCTCGTATTTGGTCTTCCTCCTTCCCTGTTGCCTTGAACATCCCTCAGCACTACTGTGTTTTTTCTTTCTTTTCGGTGAGTCTTGCATCACGATGTACCCAAAGTACGACCACCTCAGTTTAGTCATTTTTTGCTTCTAGAGAGATGTTTTTGCCTCTGACATCGGAAAAGTGCTGCGTGTCAGAGTCAGGCCAGCCCTAAAATAAGGAGAAGCAATGACTGCACCAGCCTCTCTCTCTCTCTCTCTTGGGAGATAGGGCTGGATTTGTTCGAAGTTCACATTGAAATGGAACAACTAGGTTGTGCTCCAGGGTGTAAAAAGTAAAGGTAAAGGTTCCCCTTGACAATTTTTGTCCAGTCGTGTTCGACTCTAGGGGGGCGGTACTCATCCCCGTTTCCAAGCCATAGAGCCAGCGTTTGTCTGAAGACAATCTTCCGTGGTCACGTGGCCAGTGCGACTTAGACACGGAATGCTGTTTCCTTCCCACCGAAGTGGTCCCTATTTATCTACTCGCATTTGCATGCTTTCGAACCGCTAGGTTGGCGGGAGCCCACCAAATTTGTGCCTCAGTTTGGACGGGACAGAAATCAATAGGGCTTTTTTTCCCAGTGGAGATTCCCACCCGTTCCCCCAATTTTAAGGTTGCCTCAAGCATGGTATGGGGCACAAATCATTCAGGGTTGAGCAGGGATCCATTTTGGAGCCTCAGCTGGTCTCTGAACTAAATCAAACCCTACTAAGGCGTCCCTCTCAGCGCTCCGTAAGACAGCCCGCTTACAACGTTGGAAGTGTATAGTTTACGAGGGGGTGCTGATAAGTCTCGAGCCTTTCCCAGAAAAAATAATTGAGCTAGGAAGCTGTAACTGCCACACTATTATTCTACACAATTCCCCCAGGAAGCCAGTGTGCTTGTGACATCCGTCCTGCAGCTTCTCGAGTCCCTGCAAATAAAATTCTTCCGACTGCTCGTGTAACCACTCATTTGCAGCATTCGTTGCCTCCAGAACACTCCCAAATTGTTGTCCCTTTAGGTGTTTTTTTTTTAGTTTGGGGAACAGACGATAGTCATAAGGAGCCGGGTTGGGAGAATAGGGTGGATGGGGCATCCCTTGAAAGCCTAAGGACGTCGGTTTTGCCCTTGTTTCACCTGCACTGTGTGACGAGGCGTTGCCATGCAACAGGATGACACCTTTGGAGAGCGTTCCTCGACGTTTTTCCTTGATGTTTTGCCTCAACTTCGTCAATAAAGCACAGTAATATTTTGCATTGATGGTTGAACCCTGTTGGAGGTCGTCCACCAGCAGAACTCCCTTCTTATTCCCCCAAAATTGTTGCTTCTGCACCGACCTTTGCACTTGGAACTTCTTTGGCCTGGGGGAACCACTGTCCCTCCATTCCTTAGACTGTTCCTTTGTCGTACATTGCAATCCAGCCTGCCATCAACGGCATCCAACAGGCGGTCAGATCAACTTCCACAGGTGGGTTTAGAGAGGCACCATCTTGTTGTTTGCCTCAGGCAGCCATCTGTCTTTGGCTGGCCCTACGTGACCAGAAACGATCCTTGGCTAGAGGACCTCCTATTATGCAGCATTTAAGCTGTGGCTTAATGGTGGACCATCTGTTTCCATGTCTTGTTTTATTTCATGATACAGTGGTGCCTCGCTAGACAGCTACCCTGCATGATAGTTTTTTCGCTAGACATTGACTTTTTGCCATCGCTATAGCGATTCGCAAAACAGTGATTCCTATGGGGGAATTTCGCTGGACAACGTTTGGTCCCTGCTTCACACACCAATTTTCGCTAGACGATGATTTTGACAGCTTCCTCCGCGCTTGCAAAACGGGTGTTTTCGGGATGTAAGCATTGCAATTTAAACAGCGATTTAAACAGCTGATCGGCGGTTCGTAAAGCGGCTTTTCTATGGCCGATCTTCGCTAGACAACGACGATTCTTCCCTATTGGAACGCATTAAACAGGTTTCAATGCATTCCAATGGGGAAATGCTTTTCGCTAGACGATGATTTCGCTAAACAGCGATTTCAGTGGAATGGATTAACATCGTCTAGCGAGGCACCACTGTATCTCCACCTGGTAACTGATGGGAAAGACCTTCTCCTCCGCCTGCAACCAGTCCGAATATACAACTTTGGGGTTGGTGTGGCTGAAAGTATAACCCAAGGCAGCTTCCTGTTAGAGTGGAGCTAGGCACAGCTAGCTCAGAGGCAGTGTGCTGTAAAGGGTGGATCTAAGAGTTGTGTTCAAACCCTATGGACGTTTACGGTGGGGTAGCCATGGTGAAACATCTCCCATGCCTTTAAAACCCTGCTAGAGCCACCAAGAGTCGGAAACAGCTTCGCAGCCCCGAAAAGCAACCTCTGTAGCTCAGCAGTGGAGCATTTGCTTTGCATGGAGAAGGTCCTAAGCAGCGACAGGCAGATTTGTGTTTTCGGACTACGACTCCCAGAATTCCCCAGGCAGCATGGCTGCCGGGCGAGTTCTTGGAGCTGTCGCCCAGAAATGCAGAGTTAAGTACACCTCTACTCCCAGGTTCAACCTTCAGCATCTGCAAAGAATAGGACAGGTACCCTGGAGGGCTTTGACTGGACAGCCAGGACCATCCCCACGTTCAGGCAAAAGGAGGGAGCTGCCTCGGCTAATGGAGGAGAACAGTGACAGCCGAGTCGTGTTGGAATACCTGGTCTCAGGGGTCAGCGCTGTTCTCATGCGCCGTCTGGCTGCTTCTGATTTATGAATGAACAATCTCCAACCTGTACTATCCTCGGCTGCCCTGATCAGCTCTTGTAAACTCAAACCTGTGGCTTCCTTTAGAGACTCAGTTCATCTCATATTTGGGTCTTCCTCTTTTCCTGCTGCCTTCCACCCTTTCCTAGCATTATTCCAAAGGATTCTGCCTTTTCACGATGTGCCTAAAGTAGGACAAGCTTCCGTTTCAACATTTTTGCATCTAGAGATAGTTCAGGCTGGGTTGGACCCACTTGTTCATCTTTCTGGCCATCCAGGGTACCCCGCAAAGCTCTCCTCCAGCACCACATTTCAAAATGCGCCTCGCTCTCCCCCTTTCAGCTTTCTTTACTGTCCGGCTTTCACACCCGTACATAGTAAATATAGAAGAGAAACGTAAGAGTGTGGATGATCTTGGTCTTGGTCTCCAGTAACACATCCTTACATTTGAGGATCTCTTCTGATTCCTTCATTGCTGCCTCTCCAAGTCTCACTCCTGTCTGATTTCTTGGCGGCCGTCTCCATTTGGATTGACGATTGAACTGAAGTGTACAAAATCTCTATTTCAGTTTCTTCACTGTCAGTGCTAAAGTTCTGTAGCTCTTCTCTAGTAATGAGATTTGTCTTCTTAATGTTCAACTGCAGTCTTGCTTTGGCGCTTTCTTCTTTCACTTTCTCTAACAGCCATTTATTATTGTTATTATTATTATTGTTGTTGCTGCTCTTCTTCTTCTTCTTCTTCTTCTTCTTCTTCTTCTTCTTCTTCTTCTTCTTCTTCTTCTTCTTCTTCTTCTTCTTCTTCTTCTTCTTCTTCTTCTTCAACAGTTCACCCCCCTCAGCGAGCTTCCATGTCCCAATGGGGATTTGAACCCACATCACCTTGGTCATAGTCCGTGGCTAATTCATTGCCTCTTCTCCAATTAGCGTAGACCCCTAAAACCCATGAGATTGACGTAAGCATTGATTTCACCACCACTCATCAGCGCAGTGGGTCCACTGTGGTTGGGTACGTCAGCCAGAAATAGGCGCTGATTTCTGCTGGTTGGCACGTTGAGGGGAGTCAAAGGTGTACTGAGGTTGAATCTGGACAAGACGGAAAGTTTGTGCGTGGGCATCACTGGGTTGGGAAACTCCCTCTCCTTTGGGGGAATGACTCTTCCCACAAAGAGTGAGGTTCGCAGCTTGGGCATCTGCCTGGACCCAGATCTCCACCATGGAAACCCAGGTGGCATCTGTGGTCCGGGCAGCCCATTTCCATCTTCGGAGGATTGCCCATCTGCATCCCTATCTAGACGCGGGGGCACTCACGAAGCTAATTCATGCCCTCGTAATCTCAAGAATAGACTACTGCAGCGCTCTCTACGTGGGGCTACCCTTGAGGCTGATGTGGAAACTTCAAATGGTCCAGAATTCGGCGGCCAGATTAATAACCGGGGTGAAGAAATTCCAGCACATCTCCCCCACTCCGGCCGCCCTCCATTGGTTACTGGTTCGTTTCTGCATCGACTCTAAGGTTATGATGATTACATTCAAAGCCCTAAAAGGTTTAGGACCTCGGGACCTTTCAGAACGCCTCTGTCCGTAATACCTGTTCTTCACACGCAGGGCGGTTGAGGGCCTTGACCCCGAAGGAAAGAACTGGAGGGAAAGAACAAGAAACCGGGCCTTCTTGGTGGTTGCGCCCCCCCACCACCTATGGAACAACCTGCCCATGGAGATCCCTGCCGGGCATCCTCACTGGAAGGGTTCAAAACAGCACTGAAGACTTGGCTCTTCCACCAGGCTTCCCCGGATCATTAAGATCTCGCCTTCCCTTTTTATCATTCTTTTTGCCATCCTCTCCATCACCCTTTTTAACCACCTTTATAGCCCTCTGTTTTTTTTAAATTTCCCTATTTGCTACGTCTTAATTTATTTTGATCTTGTTTTTAATATTATTCCTTAACCTTGTGGTTAGCTGCCCAGCGTGGCCTGGTTGCCAGCTGGTGCAGGGATATAAATTCAGATAAATAAATAACCCCTAACTTGCCATCATCTTTTCTTGCTCTGTGTGCATGCGATGTCGATCGATACCATTTCCCCCTTATTATTATTATTATTAGTTTTTGCACGGCGCTGGCAGCAGGGGATTTTTAGAACCTCCACAGCAACCAGACAGTTTTAGTTTACATCACCCTCTCGGCGAACACGCCCCGCGTCTCGCACCAGACACCAAATGCGGCTCGCCTTGCGTCAGGAAGGCTCCCTTGGCTTCTCTTCCGTACGTAAACACGCAACACCCACACGATGTTGGCACTGGGGCTGAGCAAGCCCTCCCTTCCTCTCTCCCCCTCCCCACACACATGCACGCTCCCGGCTGCCTGTTGTCTGGGTTGTGTGTTGTGTGTTTGTGTTTGTTGGGGGTAGGGGGAGAGGAGGCTGGCAAACAGATGGTTGTGGCAACCATACCGTGGCTGGTTGCCGTGGAGATGGGTTGGCGGCCACGGGGAGCTTCCTGTCGCTTCCAGCCGGCCTGGCTCACTCCTTGACGGTGGCTGTCGAATTGGGGAGGGGGCTAACCGAAAGCGGTCCCCCTCGGTCCGTTGCCGTGGCAACCAGAGGATGGATGCTGAATCCAATGCATCGTTCCTCAGTGACAACATGGGAAAGGGGTGGGTGGGATTCCACCGAGGTGTGGTGGCATTTGAGGGGCGTTCCCCGGGCACGGCTTGCTTGTGCAGGTCCAGCCGGGGATGGAGGCTTCTGTGTTTCTGCAACGTTGATGCCACGAGGAGGAGGAGGAGGTCGAACCTAGATGGATGCCTCTCTCCTGGGATGTCTCCCCATGGTGCTCAGGAACGTTCCTCGGTTAATCCATGGGGTGGAGAGCCAATTGCAAGCTGTGGCAGTATGGGATCCCTCCGGCCTCACCAAAACTCTTCCCTTACGGGCACACCTTAGGGAGAAAATTCACTGGAAAAACCCAACGGATCGCACCCCGAAATCTCTGCGCATGCATGCGCGGAAGTGCGTTTGTCCATTTCAAGGCCTGACGCCTGTGGCCAGCCTGACGCTGACTTCTTTAAAACCGATTTTGAACGGTTTTATGGAATCATCTGTGTCTCAAGAAAGGCCTCTCTCTCACTCTTTTTTTTGCTTCAGAGAGGCCCATATTTCTGTTTAGAAAGACTTTTAAGTTTGGGATGTTCTTGGAAAGTGATCTGAAATGGTTCTGGCTATTTATTTGTTTCCTTGATAGTATAATCCTGCTGCCGTATTCTCTCGTGTGGTTTTTAGCGTTTTGTTGGTGTGTGCTTCTTTTAATGTTGTTTTATTTGTACGTTACATTTTAAATTATGCTTGTTTGGTTCTACAGAGAGATAAAATACATTTTTTTAAAATAGCAATAAAAAGATATATATATTTTTTGCAGACCCTGTATAGAAATATAAAGTTTTTACTGTGTTCCTTGCAGGATGCTATAAAGACACCGCATAAGTAGTGTTTTCCCTTATGCTAATATAATATAATAAAGGAACCCTTATCTTACAGGGTGACCTGTGTAGACGCTTTAATTTTCCCATCCTTCAACTTTTTTTGCTGTCAAAATCTAGAGCTACAGTTTTGCTGCTCCATTTAGAGCTAAGGAAAGTTTCTTTTTAGGGTGATATCTCCCCCAATCTTGCTCCCCCCTCCCCAACAGCATATCTAGAAAAGTAATTTTTTTTTCACCTCTGCATTAAGAAGAGCACAGAAAGCAAGAAGTGGAGGCGAGAGGCGAGGCGGGTTCTTGAAATCCTCGTGGGCTAGCAATTAAGTTTTTTAATTTTTTAATTTTACTATATTTCAAATGTGCAATAAATACATACAGAGCAAAAAAAGAGTAAGAAACAAAAATGCAAAAAATGGGGGAAGGGAGTGGGCAACGGAAAGGGGGCTTCACGAGGGCTTCGCCAGTTTTATAGGTTCTTCACTCGATGAAGAAACTATTGGATCTTGTCACACATTTCTCATTTCTTCTTTTAATCACCTTTTCCTTAATTACTAATAATGATCATAGAGTATTTTTACACAATGAATAAAGAGTAAAGAAAACTGAAATCTAAACTATATGGAGTATTGTTATCTGGAATTCTACGATTCAAAACTACACATCCCTAGGTCCGTATTTCCTTTATTTAATATAAAGTCCCGTATGGATTTCCATGTTTTTTAAAAGTCTCCTAGGTCTTTGTCTTTTGAAGAGTTTTGCCATTTCAAGGGCTTTGAGGAGCCATTCCTCGACCGTCCGTACATGCTTCACCTTCCAATATTGCTTATAGACAAGTCTTGTTGCCATTGTTATGTATCTAATAAGTATTGCTTTGTTCCTTTCTGTTTGTCAATTATGCTTATTGTTGTTTAGTCGTGTCCGACTCTTCATAACCCCCCCATGGACCAGAACACCCCAGGCCCTCCCGTCTTCCACTGCCTCCCGGAGTTGGGTCAAATCCATGTTGGTCGCTTCGGTGACACTGTCCAACCAACTTGTCCTTTGTCATCTCCTCTTGCCTTCTCATTTTCCCAACATCAAGGGTCTTTTCCAGGGAGTCTCCTCTTCTCTTATGAGATGGCCAAAGGATTGGAGCCTCAGCTTCAGGACCTGTCCTTCCAGTGAGCGCTCAGGGTTGATTTCCTTCAGAACGGATAGGTTTGTTCTCCTTGCAGTCCAGTCAACGGTGAAACAATTATGCTCAGCAGAAATAATTCAGGTTCCATTTGCAAATTAGATTTCAATATCTTTTGCATTATTAAGTACACTGATTTCCAGAATTTCTTTTGATGCCTTACACGGCCAACACATATGATACAGTGATCCTTCTTTTTCTTCACATTTCTAGCATCTCTTAGAAAACCCTTAAAGGTTTTTGAAGGCAGGCTGCTTTTCAGATCCCTATCAACAAACCAATTCTAGCAGGATTTGTCTCTCGGTGAGGGGAGGGTCTTTTATAAGGCTAATGGCTCTTAACTGCTAATTTAAAATTAAGCCCCTTCCCTCTTAATCTGAATCACAGCACAGATATCTTCCAATGATATACTGCTGTTGAGAAAACCCTCACACACACCACGGTTCTTTCAGCTGTGTGACGTTTCGCAGCTAAGCTAAGAGGGCGAGGGTACAGGACGGGTTCTGCTAATCAAAATGCATGGGCGTCTGGATACCGCAAGGCCTGGCTTTACTACACCACTGCTCGTAATAAGTGAGCAGTGTTGTGCAGTGTGGGGGTTAGCAGTCTACCGTCAACAGTGAAACAGTAGGAAGAGATGCTAAGTGCATCCTGCCTAGATTCTGCTGGACACACGACATGATTAACCCCATAGCAGATTGTTTGCCCCCCCCCAACCCAGTCCTTCCCCGAATAGGTCTTATTTCTCAAAATGGCCTCTGTGGGCCCGAGGGCCTAGGCAGGGGATGGGGCCCCTGCCAACCCAAGCCCTCCCAGCCATCAGCATGGTGAGTGTGGGAGGGCAGAGAAGTAGTTGGTGGGCACTAAACTCGATGGCTTTGCCTCCACCTCTGGCAACCTCTTGACCCTCACCTCCAGCCTAGCCAGCCCCAGCAGGCATCAGCGGAGGCGGCCTTCGTGGGAAGCCTCTGACCGTCCTTCCAAGTGGGGGTCTTTCCATCTCTCTCTCTCTCCGCTTTCCTGTGTTTCAAGTGCCAACCGGGCGCCCTGCTGGCACTGTCTATATTTAAACCACGCAGCCTCTGGTCAAGTCATTTGCATGCTTGCTCACGCAGCAGCTTCACATGGAGGAGGGGTCGGGACGGCTTGCCGTGGCGCTCAGATGAGGACGAAACACGGGCTGCTGGAGGAAAGGGGGTTGCCCCTTTGGTGACGGCCTGCAACCGCAGCTCTCTTCGGCCCGGTACAGCGTGTGGCTATAAGCCAGGATTAGGCAGACCACATGCCTCCCCCCCATTTCACTGAGGACAGTCCTCTTTTTCCGTGGGCCCAATCCCACCTCCCCATAGAAAGAGAATTCGGGGACTATAGAACTGGCCATTCGTAGTCAGCCGCCTCCATGCAGTGTGCGGATCACCTGGTTGCTGCAAATCCTAAAAATCCTTTCTAACTTTGCACCCTCACCCTACAGATCGGTCGGCAGGTGCCGTCTTGTGCAGGCGAACGCTCTCTTTTCTTTCTCCCTGGGGCATGCCCTCTTTTTGAGGGGGATCCCGAAAGCGGCTTCCCCGCAGAGGAGGAGAGGTGTCCCGGTTTTGGGATTCATTCATAGGAAATCCTTACAAAGGAGCCTCCTCCCCACCTCCCTCCCTCTTCTCCCAAGCTTGCTTTAGCCCAGAAACCCCCCTCCTCTTCTTGTGCAGGAAGGAGTTACCTGTATATCTGATTCTTGTTCCGTTCAAGAAAGGATCCCCCTTGGGCTGTACTGCCAGCCACCCCAAGAGAGTCTGCACCTCCTTTCTCCCTTTTTTGTGTCTTCAGTTCTTGAGCCACAGGATCATAGAAGAATGCGGTTGGTAGGGGTCTGTAAGGCCATTGGGTCCAGCGGCCCCTGCTCAAGGCAGGGGGGATAGCAACTCCAAATAGTGACACACACACGCACTGAAAAAAATCCCCTTCAACACAACTGGGGAAAAAAATCCCTTCAAGACTGGATGCCACATCAAGGCCAGCGGAAGTAATTTTGCTACCTGAGAGGAGAGACAAACTCATGCCCCTCCCGTTTTCACCTACAGAAGCCATCTAAACAGGTAGGGGGGTGTCTTGTGTCGAAGCTGGGTGGTAGGGTTGCACCTGGCAGAAGCCACTTGGGTGGGAAGGACAGGCGTTATGGTAGCTGCGGCTGCCATCCGTCCTTGTTGCTCCCATTGTTGCTGCGCCCCCCCCCCCCCGGCACCTGCCGTCCGAGGCCTCTGCTTCACCCCTGCCTCGGGGCATCTCTGGGCTGCTGGCTGGGTGCCTACCTAAGCTAAAAGCATTAGCAGGCACTGCTTTCATGAGAACATAAAGGCAAGTTACTTATAGTAGTCTGTAGTCCCAGATTGTTTTTCCCAGTGGGAAGCCTTTAAGCGGGACATGAGGAGAACAACACCCATCTGCTCATGTTCCTCAACTGCTGGTTTTCGGCTGCAGATTGTATCTGAAGCTCACAATACATCACCCTTTGTTGTTGCTGCTGTTTAGTCGTTAAGTCATGTCCGACTCTTCGTGACCCCATGGACCAGAGCACGCCAGGCCCTCCTGTCTTCCACTGCCTCCCAGAGTTGGGTCAAAGTCATGTTGGTCGCTTCGGTGACACTGTCCAACCATCTAATCATCCTCTGTCGTCCCCTTCTTCTCTTGCCTTCACTCTTTCCCAACATCAAGGTCTTTTCCAGGGAGTCTTCTCTTCTCATAATATGGCCAAAGTACTGGAGCCTCAGCTTCAGGATCTGTCCTTCCAGTGAGCACTCAGGGTTGATTTCCTTCAGAACGGATGGGTTTGTTCTCCTTGCAATCCAGGGGACTCTCAAGAGTCTCCTCCAGCACCACAATTCAAAAGCATCAATTCTTCAGCAGTCAGCTGTCTTTATGGTCCAGCTCTCGCTTCCATGCATCACCACAATTTGTGTTACATGTGTATTATTCATGCAAAAATCTTGATTCTGAACAAGAAGCTCTCAGTCAGGCTGAAAGCCCCTTGTTCTGTCGCAGACAAAGGGCCACTTTCTTGTCAAGCAAAAGAATCAAGGATTTGTACCCCTAATTTAGCCATCACAACTATTTTCTTGAAAACCACTGAACACAAAGAAGATGCTATAACATGGAGGTTCCAACCACTGCTCCCCTCTTTCTGGGTTCAGTGTATTAAAAAAAAAAATCAAGAGTGTTTGGGGGGGGCATAAAATGTGTTCATGCCACGGAAAGAAGTGCCTGTGGTTTCAGGTTCCACTGGAATAGAGCTTGGAAAAGTTACATTTGTAGACTACAGTAATTGCAAGCTTCTCAAAATCTCTCAGCAGCATGGCTGAAAGCTGATTTTTGGAACTGCAGTCTTAAAAAAAATTAAGCAGTTTGCTCAGAGTCTTGATTTCTTTCCCCACGGTAGATCTGGGTTACTTGCAGCTGAGGCTTTTAAGCATGTAATTGGTCCACCTCGACAACAGTATTTTATGGGAGAGGGCGGTTTCCAGGTTTGTTTGTGTATTGTTTATCATTTCTGTTTAATGCCTTTGTAGCCCATCTTTTAGCGTGTGTTTAGTCGTTTAGTCGTGTCCGACTCTTCGTGACCCCATGGACCAGAGCACGCCAGGCCCTCCTGTCTTCTACTGCCTCCCGGAGTTGTGTCAGGTTCATGTTGGTTGCTTCGCAGACACTGTCCAGCCATCTCATCCTCGGTCGTCCCCTTCTCCTCTTGCCATCACACCTTCCTAACATCAAGGTTTTTTCCAAGGACTCTTTTCTTCTCATGAGATGGCCAAAGTACTGGAGCCTCAGCTTCAGGATCTGTCCTTCCAGTGAGCACTCAGGGTTGATTTCCTTTAGAATTGATAGGTTTGTTCTCTTTGCAGTCCAGGGGATTCTCAAGAGCCTCCTCCAGCACCACAATTCAAAGGCATCAATTCTTCGGCGGTCTGCTTTCTTTATGGTCCAGCTCTCACTTCCATACATCACAACAGGAAAAACCATAGCTTTGACTATTCGGACTTTTGTTGGCAAGGTGATGTCTCTGCTTTTCAAGATGCTGTCAAGATTTGTCATCGCTTTCCTCCCAAGAAGAAGGCGTCTTTTAATTTCAGGGCTGCTGTCTCCATCTGCAGTGATCATGGAGCCCAGGAAGATAAAATTTGACACTGCCTCCATATCTTCCCCTTCTATTTCCCAGGAGGTGATGGGACCAGTGGCCATGATCTTAGTTTTTTTGATGTTGAGTTTCAGACCATTTTTTGCACTCTCCTCTTTCACTCTCATTACAAGGTTCTTTAATTCCTCCTCACTTTCTGCCATCAGAGTGGTATCATCTGCATATCGGAGGTTGTTGATATTTCTTCCGGCAATCTTAATTCCGGCTTGGGTTTCTTCCAGTCCAGCCTTCCGCATGATGTATTCTGCATATAAGTTAAATAAGCTGGGGGACAATATACAGCCTTGCCGTACTCCTTTCCCAATTTTGAACCACTCAGTTGTTCCATGACCAGTTCTAACTGTTGCTTCCTGTCCCACATATAGGTTTCTCAGGAGACAGATAAAGTGGTCAGGCACTCCCATTTCTTTAAGAACTTGCCATAGTTTGTTGTGGTCCACACAGTCAAAGGCTTTCGCATAGTCAATGAAGCAGAAGTAGATATTTTTCTGGAACTCTCTGGCTTTCTCCATAATCCAGCGCAAGTTAGCAATTTGGTCTCGAGTTCCTCTGCCTCTTCGGAATCCAGCTTGTACTTCTGGGAGTTCTCGGTCCACATACTGCTGAAGCCTACCTTGCAGGATTTTGAGCATAACCTTGCTAGCGTGCGAAATGAGTGCAATTGTTCGGTAGTTGGAGCATTCTTTGGCACTGCCTTTCTTTGGGATTGGGATGTAGACTGATCTTTTCCAATCCTCTGGCCACTGTTGGGTTTTCCAAACTTGCTGGCATATTGAATGTAGCACCTTAACTGCATCATCTTTCAAGATTTTAAATAGTTCAACTGGGATGCCATCACCTCCACTGGCCTTGTTGTTAGCCAGGCTTTCTAAGGCCCACTTGACTTCACTCTCCAGGATGTCTGGCTCAAGGTCAGCAACTACATCTTTTAGCACCTTTGTACAAAATAGTGATACAGTGGTGCCTCGCTAGACGGGGATAATCCGTTCCACTGAAATCGCTGTTTAGTGAAATCATTGTCTAGCGAAATGCATTTCCCCATTGGAATGCATTGAAACCTGTTTAATGCATTCCAATGGGGAAGCATCGTTGTCTAGCAAAGATCAGCCATAGGAAAGCCGCTTTGCCAACCGCCGATTAGCTGTTTAAATCGCTGTCTTGCGAAGCTTAGGTCCCGAAAAAACTGTTTTGTGAGCGCGGAGGGAGCTGTCAAAATCGTCATCTAGCGAAAATTGGTTTGCGAAGCAGGGACCAAAAATTGTCCAGCGAAATTCCCCCATAGGAATCACTGTTTTGCAAATCGCAATAGCAATCGCAAAAAGTCAATGTCTAGCGAAAAAACCTGTCATGCGGGTTAACTGTCTAGCGAGGCACCACTGTATATGACAATTCCAGCCTCTAGGCTTGCGGTCTTAAAATTTAAGACAAAGCCTGAAAGATGTAAGCAGTGGAGAAGACCTCTCCTTCCTCACCTGTTGAGCCCACTCAGATCCTGTCCAACTGAATTAGGGCTATTGTGGTCTTCCACCTCTGATCCCCTCCTGTTTTTCCATGCTTCTTCCAGCTTTTCCCCCCCTACCAACAAAAAAATAAAAAAATAAAATAAAAGCCATAAAGAAGGTTGCAGTGGATATGCTGTATTAGCTTATCCACTGGTCCATTAAGGGTCTGTAAGGTACTCTCTCTAATCCCAGCAGAGCATCGGATACAATAGCACGAAAACTTACGGAGGCAGCCTAAGAGAGCATGCATTTGTTGTGTTCCACGTGGCACGTGTAGCGGTGGTCCTGTGGTGTTGTGACAAGCAGGGAGGACTTGGTTTGGCCTTTACTCTGCTGAATTTGGTAGATCCGTGGGGTTGGGGGGGGCAGCTATTCGAGGGCTGCATCTTCCCCCTGGAAATAGGCTCTGACGGGAGACATCCCCACAATTCTGCTGGTAAGGAGGGAATTCGTGTCTCCGTTCCCTTGGAGGATTTTGTTCTCGAGAACAAAATTCAGTTCTGTTGGGAGAGAAGGCATGCAAAGGGAGCTCTGCCTTTCTTCGTCCTCCGCCTGCTGTTGGCAGCCTGCTTCTTGTGGGAAACACGGGGGGGGGACGGGCTCCCCAAATGCCCCATTTCCCAGGAGAATGGCTGGAACTGCAGTGGCCGCGACAACGTTTTGGGCAACAGCCGGAGACAGACCACAGCATCTCAGTTTCACTCTTCCATGCCTTCGGGGCTCTCTACTTCCCCAATAAATTCTCACAACAACCTGACAAGGTAGGGCAGGGTGACTGGCCCAGTGGGCGCTGGAATCTGGATCTTCAGAGCCCCAGGCTTTGTATTGGGTCGATTTTGTGTGGACTCTGAGAATCGGCTCAACCTGCACCACCCGTTTCCCCAAAACCTGATCTAGTTAAGAAGAAAAGGTCTTTCCTGGCCATGGGCAGAGGGTACTCCCTTAGCTGCCAAGTGATTTTGAACCATCACTCCTGATGACTAGGTTGAATGAGAGGCATGATTTGGGTGTACTTGAGCCTCTGCTCTCCCCCATATTATTTTAAAGAAATGAAACATTACTCACAAATATCCTAAGGGGGATGTAGCTAATCCTTTGCCAGTTATTTGAAATGGGCAGGACCGGGGGGAGGGGGGAATGATGATGAAGTGTCTCCTTCTGTGCACGTTGCTTCTACAAAACCAGAAATAGATGCTGAAGCTTCCAAACTGCAGCGGTTTTTTCCACTCCACCCGCTTTCATGCTTCCACCCCTAGAGTTTATCATTTTAAATGGAATTTTTAGTTAGGGTGCACAAGGCTTGCTAGGACTTAACGGGGTCCCAGCCACCATTTTCCCTTGGTTTGACTGAGGACACTCTCCGTAAGCATGTGCAGAGTATGCGTGTAAATAATGGCTTCGCTTCTCTCCGATGCAAGAGGGAGGATGTGAAAAATGCTCCTCCGTGCTCTTGAGGATGTAAAGCAAGTTTCTTTGCATTCTGGACAGAGTTTTCACACAGTTCTCGGGCTATAAAAGGCCCAACCGGAGATGCAAAAGTGATTAATTTATTTTTTAAAAAAATATTTTTGGCGAGTATTGCCCTGACTGCTTTGTTTGATGCTTCGATTAAGAGTGTGAAGCAGTGAAAAGATTGTGTATGTGTTTCTTAACCATCAGCCAGTCCCTCTGTGCTCAGGTGCTGTTTGCCTGTGCTTGGCTTCTGAAAGGTAATATAACAAGCAAACAAATAAATAAGTACTGTATTTCTTCTGCGTAGAAGACTATACTTTTGTCTAAAATCTTTAGACTAAAAATTGAGGGTCATCTTATACAGGGAAGTAAGTTGAGGAGGGAACAAAAACAAGTGGAAGGGAAAGCAGGGATCAAAGCGATCCTGCAGCGCTTTGATCCCTTTCCCCTTACAAATTTTGATTTAGAAAAGGGGGGGGCGTCTTATACATGGAGGAGTCTTATACATGGAAAAATATGGTATCTAGAGGAGTTTTGTGCATATCATACAGAACTTGGGAGGGGGAAGAGCGGTGGGTCTCCCTGTCAGGGGGTTGTGAACAGTCAATCTCCTGGGGCTTTTCAGATACTTTGCCATGGTGTGCCATCTCGCTAAGACAGCCTACCTATATCCTTAAATCATGGGGCGGGGGCAAGGAATTTAATTAGTCTTCTTTCCATATTTAATGTGGAGTGCCTTTCCTTCACTTGTGAGTAACCACTGCCTGATTTCCACGCCACCATAAATCCCCTTTTTTTTAAGAACTTGGAAGTGTTGAGCTGTCACAGTTATCAGGGTAAAACTGAGACTGGGGACCTCTGAGCCTCGGGAGAGTGAGTTCGAATTCTGCCCCAACTTGGAGTCCCGCCTTTCTCTTGGTCTAAGCTCGCTATCTGGCAGGGCTGCTGGGATGATGAAATGACGGGCTGGGGTGAGAAGGGAGAGGGAACCATCTATGCCCCCGCTTTCTGCTGTTCGGGAGACCGGCTTGATTTAAGGCTGATGAATCCATAAATAAGCTTCTGCCCTTTCCTCTCTCTCTACCTTACCACTGATTTTGTCTGCTCTCTCAGTTCATCGGCTCCCAACATTTGTCTTCCCATTTACCGCCCCTCCGTTTTCTAATTCATCTCCCCCCCTTTCTCTCTGCCTGTCTCTGTACCCTCCTCTCTGTGCCTCTCCCTCTCCCCTCTTTTTCTCTCCCCCTTCTGCCCCGTCCCCTCCTCGTTTTGGCTCTCCCTCTCCTCTTCCCCCCCCTCTGCCTTTCCGCCCTCCTCTTCCGTGGCCTCCCAAGCTCTCTGTTGTGTATAATCTCTTTTTTTTTCTCCCTCTTTTTCTTTAACGCTACTCCTGACCCCCCACAACGTGCCCGTTGGCGAGGCGTTGGTAGCGCCCACCTGCCTGCTCGCGTTAGCCGCCTCCCCTGTGATGGGGATGCTCAGCTTTTCTTCCTCCCTCTCCTCCTTTTTTCCTGCTGAGTCGCGCTCCTTGTCGCAGGGGGGGGGGGAACACCAGGCCTCGTCAGCCTTGGCGTTCCCTGCAAGGACAGCCAAGGTCGGCAGCTGCAAACGCTGCCAAAAGATGCAGAGTGTGTGTATGTGTGTGTGTGTAGCCCTCTTGTCTTCCCAGCGGAGCATCTCCTGGGGCACTGCTCCAACCTCTTGCTCACGGTTGCACTAGTAGGGCACCACCCCGTGGTGATCGGAGGACTCCCAACAACAAGTGCAGGAGAATTCGTCTGTGTCCAAATATGAAAAAAGGGTTAGGGTCTGAGAAGGCACCGGGGAAGCCGACTGCAACCCCCCCCCTCCCCGTGCAGCTGCTGAAGTTCCCAGTCCTTCCCCTGCCTTCCCCTGGAAATCGGGAAACCGTCCTGTACTAAGTCTGGCCGGGAGTTCACTATCATCTGCCCTGAAAAGGCATTAGCTGTCTGGGTTTCCAAGCCCGATTCTTTACTAGTCCTGCCTGGAGACTGTGGAGGCTGCTAACTCTGACTGCTAACCACTGCCAAGAGATGCCAGCACCTGAATTTGGGGTCTCTTGTCTGTGCCATTCAGCTGCTCCTCTTTGAGCTGCAACTCTCAAGTTCCCAGTCCTCATGCGCCTGGATCACAGGGTCGGTTTTAAGTGGGAACAAAACAGGCTGCCTTTGTCGCTTTAACCAGAGGCCTATCTAGATCAGAGTTGCCTGTGATGATTCTCAGCCGTTCCCCAAGATTTTAGAGGGATCTCTTTGCTTGCCTCTCCTGGAGACCGTGAGAATTAAGCCCCAGCGTCATTTGCAAACCGAGCCTGTGCTCTGACCCCGAGATGCGCTCTCCACGGCGCGCGGATCCGCCTCTGCTTGCTTTGAAAATGAATATGGGGTTGGACTCAATGAACTGCATGAAAAGTGGGTGGTCTTCCTTACAGAGGTCAAGAAGACCGTTCATCTTTGTCAAGGGCTTTCCCTGAATCTGGAGAAACTGATTTTTGGGGGATCAAGACTCTTGTCCAGCCGTCCAGGGGCTTCTCTGTTCTCTGCTGAGAGGAAGAGACGGGTCAAGGGCTGGAGCACATTCCTGCCATACGGCCCCACTGCCCTAGCCTTCCCTCCCTTCTCCCGGCTTGCCTGCCCCTTGAGTCTCCACCGGACCGCTGTCCATGGTGCTGATGGGAGATGCCAACCCTCCTCGCGTGGTTCAGTGGGCAGGGATTGTTCCCGATCGTTAAAAGTGCTGGGTTGTCCCTACCCCACCATAGTTCTGAGCTTAATTACCACCATATCATTAGTTGTGCTGCATTTGTCATTCGCTGGTAATTGCATTCATTATTGGTGCTTTAAATTTATTTTGTCATGCTTCCGGAAGGTGTCTTTTTTTTCTCTCCTCTGGGTAACGCCCCCCGGCAAAGAAACGCCACGATTGCACACGGGAAACTAAAATCTCTGCTTGCTGTGGAGGAATGAGGCTGTAGGGGCCGGCTAGAATCCATGACTTTACTTTTAATTATTTATCAAATTATATACTGTACTGGCCCCTTTAATGCATATGCGCTATTCTGGAATGTCTTGCCATTAAGGAAAAGCAGGTGTGCCAGAAGCCTGTCACGGCCATGTTGGGTAAGGTGAATGATTTCTAAAGCCTTTAATGGGCCTAATTTTGTTTTCATTCTGGAAACAGTGTCTGAACTGTATTGTAGACGTCCTGCTTGAGTGTGCAAAGCCTCAGCAAGGAGCTGTTGCAGTGTTGCATATCCCCTGGGCATGTGCAGAGAGCTGGCTATAAGAATGGAGTTTCCCCTGAGTGACTTTTACTCCTTTACTACTGTGTCTGTAGCAGACTTTTGGGTTTCTGAGATCTTAAGCAATTGGCCTATTTTTTCTAAAAAAAAAAAAGATATTTATATAGGCCACCCAGTAGTAATGTTCTTTGGCCTGCGCACAAAAACATAAAATATTTTTAAAAATGCAATAATAAAATACAATAGCAAAAGGGAACAAATTGCAGCATAAAATGTCTTGTTGGCAGCGGAGAAAATAAATGTAGATTACACAGCATCAGCAGGCCCGCAAAAAAAGAAACAGCTAAATAAAAAGACACGTAATCAAGTTCACCCTCCATTATGCATGCTGTTGTAACTTCCAGGCTAGACTACTGTAATAATTATTATGTGGGGCTTCCCATGAAGGTGGTTTGGAAAGTGGAAGTTAATTTCAAGTATAGCCACTGTATTTTAACTGAGGACAAGCGTTACAAACGTATCATGCTGGTATTTGCAAAGCTGCTGTGGCTCTGATCTGTTTCAATTCAATATACTTATTTTGACTTTTCAGCTCCACCATGGCTACGAGTCTATCTAAATAATTGCTTATTTCTTCATGTAGCTGTCAATGCTCTAGTATTTCATCAGAGTCCTTCCATGGAGTTCTTTCACCATTCTTGACTGAATACCAAGAAAATGGTCTTCTCGGTGTTGGCCCACAAATTGCTCAGTGCTTTTTCCTAGTGAGGCTGACATGACGCTTGCCTGTGTCATTGCCACATTTGTAAAAATCTTGGCAGATCAACTCTGAACTGTTTTATTGCTGTGAGATGAATATGTTTCACCTAAATTTGTTCTTTTTCCGATGCAGGAATAACATAAAAGTAGGTACCGGTTGGAAGGGTGTGTGTATCCTGAAATTTGTGTGTGTTTGATGCTTTGATCTCATGTTGCAAATTGCTATGGCCATCTATTTGAATGGCAGGATATAGGTTCCCATAATGCACACGAGGGTGTGCAGAAGTAAAGTCCATTATGGGGAGTAGTTCCAGAACTTGTGGCAGAGCATCTTCCTTGCACACTGAAGACACTCCAGTCTTCATTTTCAATCCTTAGTATGTACCGACAGGGCTGGGAAGAAGTTCTGTTTGAAAACCTCAACATCCATTGCCCAGGAGTGCCAGCTTGAACAAGCAGGATGTCTAAAGAATATGGCGACATCCGCTTTTTACTTAGAATGAGGACTAGAATCTTGAGGTTCCCTTCTGTGGAAGGAAGCTAAAGAGCTTAGGGAGGGAACATCTGCTTGGCATGTAGTAAGTGTGCATTTTGGTCCCTGGTATCTAGAGTCAGAAGGATCAAATGGTGATGGGAAAGATCTTTCTTTCCCTGAAAACTTGCTGCTAACCAGAGCAGGCAATATTGGGCATGGTGGGAAAATGACGTCTACGTTGGCTTGGGCATGTCGTGAGAATGGCTGATGGTCGGAATCCCAAAGGATCTCCGATATGGAGAACTAGTGCAGGGAAATCGCCCCCGAGGGAGACCACAGCTCTGATCCAAGGAGATCTGCAAGCGGGATCTGAAGGCCTTAGGAATGGACCTCAACAGATGGGAAACCTTGACCTCTGACCGTTCAGCCTAGAGGCAGGCGGTGCATCATGGCCTCTCCCAATTTGAAGAGACCCTTGTCCAGCAGGCCAAGGCAAAGAGGCAGTCCCGAAAGCAGCAAAATCAGGGAGCTGGACAGGGAATGTATTTGTCCTCATTGTGGAAGGGATTGTCACTCTCGAATTGGCCTTCTCAGCCACACTAGATGCTGTTCCAAGTCCACCATGCAGAGCATGTGACCATAGTCTCTCGAGACTGAAGGATGCCTAATTGGGAAAACAAGACTAATTTGTCCTAGGACAGCAAGCTGTGTGATACAGAATTTTCCCAGCACAGTTGGCCACTTATGAGGCTGCCCCTAGTTTTCATTTAGTTTAGCCTAGAGAAGAGAAGCAGGAGAATGATCCCCATTTTCAGATACAGTGGTGCCTCGCTTAACGGGCGCTCTGTTTAGCAACAAAATCGCTTAGCGATGAATTCTTCGGAGCGTTTTGCGCTTCGTTTAGCAATGTTCCCTATGGGCGATTTTTGCTTAGCGATGGTTAGGACCATGCTTCGCATAGCGATTAAATTTTGGGTCCCCTGTTTCGCTTAACGATGGTTTAAACAGCCTCATGTTTGCTGTTTTTTAAATGTTTTTCTGTTATTTATAAAGTTAAAGTTTACTGTTTAAAATGTTTGAAACCATAAAGTGCACTTAATAAACCCTTTGTTAACCAAATTTGATTTTTGTCTGACTCTTTTTAAATTTGTTGTTGTATTTTTTTCCCCCATTGGGGAACTGCGTTTCACTTAGTGATGTTTCCTATGACGATTTTCGCTTAAGGACAGCAATTCGTTCCTATTGGAACGGATTGTCCGGTGTTCAGTGCATTTCAACGGGAAACCGTGTTTCGCTTAGCGATGAAATCGCTTAGCAGCAATTTTTTCGGAACGAATTAACATCGCTAAGCGAGGCACCACTGTATTTGAAGGGCTGTCATGGGGAAGGACCCGGCAAGCTTGTTTTTCAGTCACTTTAGAAGGCAGGTCCCGAAGTACTGAAATTAAGATTGCAAGAAAGGAGAATTCACCTAAACATTCAGAAGAACTTCTGGATGGGAAGAGCTGTTTGCCCATGGAATCGTGGTGGGCTGTCCTGCACTGGAGTTATGTAAACGGAGGTTAGATGCCCACCTGCCAGGGATACTTCGGCAAGGGTTGGACTTGATGATCCTTTGGATCCCATCACCTGGGCAAGGAAGGAATGAGAGTGTCCTTGTCAACCCAACACACTTTGGTGCCAGAGGTGAAAAGCAACTGTCCCTGAATTAAATGCATGCACAGAATCTTGGCCGAAAAGAGGACATTTTCAGTGGCTCTAGAATTCCCTACTAAGGAAGGGTATGTCTGCTAGCCAGCGAAACCTTTCATTTTTGACAACACACCTTTCTTGCTGCCAAAGAAAGGGTCTTTAAAAGGGTGGGTCCTCCTGTGCTACTCTCTTTTTTTGGTGGTGTGTGTTTTTAAATAGTCTCTTGACGTATTTGGGCGTGCTTGGATTCCTTTCATGTTGTGATAATGGTTTGTTTTATTTATTTAACTGCACATCCCCTTGAGTCCCCCCTCGTAAGAGAAAAATAGAATACAAACAAGTATGTAAACTGTACAAGTAAACAGACAAACAAATAAAGCAAACAAGGGATGTTATTTTGGCACCCGAGGCAGGAAAGATCTGAAAATGAGGATGGTGATAGTGAGGATGAGGATGAGAATAAGAAGGACGCAGAATCATCATCCCCCATCATCCTGATCATGCACAGAATTCATTTCACTCACTGCAGAGTGACTGCAGGATGTCCCTGTTATAGTTTTGTTTGTTGTTTAGTTGTTCAGTCGTGTCCGACTCTTCGTGACCCCATGGACCAGTGCACGCCAGGCCCTCCTGTCTTCCACGGCCTCCCGGAGTTGGGCCAAATTCACGTCGGTCACTTCGATGACCCTGTCCAACCCTCTCGTCCTCTGTCGTCCCCTTCTCCTCTTGCCTTCACACTTTCCCAACATCAGGGTCTTTTCCAGGGAGTCTTCTCTTCTCATGAGAGGCCAAAGTATGGGAGCCTCAGCTTCAGGATCTGTCCTTCCAAGGAGCACTCAGGGTTGTTATATTTACCTGAGGCCAAATAATAAACAGCAGCTCCTCCCATTCATGCAAGTCAGGGCGTTACCCAAAGCCAGACAAGGCAGATACTTGTAAAAATACCAGAATCACACAACCAACAACGACCCATTTGTTGCTTTTCCATGACATCCTAAATCTGCAGCCTGAGCTGATTTCCTTGTCCTGCCTGCCCACTCGAAGGATGGGTTATGTTGCCAGGCTATCCATTCATGGCTTTGGGGTTGGGACTGCTAATGGGAGGGGTGGGGAAGACACCCTTCCCCTTTTATTAGCAGGGCCAACCTCAGTTCCTTCCCTCGTGGAGGAGAATGGAAGGGTCAAAAACCTGGTTGCCTGGACCAAAAGACTATGTAGAAATACAGAATAATTGAGTTGGAAGGGGCCTTCAAAGGCTATTGAGTCCAGCCCCTGATCGAGGCAGGAATCCAAATCAAAGCAGATCTGAGCGGGGCTCTTGAAGACCTCCATCGTTGGAGCCCTTACTACCTCCCGAGGTCATGGGTTCTATTGTCATACTGCTCTAACAATTAGGAAGTTCTCCCTGCTATTCAGCCTAAATCTGGCTTCCTATAGCTTGAGCCTATTTTAATGTGTCTTGCACCCTGGGGCGACTGAGAACAGATCCTCCTCTCTAGGACAAACTTGCAAGTCTTTGTAAAGTGTTATCCTATCACCCCTCTGTCTTCTTTTCTCAAGGCTAAACAGTTCCTTCAGAATGTGCCCAGGGTCTGAGTTCAAGTCTTTGGCTCCAAGTCCTGAGTCCCAAGTCTCTGTTAGAAACAAGCTTTTTCACCCAGAAAAAAAAAATGGGTGGGTGGATTCCAAGTCATGAGTCAAATCCGAGTCACTTAACCCCCCCCCCGTCCGCCCGAGTCAAGTCCGAGTTGAGTCACCAGTGTGACTCAAGTTCAAATTTCCCAGCAAGTCTGATGACTTACTTGAGTCTCCACCCTTGGTGTGTCGGGGCCAGTGCAGAATCAATGTGGCTGTTGCGCGATCAAACCCCGGGACCCCTTACATTTCCCCATCCTGCTCCCATGTACGCCGGCCTCTCATACTCCAAGGTTAATCAATAGTGCAGCAAAGTTCTTGCTACTACATTTCTGAATTTGGGGTTTTTTTTTTGCATTACAAGCTTCTGCAGCAGTTAGTCCTCTCCAGTACTGAGTAGCTCAGCACTGCCAGTATAAATACCAAATAGTACACACACACACACACACACACACACAGAGGGGGGGGGCTTCTGTCCTCTAGGCTAATCATGCCTGGTTCTTCCGTCTTTTCCTCATAAGACTTCTTTTCCATGGGGGAGATTTGCAAATGGTTCCAAATGAGGTTCGTAATAAGGATTTTAAAATATGAATAATGTTGGCCTGAAAGAATAAACCTATAAATCACACGGATTGAATTGTTCACCATTCACGAGAAATGTGAATTTTAAATCTCCCCTGATGTATCTCCGGCTGACAGTTGTCTCAGCTCATGGGATTTCTGTGTATTTTCTGCTGCCTCACTTCTTTGGGAAAGAGCCCACGGCTTTGGTGGAGATGAAAGAGAGGTGCTTTGCATGCACTCAGCAGCACCCTTGTGGATGCTTGGTGGCCAGGCGCCTACCCTATAGGGTTTCAGTGAAGGTAGATGTTTGCTCCCCTCTCGTGGTGTGGCTTCCCTGATGCTAGAGATGCAAAACTTTGCTTGTTTTTTGCAAGAAAGAACTGAATCTTTTAAAAGCCGTCTTTCCACTTGGTGGAAAGTGGCGAGACTGCTGTGTATTTTGTATGTTTCACCGCTTTTTTAATAACAATTTTTTTTGTCTGTGCACACAAAAGACACGGTTTGCTCTGCGAAAATATAGGTTTTTATAGGGAAAACACAAGAGATTTGCTCACACACAGAATGTTTGGCACAAAATGCAATTTTTTAAAAAATGTGAAAAGCAATTCTTTTCACATCAAACCTGTTTTTTTTTTCTTTTGCAAATAATGTTGCCATTAAAAAAAAAGAGATGGTCTTTTCCATTTCATGCAGAACTGAAAAAATCTTCTTCAGTGGGCTGGCTTGATTTGTTGAAACACCCCTTCTTTATGGTGGTTGTGGGTTTTTCGGGCTCTTTGGCCATGTTCTGGAGGTTGTTCTTCCTAATGTTTCACCCATCTCTGTGGCCAGCCTCTTCAGAGGACAGGAGTAGGAAATCTGTGTTCTTCAGAGGACAGGAATCAGTACTCTGTCTGTGCTCTGGTGCAGTCTGTGGGAGTTCTGACTTCTGTCCTCTGAAGAGGCCGGCCACAGAGACGGGTGAAACGTTAGCAAGAAAAACCTTAAGGACATGGCCAAAGCGCCCGAAAAACCCACAACAACCATCAGATCCCGGCCGTGAAAGCCTTTGAGAATACATTGCACCTTCTTTACTTAGAATGAGAAAAATCGTGACTATTTTTTTAGAGATCGGGGGTATTCATATACGAATATCCCCATACAGGTGATGCTAACGAGGGTCCAGCCCCATGGGGCTGGATGGTTCACTCATCGATTCTCTGCGGATGCGGACAGCACTATTCTACCAATGGCTCCACAGCGTGCGATCCGCTTGCCACTCCTGGCAGGACAAGCCTCACTGCAAGGTTGAAGAATGGCAAACGGATCGTGCACTGCAGAGCCATTGGTAGAATTATGCTGTCCATGTCCACGGCGGGTCAGTGAGTGGACCGTCCAGCCCTGGGGGGCTGGACCCTTGTTAATGCCACCTATGCGAGGATATACGAATACGAATACCCCCCATCTCTACTACCCTGTTTCCCTGAAAATAAGATCTGACCTGAAAATAAGCCTTAGTATGATTTTTCAGGATACTCGTAATGTAAGCCCTACCCCCCAAAATAAGCCCCAGTTAAGTGAAAACCCACCCTCCACCCTTGTGCAGCAACCAGAAGAAGAGGACATTACTGCATTTGAATCAATGTAGATGGTTGTCTGTGAAAAAAACAAAACATCCCCTGAAAATAAGCCCTAATGTGTGTTTTTTTGGAGCAAAAATTAATATAAGACCCTGCCTTATTTTCGGGGAAACATGGTATTTTTTATTTCCATGTCCAGATGCATCTGGGTGGCTGCTAGTGGAAACAGCATCCAAAACAGATGAATCCCTAATTTGATCCAGCATAGCTCTACCCCTGTTTTTAGAAGCGGTCTTTGTTCAGTCTGTACAGAATAAAATGTATAGAGTTGTGAAGTCACTTAGCCAACCATATTGGATAGCTATGTAAAAAAAAAGACATGTGTGTCTCAAACGAACTAGTCAGCTGTGAGACCTAGTGGGCGACTGGGCCGTGGAATTGGTGCTCGTGCGATCCTATCTTTCTGGATGGAGCGCTCAAAATATGCAGCCACAAACACAGATCTGTGGGGATCATAAGAGTGGGCACAGGGCATTCTAGGGCCACCTGTGGCCACCCAGGAGCATTTTTATGGCCTTCCAAACCATCCCGTAGCCACCCCATGGAAAACAGTTCTTTGAAAAATGTATGCATGATTCCCCACTGTGCCTCTAGGGAAGAGCCAGCCTGCGTGGCCTCAGGAAAGCTGCTTAGCCCCAGGAGAACCCCCCCCCGAGAAGAAGGGAAAGGGGAACCACTTCTGAGTTATGTCTACAGAGAAAACCCTGGAGAGGGTCACTATACGGCATGTCGTTATTATTACTATTCAGATGATAACAGGCACAGTCAATCAAGATTATTGAAAATGTTGACTGGTGTTGCATAGCAGATAGAAGTTTTACCCCAAAACCTAAGCATTCCTTTCTGTTCAGTTGGGGAAGGGAATTTTCAGTTAAATACAGTAATTATATATTGATTTTGCAAGTATTCCTGTGAGGAGCTGGAACATTGTTGGATCATCATCATCATCGTCGTCATCGTCATTATTATTATTATTATTATTATTATTATTATTATTATTATTATTATTATTATTATTATTATTATTATTATTATTATTATTATTATTATTATTATTATTATTATTATTATTATTATTATTATTATTATTCAGAAAGACCAGGCACAGTCAAAATTATAAAAGCATTGACTGGTATTATATAACAGGTACACATTTTAACCAAAAATCTAAGTATCTGTTAAATATTGGCGCAGTATGTATACTGTTCCTAATATTGATGTTTATTGAAGCTCTGATGGTGTGGTTTCAGAGATTATTATTATTATTATTATTATTATTATTATTATTATTATTATTATTATTATTATTATTATTATTATACATAGAAGTAACTAGTTCCATTCACCTGATGGTAGTTGATGGTAGCTGGGGAAGTCACTCAAGCTGTTGCTTGCTGCCTTGTATCTTTATCATCGCCAAAGGATCGCAGATTTGGGAACGTGGGGGGTTCCCCGATGGTAACAGCCTACAAGAAGAGCTGTAGCAGAAAAATTTTGGGAAAGCCAAAGGTTTAGGAAGTCTGCACTCTTGTTTCCCCTTTTACCGATGGGGAGGGTTGAGGGTGAGACAGGAGTTCATCTAGTAAATTCACGATGGAGTTGAGATTTGAATGGGGGTTTTCCAGATCGGTAGCTCAGTCTCTCAGCTAATATTCTGCTCAGTTTCCTGGATATTATATTGTGTGAACCAAGGACGGGGAGACCTCTTTTGAGCCCAAGAGCGAAATTTGATTTCAGAGGGAGGGTAGCAGACAATATACTGTATATGATATATATGATGATAGACCTCTAAAATGTGATATATATCACATTTATATATATATAGGTTTATCATCAGCAACACTGATGCCCACTAAGTCTCATAGCTGACTAGTTCACTTCATTTGTTAATTGCACCGGTTGATGGGCTTTGGATACAAGGGATGATGGAATTCCCAACCTTTCAGAGCTGCATGCCACTCTGCTTCGAAGTGGGGCTTGTCTCTGTAGCGTAGCTGTGAATAATACTTAATTCCTCGTTCTCATTGATTCGGGCTGTTGTGGCACAAGAAATACGATGTCCATGTTCTTTCATCTTTCTTATGGTGAGACTGAGACAAAGGGAGCTTTTGGAAGGGGTGAGAATCTCTGGAAGGTATTCATAATATCTCTGCATAAAGCTAGTGAACTTTCGCTTTGTAGAGCGAAAGCGTGCATGCTCCGCCGCGCCGTGCAAACATAGAAGGGTGATCGTTCAGAAAGAGGGAAACGGCCCACTCGAAGCTTCTAATTCTTAAAAAAGACCCTGCTTGTTTTAGCAGTTTTTCCCTTGCTAGTGTGAGAACAATTGTGTAAGGTGATGGGGGTTAAAATTGCACCATCTTTTCCCCTATGTCAATCCGATCTGCCTTAGGAGTACTGTACTGTAGATGGATCTGTCATGTTCACGTTGAGCCACAATCATTCAAAACAAGCCCCTCAAAAACCCCAGGTTCCATCTAGTTAAATTAGTGAAGAAACACATGGGTTTTAGAAAGTTTTGTTGGTGGTCAATAAAAATTTTGTCGGCCAAGCGTTAACCAAAGGCAAGAGTTGGAAATGTTCCACGCAATGGAGGAGAACCGTTTGAACCTTGCCTGCCATGGAGTTTGTTACACACAAGGAACAAACCAACCCGAGGAGGCAACTCATTCGTTCAGCCTACCAAAAGAGTACAATTGCAACTAGTCGAGATGGCTTGGGACTAGCCGAGCTTGAAGTTAGGCCAGATGGAGCTGCGTTGAACCAAATCTCTCCAGATGAGGGATGTTGAAATGATGTAAGACTCCCCTCGTGTTGGTCTGACTTTGTGCTGGCCTGGAGGATGGTGTCCCCGGAAGGAAGGAAGGAAGGAAGGAAGGAAGGAAGGAAGGAAGGAAGGAAGGAAGGAAGGAAGGAAGGAAGGAAGGAAGGAAGGAAGGAAGGAAGGAAGGAAGGAAGGAAGGAAGGAAGGAAGGAAGGAAGGAAGGAAGGAAGCGTGGATCTGGTGTAATGCAAATCCTCCTTCCGTCTCGCTTTCTGATGGTTGATCTTGTCCAGCAACATCAGTGCGGCTGGCCGATCTGCCTGCCGGGATGCTGCGAAGGTGAGCCGTCAGAAAAGAGTAGACCGCCCAGAGTAGAACCTTCGTCTAGATGGGTGGGATAAAAATCTAATGAATGAATGAATGAATGAATGAATGAATGAATGAATGAATGAATGAATGAATGAATGAATGAATGAATGAATGAATGAATGAACGAACGAACGAACGAATAAATAAATGAATAAATAAATAAATAAATAAATAAATAAATAAATAAATAAATAAAAACAGTGGACCCTCGACTTACAGACGGCTCGACTTACAGACTTTTCGAGTTACAGACTTCTCTGGCCACAAAATTTAGATTCGACTTGCAGCCAGAGAATCGACTTACAGACCAGAAAAAAACCAAAATGGAACAAAAATAGAATAAAAACCACTGGTTATGGGATTAATTGGTTTTCAATGCATTGTAGGTCAATGGAGATTCGACCTACAGACTTTTCGACTTGCAGCCACTGTTCCAATATGAATTAATTCCGTAAGTAGAGGGTCCACTGTAAATAAATAAATAAATAAATAAATAAATAAATCATCATAGGCATCCTTCATTCTCGAAAGACTATGGTAACATGCTCTGAATTGAGGAGTGTTCCCTCCAGAGCATGGAGCCTGGGTAAAGTAACATGGAGGATAGGCTGTTACCCAAGCAGCAGATCCCCCCTCTCCACGTTGCTGAAATGGTCCAATGGAAAGGCAAGAGCCAATACGACTGGTTCCAGCAACGTCGCAGGAGTTGGCAGAACGACAAGAACTGCCTTCGGGACTCCGGCTCCAGATTTTGCCTCTAGGTTAACTCCTGAAGCCTTTTCCATGAATGGATATAGCCACAAGGCAGTGGAGGTTTGAAATCGGAGTTTTCCTTCTCTCACCATACAGCACCAAATCTCAGGACAGGGAATAATTATAACATTTCCTTAAGAGAACCTAGAACAGTTCAGGAACTTAAAAGCCACTGAAAACCATTTTGAAACATGTTAAAATAATTTACCAGGTGAAACAAAACAAAACTGATAGAAGTGAAAGACTGGAGACAAAGCCATGATGTCACTGAGCCTGAAATGTTCAGGTGAATAGCTAAGTTTTAATTTGGTGCCAAAATAAATACAAATGTAAATTACAGTCATGTTAAATGTGATAAGTTTAATAAAAACAATGAGTTGTGAAGTACCTCTTCTGTATCAGTTTTGCTGATACTAGACGAGTCGTTTCTGTTGATCACCAATCCCCCTACGGCTGGCACATCTTTGAGTTAGGATTGCCTTGACATAGATTTGAAGTCAGGTTTCTAAAAAGCTGAATGCTGTGGTCCTGGATGGGACATCTGCCATCTCTGCTTTTCCCCATGTTTTGAGTTTTTCAGACTTTTTAAAAAAAAACTCTTGCAAATATGAGGAACTTCTTATTAAAAAAAATTGAAAGGACCAGACTTCATTCTTATTGATCCTCCCATGTCATCTTTCCATCTGTCCTTCTTGTTGGATTTTGCTCTGCAAAATGGTTCCTCCCCGGACTGACCGTCTCTCTTTCTCTCTTTTCTTTCTCTTTCCTCTCCAGAAGAGCTCACGATGGAAGGTGAGTACATCTCCTTTTTTCCCCCCCTGATGTTCTGATGTTGTTGCTTAACGTGCGCTTCTTTTTTAAAGCACAGGGTGGGCGGGAGAGGGACTAGAAGGGATTGACCCTCTGTATTGTGGAGAAGGTTGCTGTGGGTTTCAGAGGTTCGCCTCATGGAAGAACTTACGTGTGCTGTTTTTGTGACTCCGACTCCCACCCCCAGATCGGTAATCCATGGAGGGCGAAAGCTTTCCTTCTCTTGATAATGAGGCATGGGAGGGACGAGAAGGGAGAGCTACAAATGTTTATTTCTTCGGTTGATCATGGTTTGGAAGGGACACTGTCTTTAAGCAGCTGGGACCTCCTTGAAGGCAAGAAGGGTGTGTACTTTTAAAATGTGTGATTTCCACTTCATTTTTAAATATGGATGATGTTGGGGATTTCAAGATTGGGATCCTGTCCTCAAAAATCCTGGCCCGCTTGCACTGGTTGCCTGTAAGTTTCAGTGCCAAGTTGAATGTCTTAACGTTGACATGCAAAGCCCTTAACGGTGTGGGACCACGTTGCTTATCGGAACGCCTCTCCCTGAGATCTACCGCCTGACGTCTGCGACGAGGAACCCGGCCTTTTCAGGGGTGGCTCCCCCACTTACGGAATGTGCTCCTTGTGGAGGCGTGCCGGACTCTGTCCCTCCTAACATTTAGGAAGTATTTTAAAACCTTGCTTTTAAGAGAGACCTTTCAGGACAGCCTTCTCCCATAACTGCGGTTACTCTGCTTTTGTTGTTTTATCACCCCCCAGATTTGTTGTCTCTGTCTTGGGTTTGGTGGGGATTGTTTCTATATTTTTGTGGGTTTGGCTGGGGTGGTTCGAATTTTTATTATTATTATTTTTAGTGGGCCTGGTAGAGATGGGTGGGTTCCTGTCTTTGTGTTATTGATGTCCGAAACCACCACCCGGAGGAGTGGCAAACCAGGAGATGGTGCGGTATACAAATTAAACAAACCAACAAATATTAATACGGAGCAAACAAGAAAAGAAGCCAGACAGGGATGGAGGGAGGGAAGGAAGGAAGGAAGGAGCTGATGTTGGATGGAAGGAAGGGAAAGGAAGAGAAGAGAATACACAGGATAAGAATAGGGCTGTGGACTGAGTTGAATTGGTAATGTACGCTGACTACTAGTAGTGTGCAGAGCCGTGTTGCCAGGAGAATTCTGGGAGTTGTAGTCCAAAACTAAAAATCTACATACTCCTCATGCTGACTCTGTGGCTTAGAGATGGTAAAGGGAACATGTGGGGAAAGAGTAGTAACATCTTATGACCATTATCCTGTGGCTGACAAATGTTTCCTTGTCCACCTGGCAACATATCTTTTGGGTATGATATGGATCTGCTAGAAAATGGTTCTTGGTGGGACTAGGAGGAGAGGAGGCGTAGTCTGTTTTATGGGATATGCCAGGGACTGTTTATTTGGAGTATAGCAAAGTATTGGCATGTGCTGTCCTTAACAATTCCGTGGCATCTTGCAAGTAACATCTTCTTCTCCCTTTGCTGGGGAAGGAGGAATAGTTGGCAAACTTCCACTGAAATACTATCTTCCCTTCACCACTGCTCTAGCAGGTCTATTTCAATCAATCAATCAATCAATCAGTCAGTCAGTCAGTCAGTCAGTCATAAATCAGTCAGTCAGTCAGTCAATCAATCAATCAATCAATCAATCAATCAATCTCAATCAATCAATCAATCAATCAACCAACCAATCAATCAATCAATCAATCCTGTTGGAAGTAACATCTTTTTCTTCCTTTGCTGGCGAAGGAGGAATAGGTGGCAAACTTCCACTGAAACAGTATCTCCCCTTCACCACTGCTCTAGCAGGTCTATTTCAACCAACCAACCAACCAACCAACCAACCATCCAGCCAACCAACCAACTAATCAATCAATCAATCAATCCTGTTGGAAGAAACTGCATGCAGAAAGGTGACGATGGAACCTATTTCCCTCTTTGGCAAGATGTCTATCTCATGAGTGGGACATGGTGGCGCTATGGGTTAAACCACAGAAGCCTCTGGGATGCAAGGTCAGAAAACCCACCATTGTAAGATCAAATCCACGTGACGGAAGGAGCTCCCAGCTCCTGCCAACCTAGCCATTCGAAAGCATGTAAATGCGAGTAGATAAATAGGTACCACCTCGGTGGGAAGGTAATGGTGTTCCATGTCTAGTCACGTTGGCCACGTGACCACGGAAATGGCCTACGGACAAACGCTGGCTCTACGGCTTGGAGACAGGGATGAGCACCGCCACCTAGAGTTGGAGACGACCAGACTGAATGTCAAGGGGAACCTTTACCTTTACCAGTCACACACTGGTAAAAAAACAAAACCCAGTCCTGTGAACCAACTCTGCCTTTACAACAATGGACGGGTGGGACCTCTTACATGGTTATCTGTCCACCGGTGGAATCTCTCCACAGATTCTGTCCTAAGCACTTTCCAGGCACTCTGTTCATTCCCTTGAAGATGAAACTTTCCTGGAAATGGGTCTGCCGCAGGATAACGTGCAGACGCTTCCCACGGCTGACCCTCCAACACCCTGGAGATTGCAAGATCACAACGTGGGGGTGTTTACTGAAGGGTTGCCATGACTCGTTTTAGGTGTAGTTATAGTTATATTTATTACATTAAATACGGTTTGCAGAATGCTGTTTTATTTTAATCGTCTTAGCCCACAGGCAGATCATTTTAATCTGAATTGGCGCTTCCTCCCGGGGCGTTCGTCCGGCTCCAAGAGACCTGAGCGAGGGCGAGCACGGTGCATGTCAGGAACACCGATGCCCAAGATGGCGACAGGTTTGGGACGTTTTTGGGTCTTTGGCGGTGGTGCCTTGTGCTCCATCAGAGTCTTCGGCTCCTCCAGATGCGGGCATGGTGGTGCAGTGAAGGGAGAGGGGACCTGGCCAGGGAGAGGCTTCCAGACAGTGTTGCGGTTTAAACTGCCGAAGCCTCTGGGCTGCAAGGTCAGAAGACCAGCTGTCGTAAGATCGAATCCACGCGATGGAGTGAGCTCCCGTCGCTTGTCCCAGCTCCTGCCAACCTAGTGGTTCGAAAGCATGCAAATGCGAGTAGATAAATAGGTTCCACCACGGTGGGAAGGTAAACGGCGTTCCGTGTCTAGTTGCGCTGGCCACGTGACCACAGAGGATTGTCTGCGGACAAAACGCTAGCTCTATGGGTTGGAAACGGAGATGAGCACCGCCGCCTAGAGTCGGACACAACTGGACAAAATTGTCAAGGGGGACCTTTACCTTTTCCCTATTAAGGAAATAAAATAGATTCATTAGCATCCAGTTGTAGCTTTAAAGCATAAGCATTGAGCATATCCATCCATTACTATGTTTAAATTAACTTACAATTTCTAATTAAAATTAAAACAGCTAGGTAATCATCTTTGCTCTACGCCCCTACATGTTGGCATTTAGAAGCTGTGTTATTCCCCCCTTCTTCTTGAAAAAGAAAAACAAGCCTCTTTGTCTCACATTCCACAGCATTCACCGAACCCAGTTTTTACATACACAAACCCTTCTCATTCTACATCTCCTTAGGACCTCCTAAGGAGGAGGTTTTGCACGAGGAACTGTATAAAGAGACTGGGATAAGAGGATGTCAAGACTTTCTAAGGTATTTCTAAGAAAGGTGCACATTATATAAACCGGTGTCCCAGATATTGTACTCCATGTGTCTGAAAAAGGGGTTTGTAATCCATGGAAGTTCATGCTGGGGAAAAAAAAAAGGAACTTAAAAGCTGCAGCAATCCTTACATTTTTGTTATTTCTAAGAATGTTTCCTCTCTCCATCTCGCCGTAGACGTGGGTGGCTTTAGTTAGAAGGGTGCAGATTTGTGGTTTCGAACTGCAGCTTTTGGAGTCGTAACCCCAACCGCAAATTTGTACTCGTCTAGCTGCAGCTTTGTGGAGGAGAAGTGAATTTGCTCCAGAGCTTAGCCTGAAGTTTACAGGATACAGCCAAGATGCTGAACCTATTCAGAGGTTGGGGCTTGGCGTCTGGAGGAACTCCTGTAAAATCTAGACTCAATTCCAGACCCCTATGGCATGGGTATCATCTGTTTCCATAGCCGGTGACAATTCTAGCTGCCCAACTAGATAAGTATGCTTTTACACCATATGCCCTGAATCGTCTCTGCCATTGTGTAGACCGAGAGGGGTAAGCAATAGGCAAATAGGTCAGCATGGATTCCCCCACCTTCCCACCCCCAGTTTCTCCTTTTTCCAGACCCAAATTCCTTTGATCTTGAATTCTCCAAATCTTTCTGTTTCTAAAGTCCTTGGAGCCTAACAGCAAGTATGCTGTTTCCTTTAATGCAGCACTGAAAAACCTTTTTAATTTAAAAAAAACCCACCTTCCTCATAATAATGCAATTGGTAGTATATCTGCCTTTAAATGATGGGGCCATGGCTTTGTAGGAGTGTGACTTTTTTTAAAGAAACCTTCCCATTAGATTATGTTATTGCCTAATTCCACCATTACATTCTTTGGTAATTTTTTAAAAAGTGGGAGAAAGAAGAAGAACTGAAACAGCAGCTGAAATCCTGTTCATGCCGTGATGTCAACGTAATGTTTGGGAATTAAAGACTTTGCCCCCACTTCCGTGGCCCTCGGTGGCTTCCCAGCATAAAAGAGATTCCACAGGAGCCCCAAGCCCTTGGAGGGAGAGGCATTAGAAAGGCTTTCGTTCCAAAAAGAGAGAGGCTGTGACTGATGACATCATCAGCATTACGCAGGGTAACTGCGCACACAGGATGTCAGAGACCATGATCTTCTTTTCTTTTTTAAAAAGGCAGGTTTTTTTTTAGCGGGGGGTTAAAATATCTTCTAAATATATTTAGAGTTCTGAATCCATGGAATCTGATCCCCAAAGAGGTTTCATACCACCTTGTGGAAACTATTGGAAGGTCGGAATGCCGAAAATTTTTTTGAAGCATTGAATGCTCTCCATTGCATGGTCTCTAGTAGCCTGTTCTAGTCAATACACCCTGGAAATGCGTATAAATATTTCTTTTTATTTAGTATTTTCAGACAGCGGATAAATGAATCAGCAGATACTGAGCCCGTGGATCGGGGATCCTACTGTGTTCAAAGATTTCCCAAACAGTTTCACTCTGGATAATGTTCTATTTCTGGAATGATTTTTTTTTTTTTTTGCAACAAATATACACATTTTGTGTGTATCATGTTTAGAGACTTGAGCAACCCCATTTTGGTCACGCTGGCTGCAGATGATGGGGATTTTAGTCTGCCCTATCTGGAAGACACTGAGTTGCGAAAGACACAGGAGAAATATCTGAGTGCATGACTGAATCCTGATGTAAACCTCTGGTTCCATCCTAAATTGCAAGGGTGGCTTGTTGGGATAAGGGTTAAGCAGGTGTGAATCAGGTTTAAATTTATAGTGGAGACATCACAAATGTCGGCAGAAGGATAACAGGGGTTTGAATAAGGGGGAAAAAATCCTTGTTATACTATCCTGAGCTGCTGGGAGGAAAAAAGAGGGAGGTATGGAGATGAGCTGAAATACTTTAAAGTAATCACTTTGCTAAGCAGGTATAACTCTGGTTAGTGACTAGAGTTATACCTGTCACTAACCAGAGTTATACCTGGGAACAGGTAATTGTTACTGCCTTGAATTCGATGATGGAAGAAAAGGAAAGAGAACTATATGTAGTAATTCATCAAATAAAAGAGTGAATTTCAAGGTATTTATGTCTTGGTTCCGTCTGTTTCTTCAGAGCCACTCTTAAAACCCAGCGAGGGACAGGATAATCTGTTTAATTCCCCCCCTCCTTTCCCCCTTACATTTATTTCATCCGGTTTCCACACTAATTTCTAATCTTTTTTAAAAAAAGAAAATATACTCATCCACACTATCGGGCATGCTTGTTGTAATTTACGGATGTTTTTACACAGTTTTGCCTAGTGTAAATATTTTGTTAGCATTTCCCCCTGTTGCATTTCTCCTGTTTTTAGCATTAGTTTTACACTCTCTCTCTCTCTGTGTGTGTGTGTGTGTGTGTGTGTGTGTGTGTGTGTGTGTGTGTGTGTGTGTGAGAGAGAGAGAGAGAGAGAGAGAGAGAGAGAGCATGTGTGGGTTGTCCCTTAATGCACACCTTCCTGTTCACACCTGTAAACCAGAAAACTGCAGTGGCAAATTTGGAAAAGCATGAACGTGGAAGGATAATATTCGGTGTGCAGATTCGTTCTGCAAAGTTTACAAACAAATCTAAGCCGAATCTATGTCTCTTCCACTACCCATTCCCTTGTTGGAACAAACAGAAACAAGTTCTGTCATGCCTCAGTGGCTGTGTAAGAGCTGGCGTTCTTCTCTAACCTCGCCTCGTGGGATGCCAGCTTGCACTACTATGTTGGTTCACTTGAATTGTGGGAGGCCTTATCTTTGAGAAACAGGTGTACCTCTCTAACTTCTTCAAGTGGGAGCGAACCCTAGCAGATTAGGAGAGCATGCTTCAGAACGTTCCTTTTACTAGTTTGGAGAGACGTTCCCCAGATACAGGGATTGGTGGGGTAGAAAAGTCATAATGCATAGGAGAGGCAGGATCTGTTCTCGATCTTCCCAGAGTGCAGGGCACATAATAATAGGCTCAAGCTACAGGAGGCCAGATCTTGGCTGAAGATCAGGAAAAACTTCCTAACTGTTAGATGGGTGTAACAGTGGAACCCATGACTTCGGGAGGTGGGGAGCACTTCAATGCTGGGGGGGCATTCAAGAGAAAATGGGACAACCCTCTGCTTGTATTCTTGCCTTGAGCAGGAGATTGGACTCGATGGCCTTATTCTATGATTCTGTGATTCTAAAGGTTCGGCTTCGGGCTTTTTGGACCACAACTTAAAATCTCCTAAATGGCATGGCCAGAGATGCTACGGAACTTTGGGAGTTGTAGTTCAACAAAATACCTTTCCTAATTCTGCCCCTACCTGTTCACCCAGAAGCAGAAAGCCGAGCGTCGTCTTCCGTCAGGACCATGGACAGCTGCAGGGCCTATAACTGGGAACCTCTTTGTGCAGGCTGAATGGTTTGCCACACATGGGGGTTTTGTTTTGAAAAGTAGCTGTTTGGGGACAGCCTCCCCAACTTTGGGATTCTGGGAGTTGTAGTCCAAAGTACACCTTTTCCAAATGCTGGCCTTACCTACTGCCCTAAGGCAGAAAGTGTATTTTCTTCCCTTAGATTCATGAGCAGCGATAGGGCAGGTGGATCAGTTGGTAGGGTGGGCAAGTGAAAACAACAAGCAAAACTATGGTATGTTTTAAGTGATACTCTTTGTCAAGTGTGGGGAAACTCTGCCCTTCTAAGATCATCTCCCATCATGGTCGGTGGTCAGGGATTACGTGGATGCAGTGGTAAATTTGGAAGCCCAGGTGCTCATTGTAAAAGTACTTTTCCTTTCCCTCTAGGAAAGGCCAAACATTCAGGCAGCTGGATCAGTCCATGTCAACAAAGGAGGAACAGGTGTTTTATAAAGCTAATGACTCTTAATTACCCATGCAAGCCAAATCACTCTCATTACAACGGTGTACTAAATCAAACAAATCAAAACCGAGTTCTCTCTCTTTCTACTGGGAAGGTTGCAGCTAAGCTCGAAGGGAACAGGGAAGCTTGGAAAGGGACACGGCAGATTTTATTATTGTCCCTGCTGTTCAGAGAGTCTTGAGTCTTCAGCCGTGCTTGTTTACACCATTGGTAGTGTTCCAGCAACGTTAGGAAGGGCACACTCCCTTGTTCCCAGGTTTTCAACCTCCTGTGTCAGCTGGGATACCAGAGGCAGTTAGAGATAAGGGGATCAGCAGGACTGAATCTGACCCATTTGCTTGGCGGGATGGGCTGTCTCAAGATTTGAGCGTTCATCTTGCAAGGGAAGATTCGTTCTTCAGAGGTGGAACCCCGGATTAGGTTGTAGGCACCTCCAGTCAAGATGGCCATGGACCCTGGTGCTTGTGAAGAACCTTCTCTTTCTGCCATCCTGGAAAAGCTGCTACCACTCCAAGCAGGCGATACTGGCCTAACCTGGTGGAAAGAGCTTCCTGAGTTTCATCTGTCTCAAACTTTGGTGATAAAGGTCAATTTGGACCATCAGGCTGGTCCCTTGAACCACCCATCTTGCCTAACATGAATCTCTAAAAAAATCCAGGCAGCTGGGTTGGTCTGTATCAATAAACAGGGGCAGGTTTTTGTGTGTGTCGTTACTGGCTCTTAGTTGCTTCTTCAAAACCAAACCACCCTGAACAGGAATAGCTGGCACCAATATTCTTGGGAGTATATTGTAAATTCCAGCTTACACTAGGGAAAGCCTGAAGGAGACGACAGATGATGTTGTCATCTCTGCTCCTGAAAATGACTGGGTCTTTGGCCCAGAAGCTGCTGGCTCCATTCCACAACTGGTTGCGACCATGTTGTAACGACAAGGTAGTCTCCAACCTGCCTCTGAGATCTTCCATCCGCTTTCTTTCCATTCCTGCACGCATGTATGTGCATGGATAGGTGGCTTTGTGTCCGTTTCTACGGGAAGCAGTGAACCGTGCCATTAGTCAAGGCAGCACACATTCTGCAAGCAGACAATCCACCTGGAACGCAAGTTGTTCGCCCAACCGGGGTTGCATGCTTTGCATGCAGAAAACAACAACAACAGCAACAACAACAACAACAACCCCGACAGCTCCCTTTCACATCTTTGCGCGCATGGCTGCCGTTGCAGTGTGCTTATTGGTGTGCCGAAGCCGTTGCAATGTGCTTATTGGTGTGCCGAAGCCTGCGCGAATACCTTGGACACATATTTTGGAAAGTTCATTTTCTCTTTTCTTCTACTCATCAACAAAAACGTGGACTAGACATTTTGTGTGTGGCTTACACCATCTTTCTGTTTAGCATGAAAATACCTTCACGCCTTCGGAATATACTTCATGGCCACACTAAAAGAGAGCTTCCGAAGTTTTCTTTTTCAGAGCCTATATTAATTGACATTGCTGGCCGGATAGCTCGGGGGTTTAAGCATCTGGCTCTGGAGCCGGAGGTTGGGAGTTTGGTTTCTCAGAGTACCCTCTGCCTCAAAAACTCTCAAAAGGGGTGCCATAAGTCAGAATTGACTTGATGCCCCTCGATGATGAAATTAATTAGCATTCCCGGAGCAGTATAGTGGATAGATGATGAAATAGGGCTGAGGAAACTCACTGGGTGGGTGGATGTAAGGGGTAAGCCGCACCTTAAATATCTCATTCACTTTGAAAGACCTATTGGGGTCACGGATAAGTAAGTTTCAGCTTACATCACACAGACATTCAGGGAAAAGCAGCAAAGACGAGGCGCCTAAAGATGTTTTGAAAAACTGATGTACGAAATTTCAGAGGGCCATTTGTATGGTGTCGCGTGTATTTATTTATTTATCTTACCCATTCGACTTGTATGCTGCCCGCCCTCTGCAAGAGTCTCTGGGCGGCTTCCAACAGCACAACAGCAATTAACAATTCCATTAAAACATACACACTAAAAACCAATACAGTTAAAACAATCTGCAAAAACAATCTAGATCCATGGCTATCCATTAAAATTAAAACCTTTAATCATAAACTTTAATTTTAAATCTCTCTCTCTCTCTCTCTCTCTCTCTCTCTCTCTCTCTCTCTCTCTCTCTCTCTCTCTCTCTCTCTCTCTGTGTGTGTGTGTGTGTGTGTGTGTGTGTGTGTGTGTTTATAGTTGCTTTTTGGGATGTTGGGCAAAGTTTATAAAAATGTGTGGGGTGGGCGGCTGAGGCACAGCTTTCCTGAGGCTGTGAAAATCTGTCAGTTCCATTTTGTTATGTCTCTGCCAATATCCCACTATGTCACTGGTCCCATCTAAGCGCAGTTCCATTTGCTAGAGTTTTCCAAGTTTTTTGACACAGAAATCCCTACGTGTTTGCAGAGCTTAGAAACATTATGTTTTGGAAGAACACCTCCCCAAATCCAGGCTTACTTAGGGAGTGTGGTCATTGTAGTAAACAAAACAAAACAAAACATTTAATTGTAGCAATACCTATGCTTCCGGGCGACTGTGTTTTTAATTATTTTACTAGTGCATGACTCAGAAGGAAGTACGAGCAATTTGCTCATACTGTAGTTTGTGCCTTATAATGAAAAGCTGAAGGATGTACATGCTTTTGGTAGTAATCTTACAGAATAGGATTTGGGCACATGTTGGAATATCTCTGTTGATATAGATTACTTTTCTGTCCCCAGTTACATTGTCAAACCTTCCTTCCTTCCTTCTTTCCATAATCAGCTCCTTCCTTTTATTCATAATCAGCTCCTTCCTTCCTTCCTTCCTTCCTTCCTTCCTTCCTTCCTTCCTTCCTTCCTTCCTTCCTTCCTTCCTTCCTTCCTTCCTTCCTTCCTTCCTTCCTTCCTTCCTTCCTTCCTTCCATAATCAGCTCCTTCATTTTATTCATAATCAGCTCCTTCCTTCCTTCCTTCCTTCCTTCCTTCCTTCCTTCCTTCCTTCCTTCCTTCCTTCCTTCCTTCCTTCCTTCCTTCCTTCCTACCTTCCTTCCATAATCAGCTCCTTCATTTTATCCATAACCAGCTCCTTCCTTCCTTCCTTTTATCCATAATCAGCTCCTTCCTTCCTTCCTTCTTTCCATAATCAGCTCCTTCCTTTTATTCATAATCAGCTCCTTCCTTCCTTCCTTCCTTCCTTCCTTCCTTCCTTCCTTCCTTCCTTCCTTCCTTCCTTCCTTCCTTCCTTCCTTCCTTCCTTCCTTCCTTCCTTCCTTCCTTCCTTCCTTCCTTCCTTCCTACCTTCCTTCCATAATCAGCTCCTTCATTTTATCCATAATCAGCTCCTTCCTTCCTTCCTTCTTTCCATAATCAGCTCCTTCCTTTTATTCATAATCAGCTCCTTCCTTCCTTCCTTCCTTCCTTCCTTCCTTCCTTCCTTCCTTCCTTCCTTCCTTCCTTCCTTCCTTCCTTCCTTCCTTCCTTCCTTCCTTCCTTCCTTCCTTCCTTCCTTCCTTCCTTCCTTAATCAGCTCCTTCCTTGTATCCATAACCATCTCCTTCCTTCCTTCCTTTTATCCATAACCAGTTCCTTCCTTCCTTCCTTCCCTTAGTGGAGGAGGATCATGCAACCACCAGCAGAAATTGCAAGGCTTTTGGAACCTGCCATTATTTTTTAACCTCTGGAACATTACCTCCCAGGTATATCAAGACCAGGATGAGCAGCTGGCTTGTTTGTAGAGAGTGTTGTGTGGCTGAGAGTACTGGGATGGCTTTTCCAAATAAAAAAGTCAGCATTCCAAGCTTGTGGTCAGAAGCCGAGTTGTTTTTGTTTGTTTTTTTGTTTTACTCTAGTTCCCAGAATCCCCTGCTCACTATGCTATCTGGGGGAATTTGGGGAGTTGTAGTCTCAAAAAAGTGACCTTTCCCAAGCTCTACAGGAGCCCTAACAGTGAGAGAGAGAGGTTCACTCTGTCACTCCACATCCAAAAAGCTGTACTGAACATTTGAAAAAGACCTTGTTAAAGACCAAGAAAAGTCCATAGGGAGTCCCATATCTGCAGGAAATCAGTTCCATGGAGGAGAGCTGAGATTGTCCCTGTCTTCACAAAGGGCAGAAGGGAGGAACTTGGAAACTACAGACCAGTCAGTTTGACATCAATCCAGGGGAGAATTCTGGAACAGATGATAAAGCAGGCACTAAGGAAGCACCTAGAAAAAAATGAACAAGAACAAATCCTACCAGACTAATCTGATCTCATTTTATGATCGAGTAACCTCCCTGATAGACAGAGGGAATGCTGTAGACATAGTATATCTTGACTTCAGCAAAGCTTTTGACAAAGTGCCCCATGATCTCCTGATCAGCAACCTAACTAGGTGTGGGCTGGTGAGATCAAGTGTCAGGTGGATAATAAATGGCTCTTTCTCCAACTCAGAGGGTGATGATTTATGGTTCCTTTTCCAAGCGGGAGGAGGTAACAAGTGGGGTACCCCAAGGCTCAGTCCTGACCCCTGTGCTCTTCAACATTTTTATTAATGACCTGGATGAGGAGATGCAGGGAATGGTAATCAAATTTGCAGATGCCACAAAAAATTGGATGGAATAGGAGGTAATACTCTGGAAGACAAACAAAAATTCAAGGTGATCTTGGTAGGATGGAGCATTGGGCTGAAAACAAGAGAATGAAATTCAACAGGGATAAGTTTAAGGTACTGCATCTCAGAAAAAGAAACCAAATGCACAGTTACAAGATGGGGGGATACCTGGCTCAGCAAAACTGCGAGCGAGAAAGATCTTGGAATCGTCGTAGACCAATATTCAAGCTGAATATGAGTCCACAGTGTGATGTGGCTGCAAAAAAAGGCTAATACGACTTCATTAAAAGAAATATAGTCACCAAATCTCACGAGGTACTAGTTTTTTCTCTATTCAGCATCGTTCAGCTCTCATCTAGAGTCCTGTGTCCAGTTCAGGAAGGATGCTGACAAACTTAAACAAGTTCAAAGGAGGGCGACAAGGAGGATCTGGGAACCAAGCCCTGGGAGGAAAAAAATGGAAAGAACTGGGCATGTTAAGCCTTGAGAAAAAAAGACGGAGGGGTGATAGGATGGTATGCTGGGCTGTGGCAAACTGTGGATAATGAAACAGTGGATACTGATCCTGTGGATACAGTGTGTGTGTGTGTGTGTGTGTCCCACAGTATTAAGAATGAAAATAAAATGAGTTGATAAATGTCTTGTAAATCTTGCATTGGAAGATTCTATTGGCTGGGTGCAGACCTATTCATGTTTAGAAAAGCCCCGGTCCAATGAAAATAATGTAAGCCATATTAATGGTCAATGAAAATAATGTGCACCACTCTAGCTGCCTAGAGTGGTCACTAGACCAGATGGGTGGGGTATAAATAAATAAATAAATAAATAAATAAATAAATAAATAAATAAATAAATAAATAAATAAATAAATAAATAAATAAATAAATAAATGATGTACTAGTAAAAAGAGTTAAGTTTCCTGAGGCATGGTAAAAGCTGACACATTTATACAGGTAAAATGTGAATTTTTGTGGCTTGTGACATATTTCATGGAACTGTGCCTCTAATGGAGTTGGCCCTCCTCCCTCCAAAAATACAATAAAAAAATTGAAGTTTAATCACCTGGTTTTATTTCTCTTGAAGACACCACAAAAATAGATTTTTTTAAAAAAATTGAAATAAACGCCTTTAAGACTAACCTTTCAGTGGGTGACTGAGGCAGTATTTTCAGATACCAGCGAAATCCCAGTGTCTTGAGGGAGGGCAGAAGGATGAGGATTAGACTTAGGGTTATTGGGTCTCGTATTTCCTGAGCGCTCTTCCACAGCTCTCTCCATTTATTATAGGTTTTTGGTTTTGCTCGTGCATGTGCCAAATTCTAGCTTTCTCCTGAGTGAGTGAATGAGTTGATCTCAAACTGACAAGGCATATTGTTTGGGTAGGATGATAAAACGCCCCATCCTACCATTTAAAGGGCAGTCTGTTGTTGATTTGGCGACCATGTGTTTTTTTGGGTGTAAACACTCAGCTCAGTGTTTCAAAATTTTGCCCAGAAGTTGTTTTGTTTTAAATCATTTGATGCATTTATACTGCTTCTAATCAAAAGCGTTTTGAGCATGCTTACATTGTCAGTTTGCAAAAAAAGAAAATTTAATTGCCAAAGGAAAGGCCTATTAAAACAGTACCAGTGAGCAAATTTTGAAAGGTGCTAGAAGAAAAAGCGTGGCCGTGTGTTTACTCTCGAGTAACAGCTGCCGGCTGCTGCTCATCTCTTTAATAATCCCTAGGTTGTCCTGTTAACACATCTGCTGGCATTGATTTGTAGCAATAACTACAGTCGTCCCTATATCTGCTGTGACTTCTCCAAAGTCACAGCAGACAGCCAGAGAAATGTCTGAACAATTAATTATTTTAATGAGGACACAGAGAATTCCCAGCCTGTCCTGTTAAATGCTGACATCTACTGATAAAGGGTAGAAAGGAGGCCGAATGAAAAGGAAATGGGTTTTTGTTTTGGAGATTCTTAAGATGAACCAGAAATGTTAGAAATTGCAGGATCACATGCTTGTTTTTCTACATTGCCGCGGGTATTCTGATCTTTCTTTAGTAAATGATCGGAAGTGAGGACAAAAGTTACTTGTTTATCCATGGATACCAGTTTGGGTTTTCCTAGTTTACTGGGTTTTGGAGAATTTCCTGACATTTCCCACCACCTTTCTAAAATGTTAAGAATTATCAGTAAATGTCAATGCTTTCAATTTGAGGCTTCCAGCATACATAAATGTACATAAATGTCACCGAATGCAGATAACTGGGGATGTCCTCTATAGTACGTAGGCCAAAGATCAACTGATATGCTACGTACACGCTTCAAAAACTGTAAGTGTGCCGTCTTGACCAAGAAATTGGAAGAATTGGTGGCCAGGCATTTTAATTTGGTCTATCTGCTCTGCTCATGTTGGATACGAATGACACTAGATCCAAGCCCGTTAGAGAGGAAAAAAACACAGGAGAATTTCTGGACCAATAGAGTGGAGATGCTGAGGTTTCACGGACAACCCTTGCTCTTTGGAGTTCTCCCCACCGTCTGCCCTATAACTGCCATCTTGAATATAGCACCTCCTTCCTGTTTGCATGCATGTGGCCAGGATCAGACTCAGTTGTCATGAGAGGGCAGCGAATCGTTAATTTTTGATTGGTCTTTAATTCGCTTGCTGGTTTTATGGCCAGAAACGATGCAACAGTGTTTCTGGATTTTTTTTTCCGCCCCGTGATCCCAAATAATTCGCCTAGGTTTGGAAACTATGCAATTGAGTTTGTAAGGATAGATGATCGGGGCGCCACATGCTCTTGGTCTTCGGTCTGCGCATTCTAGCCCCTTGCTCGCCTTTTGGCGCCCCTTTAAGTTTGGGATTGAGCCTCGTCACCTAAATTCCGAAGGTGCAATTTTGCCATCCACTGTTCTAATGCCTTGTATAGTATTTCCCGTTCTTTTCGCCCCGTGCAGCAGAGACCCGAACTACAAAGATGAATCACAAACAGGCATATTTATTTTACCGATCCGCCAAAATTATTCTTTACATTTTCTCCATAAACCTGCAAGGTGGGCTAATCGGAGAAGAGGGGACTGGCCTGAAGGAAAGCTTGGGAGGGATCATCATCACCATCTTGGAACAGAGCTAGAAGGGACCCTGTAGATCATCAAGTCCGGCCCCTGGCAGGGAGACACAGTGCGGAACCGAACTCTCCTCCTCTGGGTTCCCAGCCAGAGACCAAAAACCTTTAGCATGAAACACAGGATGTTTGAAATCCACTGTGGCAAAGGAAAGATCTTACCCACATCCTCACTCAGCCATTAAAACTCACTGGTTCTTGGGCAACTTGCTCTATGCTTCTGGGCGACTGTGTTTTTAATTATTTTACTAGTGCATGACTTAGAAGGAAGTACGAGCAATTTGCTCATTCTGTAGTTTGTGCCTTATAATGAAAAGCTGAAGGATGTACATGCTTTTGGTAGTAATCTTACAGAATAGGAATTGGGCACATGTTGGAATATCTCTGTCGATACAGATTACTTTTCTATCCCTAGTTAAATTGTCAAAGCTTCATTCCTTCCTTCCTTTTATCCATAATCAGCTCCTTGCCTCCTTCTATCCATAATCAGCTCCTTCCTTCCTTCCTTCCTTCCTTCCTTCCTTCCTTCCTTCCTTCCTTCCTTCCTTCCTTCCTTCCTTCCTTCCTTCCTTCCTTCCTTCCTTCCTTCCTTCCTTCCTTCCTTAATCAGCTTCTTCCTTCCTTCCTTCCTTCCTTCCTTCCTTCCTTCCTTCCTTCCTTCCTTCCTTCCTTCCTTCCTTCCTTCCTTCCTTCCTTCCATCCATCCATCCATCCATCCATCCATCCATCCATCCATCCATCCATAATCAATTCCTTCTGTTTCAGCTTGGCCAACTTCATAGGGTTGTTGTGAGGATAAAGTAGGGAAAAAGTTGAACCACTGAATGAAAAGCAGGGTATCAATATATTTAATTGCTAATTTACTTTCCTTTGGCACCAGTATATGAAAATACAGTATACGGATACTTTCCCAACCCTGTATCCTTAGAGGCACTGGACCTTTAAATCCCATAATTCCAGTACCAGGAACACATCCTGTGCTTTATTGGGTTGTGCTTCCTTTAAAAACACAGTTGCACAGCTTTGGGGGGGGGGAGTTTGCTCCTGGATTGGTTCGTGATTGGTTTGGAGGGCCAGGTTTCAGCGGTGGCCAGGAGTGCGTTTGCACAATTGGAACTAGTGTGCCAGCTGTGCCCATTTCTGGAGAGGTCTGGCCTGGCCACTCCGACACATGCCCTAGTTACTCCTGACTAACCTCCTTTATGTACCTGCCTGAGTGTTCGATCATCAGGAGAACCTTTTTTTCCCTCAGTCCCCCACCTTCACAGATCCCTGGGTGGGAGGTCACAGGACAGGGCCTCCTCCGTGGCTGCTCCCGGACTGTGGAACTCCCTCCCACTGGAGGCCAGGCTGGCCCCATCTTGGCTGCCCTTCCGCAAGCAGGCAAAGACCTTGCTCTTTGGGCAAGGATTTCCCTTAACCACTGGCTCCTTGAGTGAGGTTTTTACGTGGATTGTTGTGGCTTACTGCTTTAAATGTGTTTTGGTGTTGCTCATTTCTTTTAATATGGTATTTGTTTAATCCATTTTATTATTTGTATACTGACTGTGGTTAACTTTAATATTGTCTTTTAATGATGTAAGCTGACAGGGGTCCTTTTAAGGAGAAAGGCAGGGTAAAAATATTTGAAATAAATAATAAACATTGTATTGTGTTGTGTTGTGTTGTGTTGTGTTGTATTATATTATATTATATTATATTATATTATATTATATTATATTATATTATATTATATTATATTACAGTGGTGCCTCACTTAACGAGCGCTTCAGTTAATGATGAATCCGCATAGCAACGATTTTTTGCGATCGTTTTTGCTATCGCATTGCAATGTTTTAAATGGTAAAATATCGCTTTGCGATGATCGGTAAGCTGTTTTGCTTACTGATTTTTGCATAGCGATGTTTTTAGAACAGCTGATCAGCGGTTCCAAAATGGCCGCTGGGTAAATAAAATGGCCGCCCGGTGTGTTTTTGCCCGCTTACCGGGCAGCGAAAATGGTGGCCGTATGGAAGATTTTCGCATTAAGGTGAGTTTTTTGCCCGTAGGAACACATTAAATGGGTTTTAATGCATTCCTATGGGCTTTTTATTTCCACATAGCGACGAATCCGTATAGCGACGATTTTTGCTGCACAGATTATCGTCGCTATGCGGGGCACCACTGTATATTATATTATCTATACTGGCTGAATATGATGGGACTTGTAATCCACCACCACTACAGGATGCCAGGTTCAGGAACTTTAATATCCAGGTGTTTAATATCCAGAATTATTCAAAGAATTTGAATAATTCTGAAAAAGCATCGAGGCCAGAGTGGTAGTGATGCTACTTCTCATGAGAAAAGAGTTCCATTTCTGTCATCTCTGCAATGACAGCCAACAAATCTCTTCCCTTTTCGATTCGAGCCCTCCACCCCTCTTATTCCTGGCAGCAGAATTTGTAGAAAATCAGAGACAAAAGCTGCCTCACAATACACAACCCCACAGTGTAAAGCTGCCGTTTCTGCTTGAGCTAAATTACCCCCTAACGGGTGCAGCTGGCAATTAACTCTGACATACGCTTAGACGGCCATGCCAGGAGCCAAAAAAAGCCACCGTGAGAGTTATTGAGATAGAAAAGTGAAAGATGGCGATTCGGCCGTCATTGCCCAGAAATTCTGCATTTGGCCTAATCGATGGAAGAGAGAATGGCTCTCCCCACCTCAGAGTCCAGTGGGAAGGCGTGTGTGGCCGTCGGTCCTCCCAGCGCCAGCTCTTACATGCCTGGAGGTCTTCAGCCTCTTGTTTTGGAATCCACATCAGGAGTCCGAAAAGAAATCAGGAAGTTTCATTAAACGACAGAGAGGCGCATTTCTGTGTCGTCTTGGGTGTGCAGATGATATTGAAGAGCTCCCTGATCGAATAGACTCAGGTAGCAATTAGAAGACACAGCACCGTTTAAGGCTTGGACAAATTATAAACGGTGCTGGGCTGGTTGACTATGAAGAGGCTGATGTTTCCATTGCAACTGCCTCTCTCCTGACCTTTCTCTCCCTGAGCTCTTATCCATTGCTCCATTTGCATCGTATACCCATACCACTTAACTCCCTGTTTCTCTCTCCCTCTCCCGGCCGTCAACCTCTCCCCCTTTCTGTAATGCAGACCTGGGCAAAGTGCGGCCCGAGGACCACATACGGCCCGCGAGCCGCTCCTGTCCGGCCCGTGGACAGTTTTGAACATCAAAACCATTTATAGCTTTTTGTCTAAAGTCGATCAGTTGCTTATCTTTAACATACTGCAAAAAACACACACAACTCTTTAGTATTTGTGAAGATTAACAAGTTTAAAATAAAAACAATCATAACATCACTGTTTCATTTTATTTGTAAGTAAAGTTGGTTCGGCCCCCGAACACAGTTCAGATTTTTCATGTGCCCCCCCCATAGAAATTAATTCCCCATCCCTGCTGTAATGGTCACCCCACTCCTTAGTCCGCCTCCCACGGTGTTTTAAAAGGCTGTGATAAGCCAAGCTCCAAAGAAGATGGGCACCAGGCCTTCCATCACACGCAGTGTTCCCCAACCCTTTTGGCACTGAAGACTGGTTTAGCGTGCGTACGTGCGCGTGCAGGGGGAAAGCAGCATCCGTACTTGCATGTGAGCGGGCCGTGCGTGTGTGGGCGGGGTGTGTGTGGATCCGTGCATTCGTGGGGATGGCGTTTGTGCATCTCTGCATGCATGCGGGCGGGCCATGTGTGGGTGGTGCATCCGTGCGTGGCCAGGAGATCTGTCTCCGCGGCCCAGTCCTGCCAAGGTCATGGCCCGCTCTTGGGCCGTGGACCGGGGGTTGGGGACCCTTGCATCTCAACATTGTCCAAAGCCTGCTTCTCCCTTCCTTTCTCGGAGAGCCTGGATTGGCAGTGCAGTGACATAAAAGGTGAGCCCTCTAACCCGGAGTTAGAGGGCACGCTTCCTGCATCTTGAAAACGAGCCTTGAAACGGGGTGATCCCTACCACCCAAACCCTGATCATTACTGTTTTGGTGGCAGATTTTATCCAAAATCCACCGGAAGGGTTCTTGCGCATGGCCTAGCCCCGCTGTTTGCTCCATGCCGGATCTGGACTGCAGTAGGCATCAGCAGGGATCCCTGCCAGGTTGATGCTTGACCTCTGTCTTAAATCCCTCCAACGACTGGGGGCCCATCATTTTCTTAGGCAACCTCTGACCGTCTTTCAACATTGCGGACCTTCCCCCCCCCCCCACCATTTTTGAGTGACACATATTCCCATCCCTTTATGTTTCTCCTGCCTCCCGAAACCTAAACATAAGCCTGACTGGATAGCTCAAGGGTTGTGGTTGGGAGCTCTATTCTCTTATGCTGCCTCCTGGGAGCACAGCCAGCCTGGGTAGTCTTGGGCAAGCTGCCCGGCCCCAGGATGCCCACCCCCCCAGAAGAACGGAAGAGTAAACTACTTCTATGTATTCTCTACCTGGAAAAGGGTCGCCATAAGTCAGAACTGACTGGATGGCATAGGATCTTTCTTATTTATTCCCAAACAACAGAGAGCAAGTCGGCTCCAGCCTTTCGGAGAAGATTTGGCTACAATAAGAAAATTCTTCCCTGCATGCAGGGGGAGAGAAGTCAATCTTAAAGGACAATTTGGATGTGTGTTGCTTTGCTACTTTGCTGGAGAGCTTTTTTTTTTGGCGCAGAAACCTTTGTGTTTCGCACAGATAACCTTGTATTCTGCACAAAATCAAGGGTCGCTGGAGCAACTACAGTTCCAAGCGACCCCCCCACTTCCCCACCCCAAATATTTCACAAATGCTTCTTGCTGGAAAAATAAGTACTGGCCTGGTGGTTCCTTTTTTTTCCTAGCAAGGTGTCTTGATCTGTCTCGATAGGTCCAGACACCCTTTTCCACCAAAGATGAGAAAAGTTGCAAATATTTGTCACATCCTTTGATGAAATCCGTCCCACGTTTTGCTCCTCTCCTCTCATGCGAGCGTGGTAACATGTTGAATTCATACTTTGCACATTTATTTCTAACAGGGAAATTTTTTTCCTATGTGCAGTTTTTAAAAGGTGCACATGTGTCCTGGATTTCAGGGTGGGGCAGCTTTTAGCAAATCTCTCCTGGATGCTGAAGCGTTGTCCTCAGATAAAGGAAGGAGAAACTTCTTTCTCTCTCCGTCACATAGGACTACAATAAAATGGGAATTATCACTTGTCTTCCTCTCGTGTGTGAGAGTGCACGGAACCACAACATTTTTCTTCGCTTCTATGAGAATGTCTCACCCTCTTGATCAGGGGTCATCGCTCTCACTGTGGCTGAGGGCCATTTTTCACATTTGCTGGCAGCAACTTGATTTCCATATTTCTCTCTTTCTCTCTCTCTCTCTCTTCTTGAATTGAAGTACTATAAAGATTGCGACAGTTTGCTTTTGTTAATTGAAAAATGAGTTTAGCAACAGAAGTTTGCTTGTTTTTGAAATTATAAAAAGCTCCCTGATGCCATGGACGCACCACATTTTTTTTAAATATAGGGTTCTTATAGGAAATCTTGGTGTTGCTGAAGCCCCTTAAAACGTGGGAAATTTCCCCATGTCCACTAAGAGAACACAAGGAGACATTTAAAAACTTTTTTCTTTTAGAAAACTAGGTGTTGGGTGCAAAATTGACAGTGGGCTCACTTACAGACTGAGAGTCACATTTTACCCATCCTTAGTCTTGATCATGGGCCTGGGGATGTGGTGGCACTGCGGGTTAAACCGCAGAAGCCTCTGTGCTGCAAGGTCAGGAGACCTGCAGTCGTAAGATCGAATCCACGTGACGGAGTGAGCTCCTGTCGCTTTGTCCCAGCTTCTCGCCAACCTAGCAGTTCGAAAGAATGTAAAAATGCCAGTAGATAAATAGGGACCACCACGGTGGGAAGGTCACGGCATTCCGTGTCTAGTCGCGCTGGCCACGTGACCACGGAAACTGTCTACAGACAAACGCTGGCTCTACGGCTTGGAGACGGGGATGAGCACCGTGCCCTAGAGTCGGACACGACTGGACTAAACGTCAAGGGGAACCTTTACCTAGTCTTGATCATCGTTTTCACATTTTTAGGAATGATTTTTGTGCAAATCTGTGCCAATTCTGTAGATAGTGTAAACTGCACCACCCAAATGTGATATCTAGAACCATAGAATTATAGACTAATTGAGTTGGAAGGGACCTAGAAGGCCATTGGGTCAACCTCCCTGCTCAAGGCAGGAATCCAAAGCAAAGCAGATCTGGCAGAGGGTGATCCCATTTTCTCTTGAAGGCCTCCAGCGTTGGGGCGCTCGCCACCTCCCGAAGTCACTGGTTCCATTGTTGTACTGCTCTAACAGTTAGGATGTTTTTCCTGAAATCTGTCTTCCTGTACTTTGAGCGCATTATTACATGCCCTTCATTCCATGATGTTTGAGAACAGGTCCTGCCTTATTGCATAGGCTTTAAAAATCAGACAATTTTTATATGGATTTTTTAAAATCAATCAACCACCGTTGCGTGCTTGCTCTCTCTCTCTCTCTCTCTCTCTCTCTCTGTATGTGTCCGTGTGTGTGCATGTGCGTGTGTGTGCATGTGTGTGTGTGTGTGTGTGTGTGTGTGTGTGTGTGTGTATGTGTGTGTGTGTGTGTGTGTGTGTGTGTGTGTGTGATTGTCCCTAGCTCCACCAAGGAGAAAGACACCAGTTTGCACAAAAAGATTTTGTGCAGTTTGTAGGAACCTCAGCAAAAGAGATTACCCAGTGCCTGGTTCGCATATTGGAGATGGGAAATCTCATGAAGGTTAGCAAACTCAATGTGTCCGGACAGCCTGTCTCATCAAGAATGAGTCATTTAGCAAGATTTCTTCCCTTTCTTAGATTCAAGGCCATGACTTTGCTGTTGTCAGCATAGAAATCTTTCCAGCTGAAAATCTATGTGGTGTGTGGCCTGGAGCAGGGGCATCATCTGAGGGAAAGTGGAAAGGGGGGGGGGCGGGGGAAAGGGAAGGCGAAGCTTGTCCCCGTGGAATCCCGAGTTTATGTAGCATTTTAATGTATACAGGCAGATTTGCTGTTTTGTTGTGGGACGTGCTATGCACACAAAGTATGCTGACCCACCTCTACGCAACTTTGCTCTTGTCTTGGAAAAAAAAATCCTGCAGGGGACACAGAAGGAAGTCTTTGCCCCCCCCCCCCCAGCCTCAAACGCAGTGCCTCTAGTGAGAGAGGCTGGCTATTGCTAGCCTAGTCAATAACAGTGGAAAGGGGGGTGGTTTCTCCAACGAGGGCTGGACCTCCAGGCCATCTGAGACCAACACCCCCCTCCCCCCCTACACATTTTGCTATTACAACAATAAACACTGTTCCTGGGAAAATGCATTCCTCTCCTGCCACCCCATGTTTGCAAATAAGCTCAAGGAAGACCATCGTCTCCGCTAACCAGAAAGTACAACGCCACTGGGTGACAGGGAGGGCTCACCAATGATGGCTTACACAAAGAGTGGTTGGGTTTTGGAGTTTGTACAAAGAGGTTGCGGGTAGCGTGAGCGTAGACCCTATTTGTTCCAAGAGGGAGGATTCTGGCTTGCACAGGGGTGAACCAGAGGCCTTGGGAAGCTGTGCAAACAGAGCACTGTGCTCAGTGGAGGATTTGTTGTTATTGTTTAGTCGTTTAGTCGTGTCCAACTCTTTGTGACCCCCCTACGGACCAGAGCACGCCAGGCCCTCCTGTCTTCCACGGCCTCCCGGAGTTGGGTCAAAGTCATGTTGGTCGCTTTGATGACGCTGTCCAACCATCTCATCCTCTATTGTCCCCTTCTCCTCTTGCCTTCACACTTTCCCAACATCAGGGTCTTTTCCAAAGAGTCTTCTCTTCTCATGTGATGGCCAAAGTATTGGAGCCTCAGCTTCAGGATCTGTCCTTCCAGTGAGCACTCAGGGTGGATTTCCTTTAGCATGGATAGGTTTGTTATCTTTGCAGTCCAGGGGACTCTCAAGAGCCTCCTCCAGCACCACAACTCAAAAGCCTCCATTTTTCCAGTGGAGGATAGGGACTCCCAATTTCCTAAGGGTGGTGAATCCAGTCTGGGCTTCAGTCTGAATTTTAAAACAGCTTTCCAGTGTCCTTTGGATCCTTCCCGTTAACTTCAAATTAAAAGCCAGACCAGAATCACTGCCCTTCTGAAACTGGCCTCGGCAGCCCTCGCTGCTTTAGCCCACATCGGTAGGATACTGGCCCAGGACTTCTCGGGACAGTGCCATCATCTGTTACATACACTCCCAGGCTCCTGCGTTTTCTCCGAGCCCCATAATTTGTGGTGAAATGGGGTTTTCCACAAGACTGTATTGTTCCAAATAATCCCTGTTGTAATGTCCATGATTTATGGGTGCTGGGGGGTGCTGGTTGGCCCTTCTCTGCCGGGCCTTCTCGTGACTCTGCACCGCCTCCTTGCTGTTCGAAGGGGAAGCGCTCGCTGCCAGACCGCGCCATTCATCTGCAAGAAAAATGACCCTCTGTACCGCCTGGAGCAGGGGCCTGGAGATTAAACCCGCCGTCGGCAGCATCTCCCACTCCATCACCTGGCGCTTATCTTCCAGACGGGCCTTCCTTCGTTGTCTCCTTGGTGGCATTTTGACTTCTCTCACCAAGAAAACTGCCAGCGTCCGTGTTCGCGCAGACAGAGCCATTTTTAACAAGAAGTTGGGCTCAGGGCAGGAGGTTTGGGCACCAGAGATTCAGCCCCCCCCCCTTCCAAGAGACCCTGTTTTCCCTGGCACATGAGAGGTAGCGGCTGGGGGAGGAAGGCTGACTTTATTTTATTTATTTATTTATTCTATTTATACTCCGCCTATCTGGTCATTGCGACCCCTCTAGGCGGCTTACAACATACAAATACAACACAAATATAAGAAAAAAATTATAACACAATTAAACAATTGACTTGGTGCCTCCGGTCCGCCTTCGTAATAGAGTCGCCCCCCTCAACTAAGAGGAATGCTGTCATTAGCGCCAGATAAGAAACTGTGGTTGCTCATCACTGAAGGAAAATAAATTTGGTGTATGCTCAGAGGCACCCTTGATTATGTTGTGTGTAGGAGGTTCAGATCTCAGAGCATCGTCTTAACACTTATGCCCTGTTTCCCCGAAAATAAGACAGGATCTTGTATTAATTTTTGCTCCAAAAATGTATTAGTGCTCATTTTCAGGGGATGTTTAATCATTTTTTTCATGTACAACAATCTACATTTATTCAAATACAGTCATGTAATTTTCTGCTTGCTGCACAAGGGTGGAGGGTGGGGTTTCACTTAATTTTTGGGGTAGGGTTTATATGACGAGCATCCTGAAAAATCATACTAGGGCTTATTTTCAGGGAAACATGGAATTATCAATCCTGCTGCCTTGCTTTTGCATCATTTTAGTTATGATTAGTTAAGTTCTCTTGGTCTGTTTATACTTAATTTTCATTTTATATTATTATGTTTTTGTTTTTAATTATTATTTAATGGTGTGTGGTTTAACTGTGTAGACCGCCCGGAGTGGCCTTGGTAGCCGGATGGCTGGTTTAAAAATCAAATAAATAAATAAATAAAATAAAATCTGAAGTCTCAAACAGTGGTTCTGGTTACTCTGCTCTCTGCATGGGAAGATGCTCTGGGAGAGGAAAAAATCTGGTTTCTGTGTCTTTCTTTTCTTGGGGGAGTATGAGTGTCATTAAAAAAAGTAAAAATAAATGAAATATCATCTAATTACGTTGTGGATAATATAGTGGATAATTCAGTTGGAAACCTACAGAGCAGACCACACCTTATTAGTTTCCCTCAACTGGCACTTACTGTCTCAGTCATTCGCTCAGAACCACTGATAATGAGAAAGAATAAAATGTTTCTCTTTGCTTACAATTCTTCATAGATGAAAAAACGAGCATCATATTGTGTCAAAATATTAATTCGTTACCCTCACTGAGCTTAACTGATTATCTTAGCTTCATTATTGACTAACCGACTTGTTTCATTGCTGACAGAACAGTTCGCTCTAGCTGTCTACTTTTAACAGACTCCATTGCCAATACGGACAGAGCCCTGACCGGGGAAAAAGGCGAGAAAAAGAATCCGAGGTAGAGAGGCAATTATTGGCTGTTACTGTATTGATCGACATGAACTGCAGCTCCCTCCCAGCCAAAATCTCTTAAAAGGCGTCTTACGCCGGTTGCAGTATATCCAGTGGCTTTGCAGCCAGCAACTCATCTCCATCTGTTCACCACGAGTGCCAGCTCAGCGTGAAGGAGTTTTCATTTGTGTTCTGTGCGTGCAGAGAGTTGGTGCACTAAAAAGCCAAGATCTGTGGGAAGGTGGAGGGAGATGATCATTGGAAGGAGGCCCATGGACCCATTGTACTACCTGGATTAAGGCAGGGAACTGGAGCACCAGCATTGCATCTTACGAGACTTCTTTTTTTCAGCAAGCCCCAACGGCAAGGTAGGGTCTGGAAAACCAGGAGCCCTAACAGAACCGGTGGCAGACGCTGCTGTGAACGCATGCACTTTCTCACCTGCCTCGACACGTAAAATAGCTTGTCCCTTAAGGTCCAGGTTGACCTCCTTTTACCTATTGGGTTTGGCTTTCACGAAGATCCTGCGTCCATTTACCGGACTCCCCTCCCTTGGGCTCGTTTCTACAGTTGGCTCTCCTGGAGACACGCTGGGCCCCATTGAAATCATCCTGCCCTGTTTCTGTGACCTCAGAAAGGTCTGTCCCTGTTGGCCTACTCTTGTTTTGGTCCTGAAATTTCAGGGAATGGGTTGCAAATGAACACAGTGGGGTCTTGACTTAAGAACGGCTCAAGTTAAGAACATTTTGACTTAAGAACCACTCTCATAGGAAAATATTGACTTGACTTACATACTTAGATTTGAGTTAAGAACTGAAAAAAACCCACGTAGGAGGCAGGGAAAGTGCAAAATTTGAACTTTCGGTTAACTGTTGGCCAGTGAAAAGGGTGCCTGTCTGCTTCCTCACTCCTCCCAGCATTTAGAGAGTGGATTGGGAGACAGTCTTCGGACTGCCTGGTACTGCCTGGACTGTATCTTCCCTGCCTTCCCTGAACCTTTCTTGACCTAAGAAAAAAAGAAACAAAATATTCCCCTCTAGTGGTCGAAGGCAGAATAGCAGTTTCCCATTAGTTTCTATGGACGGAAAAGAGCAGATACGGATCAAATGGTTTTCAATGCATTCCTATGGGAAATGCAGATTTGACCTGAGAACTTTTTGACTTGAGAACCGCCTTCCAATACAGATTAAGTTCTCAAGTCAAGACCCCACTGTAATAGGGGAAAAAAATAGAAGAATGGAGTCAGAAGAGAACCTAGAAGGCCATTGTGTCCAACATTCCCCCCTGCTCAAGACAGGAATCCAAAGCAGATCTGACAGAGGGCGGCCCAGTTTTCTCTTGAATGCCTCCAAGTTTTGAAACGCTCACCACCTCCTGAGCTCATGGGTTTCGTTGTGGTACTGCTCTGACAGTTACGAAGATTTTCCTCGTATTCAGCTGAAATCTGGCTTCTTGTAGCTTGAGGCCAGTTTTATGTGTCCTGCGCTCTGGAATGATCAAGAACAGATCCTCTCCTTTCCTCTGTATGACAGCCTTTCAAGAATTTGGAAAGGGCTCTCCTCTCTCCCCTCCATCTTCTTTTCTCAAGGCTAAACGTGCCCAATTCTTTCCATCTTTCCTCCTAGGACTTGGTTTCCAGCCCCCTGATCATCCTTGTTGCCCTCCTCTGATATTTGCTCCATTTTTTTTTTACATCCTTCTTAAAGTGTGGTGTCCAGACTGTGTCCATATTACTCTAGAGGAGGCCTAACCAGGGCTTTCTAGAGGAGAACTAGCACCTTGCGGTATTTGGAAGATATTCTTCTGTTAATGCAGCCTAAAATAGCATTTGCCTTTTTTGCAGCCACATCACACTGCCGGCTCATATTCAGCTTGTGATCCACAACAACTCCTAGATCCTTCTCACTTTTAGTATTGCTCAGCCAAGTATCCTCCCATTGTGTAACCGTGCCTTTGTTCCCTTCCCCTCCAGGTGCAGAACTTTGCATTTTTCCCTGTTAAACTTAATTCTGTTGTTTTCAGCCCCATGCTCAAGCCTATCAAGAATGTTGTTCCCGTCTTCTTCGGAATTAGCTGAGCTGGCACCTAAATTCTATTAGTAGTAGTAGTTGTTTTTTTTTTGCTTGATCCACGGATTCCATTAGTTTCCCACCCTTTTCCTAAAGGGGTGATTTTATCCCCCATGTGTCTCTTTACTTCCCCGCTCCCAACTTTAATAATATGAAGAAGGGCTCAAAATGGCCTGGTGGCCTGGTTTATGGTTCTGAAGCATGTTTAGTAATAAACAACGGTGTGTAATAGGAGACAGGGGCAGAGTGTCTAATCTTTGCGAATAGGACTTGCTTTGAAAGCCTTACAGGACTGAGGACCTAAAGATTTGGCAGAGCACCCCCCCCCACACACACACACACCCTCCAAGATCCATTCACAGGAGATGTGGATTGCTTGTCTGTGAAGGAGGGGGATTTTCCTGAGCAGGCACCTTCCTGATTAGGCACCTTGCTTGCCAAAGGAAGTGAAACTGGTACTGTATTTGCACTGCATTTCTTTTTTTTTAAAAGCCTTTCTTTGACCAGGCATTTATCATATCGTGTGAGCTGGTTGTGGGTGTGATCAGACAGCTGGAAACCCATGTGCCTGCTTGCGCCAGGAAAGGTTGATTTGCTGGGAGTGTTCTCCCTTAAAGTGACCCTTACCTCTTGCCAGGCCTCGAAAGATAGTAGCCGACGACGACTAGACCAAAAGGATCAGCTTGAGCACAGAAGCACAGATCGGGGTCAGCCTGGAGTACATTGCCCTGCACATCATGTGATCACTGTGAAATACAGTGGTGCCTCGCAAGACGAGTGCTCTGATTTACGACGAAATCGCATTACGACGAAGTTTTTGTGATTGCAAAACGATGTTTCCTATGGGGGAATTTCACTTTGTGATGATCGGTTCCCTGCTTTGGGAACTGATTCTCACAAAACGACGATTTTCCTACAGCTGATCGGCGGTTTCAAAATGGCTGGCGGGTTAAAAAAAAAAGGCCACCTGCTGTTTTCTGGGACAGATTCCTCGCTGCGCGGGCAGCGAAAATGTCCGCGCTATGGAGGATCTTAGCTGGACGGTGAGTTTCAAGCCCATAGGAACGCATTAATTGGGTGTTAATGCATTTCTGTGGGCTTTTTAATTTCGCTTTACGATCTTTTCGTTCTACAGCAATTTCGCTGGAATGAATTAACATCGTAATGCAAGGCACCACTGTAGACCCTACTGGGCCACGCCACAAGCCTTCCAAAATGTGATCTATTTCCCCATGTGATCGCACCCTTTATTTATCATGAACTCGTGAAGTTTACGGTGGCATTTTGGCTTGTCCTGGTCGTTGTGAAATCTGTATCATTAGCTAGAAACTTTATGTGTAGCAACCTTGGTTTAATGTTGCAGTGAAGGCATAGCGTAGAACAAGGGTTCCCAACTTTGAGTCCCCAGAGGGTCTTGGATGTAAATCTCTCAGAAGCCTTCACCACTACCTGTCCTGGCCAGGATATATGGGAGTTGTAGTCCGAGAACATCTGGGTTACCCAAGGATGGGAACCACTGGCATAGAATAGTTAAGCATATTGACTCTTCTATATTTATTCGATTCGTACCCTGCCTCTCTCCTAGAATGGGGATCCGAGGGGGATCGCAACAAAATTAAAGCAGACGAAGGTAAAAATGGATATATAAGCAGATCCACAGGAAAGGTTATGAGATCAAATCACAGCTTATAAGTGCAAGGTATTTATTTATTTTTATGTATATGCCACCTTCCTCTACTGTAAGGGACCCGGGGGGGGGGGAATCACAACAATTATACCTATATCTGGTAACTGCAGCCATTTATACAACACATCCCATCGTTCAGTTTTCTTTCAAACTGAACATTCAAAAGTTACCAGATAGTGTTGGAGTAACATAGAATTAAACTAAAATTAAATTATAAGATGAAAGCAGGAGGGTAATCAAATTGTGAAAAAACAAAAAGTTGATTTGTTATTGTAATATGAATTGAGTGGATGATTGTATACTTTGTGTTCTCCTATCCCCTAATTCTTTTTCCCTTTTCCCTATTCCCCCTTACTTTTTGAATACCCTATCCTGTCCTTAAATAAATATATATATATATATAAAACAATTAAAACTATATAATAATCATCAATTCCAAAATATTATAGAAACTATATTTAAGAAGAACATTCAGCATACATTAATGTTAAATACAAGATTTTAAACACCTTTAAAAACATTTTTAAAAGATTAAAAAAATATCTAAATGTCATGAATAGAATGTTCCCTAAAACCGCACTTATTGCTTAAAAGCTGGCATGGAAAGGAAGATGATAGAAGGACAAGAGGAAGGGGGGGGGGCTCAGCCTGGTTTCTTGGGATAGTGCCTTTTCAAAGCTGGGGAGCAGCCACCGGGAAGGTCGTCTCATGTGTCTTCACCAAACAAGCTTGGGAAGGTGGTAGAACCAAAAAAAGGCCTTTCTGGAAGATCTTGAAAACCAAGAAGGCTCCTATGGGGTGGTACGATCCTTCACACAGCCTGGACTCAAGCTGTATAGGGCTTCATAGGTAATAACCAGCATTTTTTTGTCTTTATAAGCAATAATTGGCACTGGTATCTCCAGATATCAAATCTCTTACATCTCCTGGACCTTCTGCAGGTGCTCTACCACTGAGTTTTTCGGGCTGTTGGGACGTGTTCTGGAGCTTTTGCTTCGGAGTGTTTCGAGTCTCGGTGTCTGTCTGACTGTTTCCTCCCCATAGAGGTGTTCAATGTGTTCTCAAAGGCTTTCATGGCCAAACAGCCCAAAAAAACCTACAACAACTATCAGATCCTGGCCGTGAAAGCCTTCGAGGATACAATAACCAGCACTCTTGATTTTTGCTCCTATTTTTTATTGTCTTTCAGGGTTGCATGCAGTTGACATATATATTATTAGAGTGGTGCCTCGCAAGACGATGTTAATTCGTTCCGCGAAAATCACTGTCTTGCGAAAACATCGTCTTGCAAAATGCGATTCCCCATTGGAACGCATTGAATCTATTTAACGCATTCCAATGGGGGAAATTGTTGTCTTGCAAAAAAACGTCCTTTAAAAAATTGTTTTGCGAAGTCCAGACTCAGCCGTCAAAATTGTCGTCTTGCGAAAAACCGTCCCAGAAAAAAAAAGTCTTGCGAAGCACGGACCGAAACATCGTCTAGCAAAAATTGCCCATAGGGAAAACCGATTTGCGAAGCGCTATTGCGATCGCAAAAAAACACATCGTCTTGCGAATTAACTGTTTTGTAAGGTAATTGTCTAGTGAGGCACCATTGTATTTATTAATTGCTATTTATCATTTGGGTAACAGGTGGCTACAAAAGATGTTTGTCACTGTTTTCTTATACTGTTTATATTTTGGAGGATAAAAAAAATAGGCACAGAGACTTTTTGAGACATTGTTATATTAAATCACAATAGCATTTTAGAAAATTGAAACAAATGAAACCATATAGTGGTCAGTCATATAAAGGTATATACTGGGAGCCAGTATGATTCAATGGCTAGAATGTGTTGGACTTAGAAATGGCAGGATGTCGTCTAGTTACAAATCCGTAGTGAGTCATGATGGAATTTACTGGGTCTGTCATGCTCTCAGACGTGGTCAGGAGGGGAAGAGAAGAGCTACGTATGATGACTTAAGCCATCAGAGGAAAGGCAATGAATCTTAGAAAGGAAGAAACAAAGAGAGGAAGCAAGGAGCTATGCTCTTGGCTTCACAAATTAAGCGCTATGCACCTACTGCCAGACTTGTTCCAGAACTTCATAATCACTCTGTTGCTTTGGGAGGTGCCCCAGAGTACCTTTGCTCACATTGTGTTATTTGCTGATTTATTTTGTACGCCAATTAAGCATCATATAGCTGCGTGCACATGCGCGCTATTGCTTATGTTCTCAGCCTCGTGCATTGCCGATCGTGTGTGTGTGTGTGTCTGTGTGCCTGTAGATGTGCATGCTTTTCTAACTGGTCCTGTGCCTCCCTGCAATCCTGCATAGTGAGTCTAGGAGGAGGGACACAACAGGCAGCGTCTGCGCCGGTGAGATAAGATTTGGTTCCTGGCGCTGTGACTTTGACTTGCTCTTGATGTCGTGACTTCCTGGAACAGAAACAAAGACACAAGGAAAGGAGGGTGGGGTGGAGAGCTGGTGGCTCGCCTTCTCTGCTCCCCCGCTCTCCGATGGAAGGGAGAGGTGCGCCACTCCATCCAAAACAAAGCAGTGAGAAACAAAGAGAGAAAGGAGGCAGGCACCAGAAAGGTGCGCAGGCTTCTGCTAGAGTCGCTTGTGAGTGGCGCCAATCCCACAGTTTGTGCTGTGGATGCATTTTGTGGGGAACGTGGAGATGCGTGGAAAGGGGGAAGTGGGATAGGAGGCATCATCCTCTTCCTGCCTGGGGTGTTTGGGGACCTGCACACCAGGGGTCTGTGTAGGATTGATTGACTGACTAACTGACTGACTGACTGACTGACTGACTGACTGACTGATTGATTGGTTGGTTGGTTGGTTGGTTGGTTGGTTGGTTGGTTGGTTGGTTGGTTGGTTGGTTGGTTGGTTGGTTGGTTGGTTGGTTGGTTGGTTGGTTGGTTGGTTGGTTGGTTGGTTGGTTGGCTGTCTTTCTCCTGGTAAGGGGACCCAAGGCAGTTCACTATATTTTTTTAAAAAAGAATTAAAAACACAAGGAGTTATATATTAAAAAAACCCACAAAGCATAAGGCTAATTAAAATGCATTGAATGATTAAAAAAAACCATATAAAAGTTTTAATACCATTTCAACTAAAGAATAACATTCAGGGACTCAGTCTTGACAGTTAAAAAGCAGGATTGTTAAAAGCCGGCCTGAAGAGATGGGTCTGCTTCAGCTGTTGGGGAAGGATAAAAGGGAGGAGGGGGTGCTAGCCTGATCTCCCGAGGGAGAGCATTTTGTAACCTGGGAGCAGCCACAGAGAAGGCCCTCTCTTGTGTGTTTAGTCGTTTAGTCGTGTCCGACTCTTCGTGACCCCATGGACCAGAGCACGCCAGGCCCTCCTGTCTTCTACTGCCTCCCGGAGTTGTGTCAGGTTCATGTTGGTTGCTTCGCAGACACTGTCCAGCCATCTCATCCTCGGTCGTCCCCTTCTCCTCTTGCCATCACACCTTCCTAACATCAAGGTTTTTTCCAAGGACTCTTTTCTTCTCATGAGATGGCCAAAGTACTGGAGCCTCAGCTTCAGGATCTGTCCTTCAAGTGAGCATTCAGGGTTGATTTCCTTTAGAACTGATAGGTTTGTTCTCCTTGCAGTCCAGGGGATTCTCAAGAGCCTCCTCCAGCACCACAATTCAAAGGCATCAATTCTTCGGCGGTCTGCTTTCTTTATGGTCCAGCTCTCACTTCCATACATCACGACAGGAAAAACCATAGCTTTGACTATTCGGACTTTTGTTGGCAAGGTGATGTCTCTGCTTTTCAAGATGCTGTCAAGATTTGTCATCGCTTTCCTCCCAAGAAGAAGGCGCCTTTTAATTTCAGGGCTGCTGTCTCCATCTGCAGTGATCATGGAGCCCAGGAAGATAAAATTTGACACTGCCTCCATATCTTCCCCTTCTATTTCCCAGGAGGTGATGGGACCAGTGGCCATGATCTTAGTTTTTTTGATGTTGAGTTTCAGACCGTTTTTTTGCACTCTCCTCTTTCACTCTCATTACAAGGTTCTTTAATTCCTCCTCACTTTCTGCCATCAGAGTGGTATCATCTGCATATCGGAGGTTGTTGATATTTCTTCCGGCAATCTTAATTCCGGCTTGGGTTTCTTCCAGTCCAGCCTTCCGCATGATGTATTCTGCATATAAGTTAAATAAGATGGGGGAACAATATACAGCCTTGTCGTACTCCTTTCCCAATTTTGAACCACTCAGTTGTTCCATGACCAGTTCTAACTGTTGCTTCCTGTCCCACATATAGGTTTCTCAGGAGACAGATAAAGTGGTCAGGCACTCCCATTTCTTTAAGAACTTGCCATAGTTTGCTGTGGTCCACACAGTCAAAGGCTTTCGCATAGTCAATGAAGCAGAAGTAGATATTTTTCTGGAACTCTCTGGCTTTCTCCATAATCCAGCGCAAGTTAGCAATTTGGTCTCGAGTTCCTCTGCCTCTTCGGAATCCAGCTTGTACTTCTGGGAGTTCTCGGTCCACATACTGCTGAAGCCTACCTTGGAGGATTTTGAGCATAACCTTGCTAGCATGCGAAATGAGTGCAATTGTACGGTAGTTGGAGCATTCTTTGGCACTGCCTTTCTTTGGGATTGGGATGTAGACTGATCTTTTCCAATCCTCTGGCCACTGTTGAGTTTTCCAAACTTGCTGGCATATTGAATGTAGCACCTTAACAGCATCATCTTTCAAGATTTTAAATAGTTCAACTGGAATGCCATCACCTCCACTGGCCTTGTTGTTAGCCAGGCTTTCTAAGGCCCACTTGACTTCGCTCTCCAGGATGTCTGGCTCAAGGTCAGCAACTACATTGTCTGGGTTGTACGGGATATCCAAATCTTTCTGATATAATTCCTCTGTGTATTCTTGCCACCTCGTCTTGACGTCTTCTGCTTCTGTTAGGTCCTTCCCATTTTTGTCTTTTATCATGTTCATCTTTGCGCAAAATGTTCCTCTAATATGTCCAATTTTCCTGAACAGATCTCTGGTCTTTCCTTTTCTGTTATCTTCCTCTATTTCTTTGCATTGTTCATTTAAGAAGGCCCTCTTGTCTCTCCTTGCTATTCTTTGGAAGTCTGCATTCAAGTTTCTGTAACTTTCCCTATCTCCCTTGCATTTTGCTTCCCTTCTCCTCTCTGCTATTTCTAAGGCCTCGTTGGACAGCCACTTTGCTTTCTTGCATTTCCTTTTCTTTGGGATGGTTTTCGTTGCTGCCTCCTGGACAATGTTACGAGCCTCTATCCAAAGTTCTTCAGGCACTCTGTCCACCAAATCTAGTTCCTTAAATCTGTTCTTTACTTCCACTGTGTATTCATAAGGGATTTGGTTTAGATTATACCTGAGTAGCCCAGTGGTTTTTCCTAATCTCTTCAGTCTAAGCTTGAATTTTGCTATGAGAAGCTGATGATCAGAACCGCAGTCAGCTCCAGGTCTTGTTTTTGCTGACTGTATAGAGCTTCTCCATCTTTGGCTGCAGAGAATGTAATCGATCTGATTTCGATATTGCCCATCTGGTGATTTCCATGTATAGAGTCGCCTCTTGTGTTGTTGGAAAAGAGTGTTTGTGATGACCAGCTTATTCTCTTGACAAAACTCTATTAGCCTTTGTCCTGCTTCGTTCTGAACTCCAAGGCCAAACTTCCCTGTTGTTCCTTTTATCTCTTGGCTCCCTACTTTAGCATTCCAGTCCCCTAGAATGAGAAGAACATCTTTCTTTGGTGTCAGTTCTAGAAGGTGTTGTAAATCTTCATAGAATTGTTCAATTTCAGTCTCCTCAGCAATGCTGGTTGGTGCATAAACTTGGATTATTGTGATGTTGAATGGTCTGCCTTGGATTCGTATTGACATCATTCTATCATTTTTGAGATTGTATCCCATTACAGCTTTTCCCACTCTTTTGTTGACTATGAGGGCTACTCCATTCCTTCTACGGGATTCTTGCCCACAATAGTAGATATGATAATCATCTGAGCTGAATTCGCCCATTCCTGTCCATTTTAGTTCACTGATGCCCAGGATGTCGATGTTTATTCTTGCCATCTCCTGTTTGACCACCTCCAGCTTCCCAACGTTCATAGATCTTACATTCCAGGTTCCTATGCAGTATTCTTCTTTGCAGCATTGGATTTTCCTTTCACTTCCAGGCACGTCCACAGCTGAGCGTCCTTTCGGCTTTGGCCCAACCACTTCATTAGCTCTGGAGCTACTTGTACTTGTCCTCCACTCTTCCTCAGTAGCATGTTGGACGCCTTCCGACCTGAGGGGCCCATCTTCCAGCGTCATATCTTTTAGCCTTTTGTTTCTGATCATGAGGCGTTCTTGGCAAAGATACTGGAGTGGCTTGCCATTTCCTACTCCAGGTGGATTGCGTTTAGTCGGAACTCTCCACTATGTCCTGTCCGTCTTGGGTGTCCCTGCACGGCATAGCCCATAGCTTCTCTGAGTTACTCAAGCCGCTTCGCCACGACAAGGCAGCAATCCATGTGTGTCCCCAGGATAAACAGTGGCTCACAGCCACGCATGCAAGAGACACTGTTGATGTGGTCTTGCTCATAATTCTACTTTATGCACCCGAAGCCCCTTGCTGTTGTTATGCGCCATCAAGTTGCTTCCAATTGATGGCAACCCTGTGGATTTGTAATTTCCAAAAGGTTGTCTCATTAACAGCCCTCTTCAGATCTTACCATCTAAAGGCCACGATCCCTTTGTAGAGAAAATCCTTTTTACTGTATATTCGGTCTTCCTCTTCCCCAGCTGCCTTTAAAGTTTCCCAGCATTATTGCCTTTTCCAGTGAGTCTTGTCTTCTCAGGATGCGCCCAGTGTTTGATGGCCTCAGCTTAATCATTTCTGCTTCTAGAGATCATTCAGGCTTGATTTAATCTAACACACCCTTCGTTGTCTTTGTGGCAGTCTGCGGTAGCCAGGCAGCAACGGCACATTTTTCAGTGAGTTCAACTCAAGTTCTTCCCTTTCTAAACAAGAAAACAAAGGAGCAAGTTCTGCTAAGTAGTTTTTCAACGCTGAACCGAAAAGAAATTTTCGCCCATCCCTAATGATGGCGGGGCTTTCATATGAACGTGGAAGAGGGAGTACCCACTCTCTGTGGGGGGAAACACTGTGAGCAATTAAATGATCCAATCTGGCAACTCTCTTCTGGTTAAACTTAGTCAATAAACCTGCTGACCCTTTCTGTTCAGAAGTGCTACATAATGAAGCCTTCCTCACTGATCAGATGTGTATCCTTCTGTCTCTTCCATCTACTGTATTAATATTTGTTGTTTAGTCATTAAGTCATGTCCAACTCTTCGTGACCCCATGGACCAGAGCACGCCAGGCCCTCCTGTCTTCCACTGCCTCCCGGAGTTGGCTCAAATTCATGTCGGTCGCTTCAATGACACTGTCCAACCATCTCGTCCTCCGTCGTCCCCTTCTCCTCTTGTCCTCACACTTTCCCAACATCAGCGTCTTTTCCAGGGAGTCTTCTCTCTTCTCATGAGATGGCCAAAGTACGGGAGCCTCAGCTTCAGGATCTGACCTTCCAGTGAGCACTCAGGGTTGATTTCCTTCAAAACGGATAGGTTTGTTCTCCTTGCAGTCCAGGGGACTCTCAAAAGTCTCCTCCAGCACCACAATTCAAAAGCATCCATTCTTCGGCGGTCAGCCTTCTTTAGGGTCCAGCTCTCACTTCCATAAATCACTACTGGAAAAAAACAGTAATATAGAAGAACCATTAATTAATAGAAAATCTATTAATATAGGGATGGGCAATTTTAGCAGATGCTACACTGTACTGTACTTGATCTGAGGGCCAGGTTTGCTCTCTCCAGGACCTGCCAAAGACGGCACCCACTTGCCCATGGCTGTATCACCCCTGAAATTTTGAGGAAAGCAGTTATGCCAAATTTTAGTAGCAAATCAGAAAAGGTTATTTTGCCCCCCCTCCCTCTGGTAGTAGACTGGTGTGTGGTGGGGAAGGGGTTTTAAAACAAACGTGTTCTGCTTGAATTCTAATGGTGTGCTGTTCCCAAAATCCAACAGCGTAATTTGTCATCGTTTTTTTTCCTGGGGGCAGTTTCGAGGGAAGCTTCCGGAAGGTGTAAACGCAGGCTCATGCTTCCGAGCTATGTCTTCTTCTTATGTGTCATCAAATCATTTCCAACCTGATCTCCAAAGGTCCCGTCCTTAACATATCTGCTAAGCTTTTGCAAACTCAAACCTGTGGGCATCATATTGGGTTCTTCCTCTTTTCCTGCTGTCTTTGACCTCTCCCAGCATTATTTTTCCCCAGACAATCCTGCCTTCTCATGAGGTGCCCAAAGTAGGACAGCCTTCGTTGCAGCATATATATTTTTTTGCCTCCAAAGATCATTCAAGCTTCATCTAGGACCCACTTCTTTGTATTTCCGGCAGTTTAGCGTACAGTGGGGTCTCGACTTACGAACGGCTCGACATACGAACGTTTCGACTTACGAACCGCTCTCATAGGAATATATGGACTCGACTTACGAACTTAGATTCGAGTTACAAACTCTTTTTTTCTCTTTTTTTTAAAGCTAAGTCATCTTAGGTTAAAAGGAAAAAAGAAAAAATATCCCCCTCTAGTGGCAGAAGGCGGAATAACAGCTTCCCATTAGTTTCTATGGACGAAAAGAGCAGATACGGATTAAATGGTTTTCAATGCATTCCTATGGGAAATGCAGATTCGACTTAAGAACTTTTCGACCTGAGAACTGCCTTCCAATACGGATTAAGTTCGTAAGTCGAGACCCCACTGTATCTGCAAAGCTGTCCTCCAGCACCACATTTAGAACAAACCAATTATTATTTTTTCCTGCCCGCTTTCTTAACGGTCCAGCTTTCATACCCATATCTACGCCCTCTCTTAACGACATGACCAATCTGCCTTCGGAGGACTGCCTTACCTAGAAGATGCCTGCGGTTGGGAAACCAAGATTCTGTGTCTGGAAAGCAGATTATCTGCAACTGAGCTGTGGATCTTTTACCTCAAGTATCTTTAACTGCATTGGCATCTCTTCTTCCTCCAGTAGTGAAAAGGATGATCCTTTCATGAATCCAGCATCTTCACACGGTAGAAAGAAAGAAAATGAATGGCTCAAGGTCACCCAGTTGGCTTCATGGCTGATTTTGACCCTGAGATTCTCCATGTTTGGTCTGATATTCTAACCGCTGTATCCACAGCTTGGAAAAGTTACTTTTTAGACTTTTTTTTTTTAAAAAAGCACAGATAGGAATTGAATAAGCCATAGGCTACCTGAGCAAGCTATGAGGATGACTGAAAGTGTGTTTTTGGACTACATTTCCCAGAATTCCTGGTCTTCTTGGAAACCACGTTTGTGCCTCTGGACCCTTCCATGGCTTGAAGAGAGTCTGGATGAGTCCATTTTTGGCCATTTATTTAATTAAACAGAAAGTGCTCAGATTGGTATTTCTGGTTCCATTTAATTTTTTTTTAAAATGGAGGACACATCACCAGACCTATGATGCAAAAAAATATTGCTGCTCATGGAAGCTCTCCAGAGTAGATATTTATCCATTTTTAAAAACTATTTTTCCTGGGAGTGTTGTGAACAGGCCCTCGGAGGCTGCAAAAAGATACCTTGGGGCCATTTTTTGTACCGTCACTCCTCCTCCTGCGAACTGCACACTTGTGTGTCGGCCACTGAACTGTTATTATACAAATAAAGTGCTTCTCTGTGTAACTAGCTAATGGGTCACTAATGCAGAGCGAGCAGGAGGATGCGGCCAATGGGAGAGAATTTTGCAAATCGCCCCAGGATGCGATCTACATATGTCTGATGACAGCATGGTTATTAATCACCTGGACACTGGCTACATCCTGATTAAGGGCCCTGTCATTAAAACAACACACTGAGATAAGGCAGGATGTGTTATCGTTGCCAGCAAGCTGGATTTGGCACACGTGTTACTTGCTTCTGCCATGCCAAGAAGCTGAGGGGTGTGGGTTGTTCATGGCCCTCCCTGCCATAAGCTAGAGGGAGGCAGCTGCCTCGGGCAGAATATTTGAGACGAAAAGGTAGTACATTTTCACTGATTTACTTGTCTGTTATTTTTATTGCCATACACTGGGATAGGAGGTTCTGGGTTTTCCTTGTTTCTGCATAAACATGCGTGCCTTTGGGAATTTTTCAGTGGGTGGGTGGAGTGTGGTCTATGTTGGCTTGGGTATGTCGTAAGAATGGTCAGTGGTCGAATTCCAAAAGATCTCCTGTCTGGAGAATGAGTGCAGGGAAAGCGCCCCAGAGGGAGACCACAGCTGCGAACCAAGATCTGCAAGCGGGATCTGGAGGCCTTGGAAGTAGACCTCAACAGATGGGAAACCTTGACATCTGAGTGGTTCAGCCTGGAGGCAGGCGGTGCATCATGGCCTCTCCCAATTTGAAGAGACCCTTGTCCAGCAGGCCGAGGCAAAGAGGCAGTCCTGAAAGCAGCAAAATCAGGGAGCTGGACAAGGGACAGATTGTATTTGCCTTCAGAGTGGAAGGGATCGGCATTCTTGAGTTGGCCTTCTCAGCCACATTAGATGCTGTTGCAAGTCCTCCATGCAAAGCACAACACCATAGTCTCTCGAGACTGAAGGATGCCGAATGATGGGTGGAGTGTGGTTTGCAGATCTGCCTTAGACAGCCAAATACCTGGGTCCAGTCCTGCAGGTTCTATTTAGGAAGGCATATTCTCAAAATCTCGAGGATTTTTTTGTGGCTTCAAACTGGGCGCAGGGAATTTTGACCAAAGTGCAACGACGGGCCAGTACAATTATCTCCCTGGAGGGAAGCTATGGGAACACTTCCTAGGAGGGGGCCAGGCCAAAACCGCTCCTTTGAAACATGGCACATTCCTCAAAAAGCCCTATTAGATTTGCCATCATTTGAAAGTGACTTGATAATAATATAAACTTGTGTTCCATTTCTTGTTACACAAAATCGAATGACTTGCACAAAGTTTATTCCTGGAAAGACTGTGACCCTCTGTGTTTGGGGTGCAACAGTTGCCCCGACCTCTTTACTGAAGGGTGCATGGTTTGGTTTCATCCCTTTTGCCATGTATTCCTGCTTTGCATTGCACTGCACGCATGCGCATGCATGCACGCACGCACGCGCATGCACGCAGAGCAAGCTCCTTTTTGCGTGGAGGAGTGAAGAAGGCAGACCTGATGCCATGTCCACACTTAAGGAATCACTTTGTCTACTTCACCACGTAGTGTGTGTTTGTGCATGTATGTGCACGCGTGCATGTGTTCCTATGCTGCTCAAAGGTGAAGTTGTGAACGGAAGGACGGAAGGGTGATAGACAGGCCATTGGGGAAAGTCCTGACACACTAGCACAGTTGTCTGTGTGAGACACACAGAGAGAGAGAGAGGTGGACAAAAGCATTGTCGCAAGGCAGGGGAACGCGAAGGGGTGTGTCGTTGTTCATCTGCCCTCTCGCACCTCTTCCACCTATAAGGAATCCCCCTTCAATTTTGCCCTGCTCGAAGACCACTGCCATTTAGAGACAATGGGATTTCGCTAGTGGGGTGGGGTGGGGCGGGGGGGGTGTCTGCAGCAGTCGGAACAATATGGCCGCCGCCGTCATGCCTGAGGGATCATTGGAGTGGTCTCCATGGCGACGGGAGGAGAGAGCAGCATCCTAATGCGCTCAGCCTCCTTTCCCCTTCTCTGAGCATCTCAGGCACTTAACGGGAGTTAGAAGACGAGGGCCGGGGCCTCCAAAGCCACCTGCTGCACCCCGAAAACCTCCCAAAACAGGCACCTCAGCATCGATTCCTCAGGAGCACATCAGCGAAATCCCAAGGAATGTTTGCTGCCTCCCCTCCTGAGTACCAAATACACACACACACAAATTTTTGGCTGCTCCATCTGGATGCTGGATTCCTGATAAGCTGCCTGCTTTTTGCCCGCCCTCCCCTTCGCGTCGCTTGAAGCCCGCCGGCCCCCTTCCGCCGGTTGGGCACGAGGCAGACCGGTGCCCCTCTGGGTGCCCATGCTGTTAGAGGAGGGCTTTGGATGCAGCCTTCATGCCAGGCAGGGGGACAGATGGACAGGAAGGAAGGTATTTTTTCCTGGTCTCGTCCAGAAATGAGAACGTTTGCATCTTGAGTTTTTAGAAATAAATCAGAGGAAATCCTCTTTCGAGTGAGATGAAGGCCCACAAGCGGCTACAAACGGATGCCACTGGGTCACTCAGGGAGATCAATGCTCTCCGTTTTTCCCTTTCTTTATGCATCACGACAGGCCTTTCCCTTTATGCATAGCGAGGAAACCCCCTTCAGAGGGCAGATGATGAAGGCATCCCCACCACTGTCCCCATTTCTGGAACGGGACAGCCGTGTGGGCCACGTTGCCCACCCTAGAGACTGCAGACCGCACTCTGTCACCTGCCCTGAAGTAACAGGCGTGGTCCAAGCCAGCGTACTTCTGCATGTGGATTTATGGGCCAGGCCTCTATCTTGTCCTTTCCTTCAGGGAAGAAAATATTTTGGGGCCATCCCTGGAGCAATTCCTAAACCGTTCCTTCTTTTTAAATGGAAGCTTCATGGATTCTGACTGTGGAAGGGTTTTCTCTCTGATGGAAATGGCTTGCCATGATTTTTTAAATCTTAGTTTCAAATCAAATCAAATCATCAAATCAAATCAATTGTCGTTGTGAGTATATGTGTGGTAGGCATTCTTCAGTCTCGAGAGATGTGTCTGTATGGAGGACTTGGAACAGCATCTAGTGTGGCTGAGAAGGCCAATTCGAGCGTGACCATCCCTTCCACACTGAAGATAAATGTACAATCTGTCCCCTGTCCATCCCCCTGATTTTGCTGCTTTTGTGACTTCCTCTTTGCCTCGGCCTGCTGGACAAGGGTCTCTTCAAATTGGGAGAGGCCATGATTCACCACTTGCCTCCAGGGTATACTATACTATATATAGTATACCCATAGAACGAAATTCGCACCAACACCCAGAGACCAGACCCACATGCACACGCATTAAAAAAATCCCCAAATACTCCCCACCCACTAACCCCCTCCCCCCACTAAGAATACAGACATTTGCACCGCAGGCTAAGTCACACTGTCCAACTATTCACTACTGGTGGTCTTTAAGCTCATTATTAAGTGCAATTATAGCTCTGGGATAAAAACGTGTGGTCCAAGTCTTAATTGTTCTATATCTTCTGCCAGACGGCAACAGTTCAAAAAAGTTGCAAGCAGGATGGGAAGAGTCTCTTAGGATGTTGTGTGACTTCCTCAGACCGCAGGATGTGAAGATGTCGTCCAGGGTTGATGGCTGGAGCCCCATGATATTCTGGGCAATTTTAATGGTTCTCTGTAGAGCTTTTTTGTCCGCTACAGAGCTACTCCCAAACCATGCCAGAATGCCATAGGTTAGGACACTCTCAATGGTTCTACGACAGTAGGACAGAAGTAAATGCTGAGATAAATTTAACTTGCCGAGCATTCTCAGGAAATACAGCCTCTTCTGTGCCTTCTTCACTAGCATGTTGGCATTTATATTCTGTGAGAAGTCCTCTGAGATGTAAGTGCCCAGAAATTTAAAACGAATAACTACTTGAGTTATTAGAAATCACTCAACAGAGATCTACAGTTTGAACTGTAAATAAGGGCTAATGATATCTGAGAGCCGCAAAGGTGTTCAACATGTTATTAACTGGTAGTTTTTGTTGTGAGAAGATTTCTCTTTATTTTAGGGTGCTGCTGCCCCTTCTGCACCAGCCCCCCATTCCTGTGACACCATTATAGGGTCACTCAATGGTGTTGTGGGATCTTAAGGGTGCCCCCATGACATGAAGGGAACCTTCTCAAGGATATACCTGAGACATTGATTCTCCGCTCTGGAAATGGTTTGAACAGATACGGGCCAAAAGGAGTGAAGCCCTTCCTTCGGTCAGCAGATTCTGGGGAAGTGGTAACAAAATGAAGAATTTGTTGTTTAGTCGTTAAGTCGTGTCTGACTTTTCGTGACCCCATGGACCAGAGCACGCCAGGCCCTCCGTGTCTTCCACTGCCTCCCGGAGTTGGGTCAAATTCACTTCGATGACCCTGTCCAACCACCTAATCATCCTCTGTCATCCCCTTCTCCTCTTGCCTTCACATTTTCCCAACATCAGGGTCTTTTTCCATGGACTCTTCTCTTCTCATGAGATGGCCAAAGGATTGGAGCCTCACCTTCAGGATCTGTCCTTCCAGGGAGCACTCAGGGTTGATTTCCTTCAGATAATGGATAGGTTTGTTCTCCTTGCAGTCCAGGGGACTCTCAAGAGCCTCCTCCAGCACCACAGTTCAAAGGCATCAATTCTTCGGCGGTCTGCTTTCTTTATGGTCCAGCTCTCACTTCCATACATCGCTACTGGAAAAACCATAGCTTTGATGATGCAGACTTTTCTCAGCAAGGTGATGTCTCTGCTTTTTAAGATGCTGTCTAGGTTTGTCATTGCTTTCCTCCCAAGGATAGCAGGCAGGAAGGGTGAAGAAGACCATCTCGCAAACATTATTGAAGAAAGAGTCACCTGCCCACTAGATTTTTGTACATGAAAGTAGAGGGAAGGGCATGTTGTTCTTGGAACAAGTCTATGGGGAAAAATAGCCTCTTGAATTTTCCAGCCTATTTATGGGCAGAGCAATAAGGGGAAGGAATTTCTCCACAAAGAGGAAGAATTCTTGATGGCCATAGGAGAGCAGGGTCTGTGTCGTCTCTGTCCAGCCCCTTGTCTTGTATCCTCCTATGCCCTGTTGGATGTGGTGTCCTTTTGGAACGTATACTTGCAGAAAGGGTGAGGGGGTAGGCATCTGCTGTTTTAAAAAAAAGGCGGTATAATGGTTGAAGAATTATTTTATGCTTATATGATCCTCCTTTTTCGGGGATGGGTAGGAGCATCGTTGAGTCGAAGGAAGAGAACAATCTCAGAAGTCTTGTCAGAAAAAGAAAGTGTTACATGAAATGTTGATTGTTCTGTCTAGTCCACGCAGGGAAGTAAGGAATGAATTCATTAAATAAATATGTTGTTTGATCGAGACGGGCATAAGGGCAGCAATCAGGGCTCACAGATCATGGCCTGATTTGCCCTTCTTCTTCGTTTATTTATTTTCTGGCTCATCACTCAGAACAGTGCTAGGCAACTGGGGCTAGCAGCCACGTTGATTTTCCCACAATGCCCCCCCCATGTAGCCTTGCTTTACCTCCTGCCTCTAGACCACCTGGCTCAAGTTGGTCTACAGGGCTTTTATCCTCATCGCATCCTGACCTTTGCAACAATGGATGCCAGGTTGGCCAATCTAGAGAGGGTGACAGGTCCAAGACTTTTGATTGAGTTGCAAAGCTCCGTGGAGGCTCAAATATGGTTTTCCCAGCTTTCTGTGTTTGACAGACTGAAGGATGAAACAGACCTCTCTCCTGTTCTTTGTCTCTCTGTTCTCTCCTTTCCATGGTGACCTCTAGTAAGTTTGAATGAAATGCAGAGACACTTGTAGGGGTAGGAGATGGAGAGAAATTAAAGCTTAAAACAGGTTTAAATATTAGAATACCATTAAATTAAAATGCAATTAAAATATGTCGCATTTTTCTGTGTATAAGACGCCCCCATGTATAAGATGCCCTCCACTTTTCTAACCCAAAAGAAAGAAATCTAAGTGGGACTTAGCAAGTGTAGGGGGAAAGGGATCAAAGCGCTGCAGGATCGCTCTGATCCCTGCTTTCCCCTCCACTTGTTTTTGTTCTCTCCTCAGCTTACTTCCGTGTATAAGACGACCCTCAATTTTTATTCTAATGGTTTTAGACAAAAGTATAGTCTTATATATGGAAAAATATGGTAATTTAGGACACTAGCCAAAAATATATAATCCATCCAACATAAAGCTCCTTCCTTAGCAATGGTGAATTTACTTGAACATTGCTGGACACTTGGACCTTATGTTACTTAGTGGGGTCTAGATCGCAACACAAATAGAAGATTCACGGACAGACCTGTTTCTTCTCCTTGAATAAGATAAGGATAATTTGAGACAGTGAAAGGCTCTACCCCAGCCTATTTTTGTATGTTAGGGTCAGGTGGAAAGGAAATTTGTTTGGTTTCCCTTTTTCTAGGAAAATGCTCATTTGGCACATTCTCAGACTGACAATAGAATGGAATGTCTCTTGCCTTGGAAACCAGTGGCATTGTCTGATGCTTTTGGTGTGTTTTGTCAAGGGGAGAAATGCTCAGGGAACCGTGCCTGAATGTGAAAAGGGTACATGACGAAAACTGTGCAGGAAAAAGAGGCACACAAAACACTCCAGTCAGTGGGGGAAATGTGTATGTTAGGGGGAAATGCATATTAAACATGCGCACAAATGTTCATATGGGGAAAAGGAAGCCCCACAGCCTCACAGTGCCAGGATCAGAATGGCAGTGGATTTTTCAGTGAAAACTAAGCTGACAGATTTCATGTGTTTGAAAATTTCAAAACTTTGAAAATTTTGAAATAATGCTTTTGAACATACATTATATGTACCTTTGGCAGAGCTTGCAAGTAATTACATAGGTACAAGCAACAGAGTTTCTCTGGGAGGTAACAAGTCATGTAACTTATAGTTACCAAGTTACTTTTTGGTATAACAAGCAACTCTTCCTAGTTAGTTTCAAAGAATACTTTAATTTAAAGGGCATTTTAAAGCATCCTAGTACAATTTGACTGTATTTTCCTAGGTTTTCCTTAAGTGGCAAGGAAGAAAATACTCATTGGTTTTGTCTTCATTGTTTTTATAAATATTTCTAGGCTATAATATCAGAAATCACCACTAGATAGAACACAAGAGTATTTCCTTGAATTTTTTTTGACTTATTGTTAAGGTGAACTAATTGATCTGTTATTCTGTACTGTAACCAAGAGACTGCAGTGGTTTGCTGCAGGAAGGGCATGGATATAACCAACCCAGGAATGTTGGATATTGCTTCCAGCTGCTCCTCACTGGGCAGAAAGAAGCATAAAATAGTTGTGTCAGAGCAGAACGAATGTGGCTGTTGCACATTCAGATATAGATACTCCTTGAAATTCCTCCATCCTATCCTCACGTATGTCAGTTTGTCACAATCCAATCAATAGATCAGGAAAGTTCTAGATGCTAAAATTGTTCCTGTTGTTGTTATGCGCCATTAAGTTGTCTCCAACTTATGGCGAACCTGTGAATGAGTGATCTCCAAAATGTCATGTCCTCAACAGCCCTGCCTGGTTCCTGCAAACTTAAGGCTAAGGGTTTCTTGATGGAGTCTTTCTTGTTCAGTTGTTAAGTCATGCCTGACTCTTCATGACCCCACGGACCAGAGCATGCCAGGCCCTCCTGTCTTCCACTGCCTCCCGGAGTTGGGTCAAAGTAATGTTGACCGCTTCGATGACACTGTCCAAACATCTCGTCCTTCTCCTCTTGCCTTCACACTTTCCCAACATCAGGGTCTTTTCCAGGGACTCTTCTCTTCTCATGAGATGGCCAAAGTATTGGAGCCTCAGCTTCAGGATCTGTCCTTCCAGTGAGCACTCGGGGTTGATTTCCTGCAAAATGGATAGGTTTTGTTCTCCTTGCAGTCCAGGGGACTCTCAAAAGTCTCCTCCAGCACCACAATTCAAAAGCATCCATTCTTCAGAGGTCAGCATTCTTTATGGAGTCAGTCCATCTGAATTGTTGGTCTTCCATTGATTGATTGATTGATTGATTGATTGCATTTTAACCTGCCTTTCTCATTAAAAAGAACCCAAGACAGCTTATGCAACTAGAAGACAATCTTTTCCTGCTGCCTTCAGTTTTCCTCAGAATTATTGGGTTTGGGGGGTTTTTTTGGTTAATGTTTTTTTTTAATTACTGCATTAATAACGAGCAAAACAATTGCTCGCAGGATTGGAGCGCTGGTATTCTTTCTAAAACGCAGTGTTCTGACCCCAAATCTCTGCTTGCCCACGGCTGGTCTGGTTTTAGGACTTAGCATTTCAGGGTGGCAGAACAGAGCTGCCTGGCTTTGAAGCATCACATCATGAGTCAAGGACTGAGCAGCAGGACCTTCTGAAATAAGGGGTGTGGTTGGTGGAGCAAAGGTATTGTGAAATGGATGGAACAACAGTGCTACAGGTTTACGGGATTTTTGAAAGGAGGGACTGTTTTGGGGTGATTCGGAAAGAGAGAAGAAATGACAGGGGAGATGGACAGGCAGACAGATGGGCCCACCCCGGTGTCATCAGAAGCAAGATCCGTCCATGTGTGCGTCTATCGATGTATTTTCAGGTCTCGTACATTTTTGCCGATCTGCGCATCTTTCTACGTCGGCGTGTAGAACAGGCAAATGCCTCCACTCGGAGGCCGTGGCTGCTTGACAGATTGATTGGTATCAGTGTGTGTGTGTGTGTTTGTGTGTTTGGTCGAGAGGAGGGAGAAGCCTTCATTTGCATGAAATTGGGTGCTTTTTCGGAAACAGCTGCCAGCGCCCGGGTCTGAAGATGACATGGTGATGAATGGTGACAGAATGGGTGGCATAGCAAGAATTGCAATGGCATCTTAGTTTGATGCCAGCTGCATTTTTCAGCGGGGGGGGGGAGAGTACATGCAATGACCGGCCCTACCTCCCCCTTCTGGCTGCTCACTGCATATGTGCTGCTTGTGGTGTGTGTGTGTGTGTTGGGGGGGGGTTGCACTTTGCTTTACTGCACGCAGAAGCCAAGGATGCAGTAGAAGAGAAATATCTGCCTTTCACCCAGCTCCATGCTGAGATGCGCTCCTCTAAATAGAACGAGGTTCCTGGGTAAAAGGGGCACGTCGTTGCTCCAGGAGAATACACTCTTACCTTAAACATCCTTCAGACCTCTGGGTAGTTTGGGCGGCATATAAATTGAATAAATAAATAAATAAATAAATAAATCCAAACTTTCAAATAAATCCTTACAAATTAACCTTTCAAGTTGTTTGTCTGGGTTACGTCTGCTGGTATTAGTCAGATTGAGCTTCCTGATGGATCGCTTGGAGCAATTGGTTGCTCGCCCCAGGTGACTAGATGGGTGGCTGTTTACCTTTCTGTCTCTCTTGCTCTCGGGATCTTGTCCTCAGCTTTTCAATGCACATGTATTTATTTACTTTATTTGCTGACTAAATGTGTGTCTTGCGCTTTCAGCTGTTGTTCGTGAAAGCGGAATGAGGTGTTCTGACCTGTTGGTAGTTAATCCCAATTAAATGTTACAAAATAAAATGATAATAATGTGCGGTTGACCCGAGGACGATGCATAAAGATGGAGGTAGTTCTGCTGTCTTTTCAGAGAGGGGTTCATACAGCAGCTGTAGCTCAAGGGTGACAATAGACGTTCAGAAGGGTCAGCCATTCAAAATGATCAGCCAGTGACAGAAAAAAATTGAGAGTCTTACCATTTCAGGGGAGAGAGCATAGCTTTGTGGTATGCACGTGGGTAGCTTCAGTACCTAGCATTTCCAGATGGGGCTGGGGGGGGGGAATATCCCAGATCCAAACTCTGGGGGGGGGGGATACCCCGGATCCAACACATGCCTATTAGGTGCCATTATTAGGTCTCACATTTAGAGCCTCTCCTACACTCCTGGTGTTGGAAAAGGGGGCAACATCTGCTTTGAATGTAGAAGGTGCCAAGAGGAACCCCCATCCACAGTCAGCAGGTTTGGCTTTACATTGATGCACATTCTCCAGAGGGACTGTCCAGAGACCATGTCCAGTTAGAGGGGTCAGTGGCAGTATATGGCCAAATTTTGGAATGGGACGCTTCACTTGGCCCACCTATGATCAATGGTCCAATCCAATATGAGGCAGGTTATCAATCCCCCTTTCAAATGAGCAATTTACAGTGGTGCCTCGCTAGACGATTACCTCGCAAAATGGTTTATTTGCAAGACGATGAGTTTTTATGATCGCTATAGCGCTTCTCAAAACGGTTTTCGCTATGCGTTATTTTCGGTGGATGATGTTTCGGTCCGTGTTTCACAAGACGGTTTTTTTTCCCCGGGACCATTTTTTGCAAGACGACGATTTTGACAGCTAGGTCCGCAACTCACAAAACTTTTTTTTTAGGGACCTATTTTCGCAAGACAGCGATTTTGACAGCTGGGTCCGCGCTTCGCAAAACGGTTTACCCTATGGGCGATTTTCACAAGACAATGACTATTTTCCCCATTGGAACACATTAAATGGATTTCAATACATTCCAACGGGGAACCGCATTTCGCAAGACGATGTTTTCTCAAAACAGCAATTTCCGCGGAACGAATTAACATTGTCTTGCGCGGCACCACTGTATTTATAACCATGAGGAGCAGGATCTTGCTATATTTTTAGGGGAACTTTCTTAGCTGATAGAGGCCCCCAGGTCCAATCCAGAGAATCTCCAGTAAGGTCATACTGAGGCCAATGAAGGGGGTAGTGGTGGTCTGACTTCCTCAAAGCAGTACGATTATTTTCTCACCCTACTCTGCGCACCCTATTTCCGGTCTTCATTTGGATGGGTCCAGCCAAAGATCCTTTCGTCTGAGGCTGCTGCAAGGTCTCTCGGGCCGCTGCTGGTGGAATCTTGGGAGGTGTTGTGTGTTGACCCTGCAAAACATGTTGTCAAGCTAGTGGGAGAGAAATCCTTCCCCATCCCATGGGTGCCTGGGTGTGTCGAAGGCACCGGGGTCTCTCTCCTTCCGGACATCTTCAGCCCTCCAGCCCCCCAAGTGTCTTCCACCAGGAGAGCCCTTGCAAAGCTTTTTTTTTCCTTTTGCACCACTAACAATTTTCCTTCCTGGAGCTGTTTTCGCTCATGCCAAGTCTATCCTGCTGCAAACTCAACATTCTCCCCTCAAAGGCTGCTTGGTTTGTGTGGTTCCCCCCCTCCCGAACCCCCCACCCAACCCCTGATTTTTTGTTGTTTTCACTCTAAGGGGAAAAAAAAAAGCATTTTCTCTCACTGGGCAAGGCAGCCCAAAATGCTTTTTTTTAAAAAATCTTAAAAAGATACCAAACTTTCTGTTTTTTGTTCTGTTCTGTCCCCCCTCTTGTTATAGCCTTGGTTTTGTCTGGCTCTGTCCGGGATTTTCAGTTTCTTCTCCTCTCCTTTCTGTTTATTTCGGCATCCGACCCTCAACCCCCTTCCCTTCTCTATCTGCTGGGGGACCCGGATGTCTGTCACAAGTTAAAAACAGCTTTTAAATTGTGGCAAAGAGGGGAAGACCCTCCTTTTTTCCGTGCGTTTATATGACTCGTCTTTTTTCTTTCTTTCTTTTTTCCTTTCCTTCCCCTTCAAGGTCCGGCTCACCTGACGTTAAACAACCAAGGTATGGTTTTAAGTTTATTTTAAGAAATGAGTTTTTTAATTTCTTCTCTTCTTCTTCCCCCCCCCATCTCTCACTGTCTCTCTTGCTTCTCCTTCTTCCTTTCCCTCTTTCTCTCTTCGTCTATTTCCATTTCTTTCTCCTCATCCCTCTTTCTCTCTCTCTCTTTCATTCACGCTCTCCGATTTTCTCTTATCATCTGCTTCCAACTCTCTCATCCAACGTTGTTTTCTAACATTGCCTAAATCTCTTGCTTATGCAGCGCATATATATATATGAGAATGAATATATATATATAATATATGAATATGAATATATATATGAATATGAATATATATATGAATATATATATCGCTGTTTTTACATGAATGCTTCTTAGAAAGAAAAGCATGCACCAGAGACAGAAAGAGAATATAAAAGAAAATGTGTTTCCATTTCCGTTGCTGCGGAGCTTTTGATGAACTGTGTGACTTATGTTTATGATCCGATTATTAACAGTCTTGTGCCGTTTGCTTCGTTAATTGCTTTGAACGGGTTCTTAGGGGACTCATCTACCAGCTGGCATATAATGGTGTCTCCCACTTGAAATGGGTAGTGAATACAAGTGTTGGCCAACATATGTCAGCCAGAATGTGGGTTTACTGGGCAGGTAGGGGGGGTGAGAATTTGTTGCCACTGTTATCTACCCTCTGGATGGTTCCTTTCCCCCAGCTAACTGCTAGCTGAGATTCTCCCTAAAAGTTAGAAAATTATTTATTTTAAATATTCTCTACCCCACCTTTCTCCTAAAAAAAAGAATTCAAGGCAGCATAGAAGTATACTATTAAAAGCTTAAAAATTGTAAATGATTCAAATACAGTATTTAAAAAAGAATGAGTTAACTTTATATTCAAAAGGTAAGGTGCAAGGAATTTCTGAAAAACACATCTAGAAGCAAGAAAATGCACCCCATTTAAAAATCTCTCCTAGACAATCAGTCGCTTAGGGAGAGCCGGCCTGAAGAGGAGAGCTTTTGTCCATTTGCAGAAGGAGAGCAAAGATGGGGCCAGGCTGGCCTCCAGTGGGAGGGAGTTCCAAAGTCTGGGAGCAGCAACAGAGAAAGCTCTCTTCCGTGTCCTCACCGATCGTGCCTGTGAAGGTGGTGGGATGGAGGGGAAGGTCTCTCTTAATGATCTTATTACCTGGGCAGGCTCATCAAGGGAGAAGCAGCCCTTGAGATTGCTTTGGCCCGAGCAGTTAAGGGCTTTGTGGGTTAAAACCAGCACTTTGAATTGCCACCCGGACAGGGATCAGCAGCCAGTCCAGCTGCTGTAACAGGGGTGTTTTGAGTGATGTGATCCCTGTAACCAGCATCAGTCAACAATGTGGCTGCTGCATTTTGGACCATGAATCCAGGAGCACCCCCAAGCTGCATAGGATAGTGTAGAGATGGGAGAATCACACAAGGTCCCTGGCTGGTTTGTCTTTATCCCTTTTACCGTGTTTCCCCGAAAATAAGACAGGGCCTTATATTAATTATTGCTCCAAAAATGCATTAGGGCTTATTTTCAGGTGGTGTTTTAATTTTTTCATGTACAACAATCTACATTTGTTCAAATGCAGTCCTGTCATCTTCTGGCTGCTGCACAGCAGTGGAGGTCAGGATTTCACTTAACTAGGGCTTATTTTTGGGGTAGGGCTTATATGACGAGTGAGGGACGTGCTGGCACTGCGGGTTAAACCGCACCGCAGAAGCCTCTTGTGCTGCGAGGTCAGAAGACCTGCAGGCATAAGATCGAATCCACGCGTCAGAGTCAGCCCCCGTCGCTTGTCCCAGCTCCCGCCAACCTAGCCGTTCGAAAGCATGTAAAAATGCGAGTCAATAATTAGGGACCACGTCGGTGGGAAGGTCACGGCGTTCCATGTCTAGTCGCACTGGCCACGTGACCACGGAGGATTGTCTGTGGACAAACGCTGGCTCTATGGGTTGGAAACGGGGATGAGCACCGCCCCCTAGAGTCGTACACGACTGGACAAAAATTGTCAAGGGGAACCTTTACCTTTACCTTATATGACGAGCATCCTGAAAAATCCTACTAGGGCTTATTTTCAGGTTAGGTCTTATTTTTGGGGGAACAGGGTAGTTTAAGTTCAGTTGAAACAATTCAGAGCCCTGTTGCCATCTATGTTAATTGAATTATTCTTTCTACTTATAGCCCCACTTTCCTCCAATAAGTTGCAGGCAATGACTGCGGTTCTCCTCCTCCTCCTCCTCTTGCCCTCACAGTAACTCTGTGAGTGACAGACCGAATGTCACCTAGTGAGGTTCCTGACTGGAGACTTGAACCTGGACCGCCCACATCCTAGCCCTTTACTCTAAGCCCTGCATCACACCCCTTGTCTGCCTTTCTGGATGGAAGTAGACCTCTACCCTACGGACTTCAAGGCTGCTTTCAAGAGCTTATCATTCTTCTGAGCTCTTTTTTTCTGAGTTGTAGATGCTCCATAATATAGTGGTGCCCCGCATAGTGACGTTAATCCGTTCCGGATTAATCGTCGCTATCCGGAAACATCGCAATGCGGGGGGGAAAACCCCAGAGAAACGCATTAAACTTTGTTTAATGCGTTCCTATGGGGCAAAACCTCACCGTTATGCGAAGATCCTCCATAGCGCCGCCATTTTCGCCACCTCGGTAAGTGAGGAAATTGTGCGAAAATGGTTGCGGTGGCCATTTTGGGCACCCGGCGGCCATTTTGGAACCGCCGATCAGCTGTTCCGCAAACATCACAATGCGAAGATCGGTAATCAAAACGCTTACTGATCATCGCAATGCGATGTTTAGGCTATTAAAACATCACAATGCGATCGAATTAACAATCCCCCAAAATAGATCGCTATGCGGATTCTTTGTTAAACGGTGTGCTCGTTATGCGAGGCACCACTGTAATTTTGTGTCATCAGTTCTGACTGATGATGACTCTTTCCAGGGTTTTCTAGGCAGAGAGTACTCAAGTGTGGTTGACTGTTCCCTCCTTCCAAGAGCATCTTGGGACTGTGCAGTTTGCCCAAGGCTACCCAGTCTGGCCCTTCTGGGACGCATGGTGGGGAATTGGAACTCATGCCCTCTGGCTCTGCAGCTGGACATCTCACTTGCTGAGTGAGCCAGCTAGCTGTTCCATATCCCTCATAAAACCAAGCCAAGAAGGATGGGGGAAGACTGGCTTTTCGAACCAGTTCTTCCCCACCCAAGAGGACAGAAGGGAATCTGACTCTCTACCTGGGACCAGCCATTCCATCTGTTTTCGGGAGCCATCATGGGAAAAGACCCACTGTGCCTTTCAAGCCAGGGATGGGACAGTACAGTCTCACCATCCTTTTTTTTTTTTTTTTTTGAGCTGCAGGTAAAAAGATGACGGGTCCATAAAAGGCCCTTTTCTTCTCCTGGTAGCCTCCAGGACGAGATCGGCCGCTGTCGAACGGTAGCCACCCTCCCCATGGAAGCAGAATGACAGAATTGTGGAAAGTACCTTTCCTCCTCAAAGCTCCAGGCCTGACGCAGCCCACACGAGGTCCCTGGACAAGAAAATTAGCTCCTGCGTCCTTCAAAATCCCCAGTCTTGCATTTGAGCAAGGCAGAGGAGCTGGGCCGAGCAGTTAGGGACAGGAACCCCACCTTGGGTCTTTTCAAGGAGAAAGACAGGATAAATAAGTAAGTACAGTGCTGCCTCGCTAGACGATGATAATCCGTTCCACTGAAATAGCTGTTTAGCGAAATCATTGTCTAGCGAAAAGCATTTTCCCGTTGAAATGCATTGAAACCTGTTTAATGTGTTCCAAGGGGAAGAATTGTTGTTGTTAGCAAAGATCGGCCATAGGAAAGCCGGTTTGTGAATCACCGATCAGCTGTTTAAATCGCTGTCTTGCGAAGCGTAGGTCCCGAAAACACCCGTTTCGCGAGCGCGGAGGAAGCTGTCAAAACCGTTGTCTAGCGAAAATCGGTTCGCGAAGCAGGGACCAAACACTGTCCAGCGAAATTCCCCCATAGGAATCACTGTTTTGCGAATCACTGTAGCGATTGCAAAAAGACAGTGTCTAGCGAAAAAACTGTCATGCGGGGGTAACTGTCTAGCGAGGCACCACTGTAAGTAAGTGCTTTTTAATCTGGATTTGCTCCCCAAGATGAGCAACTGCTATCTGGTCCCAAAGAAGTTGCAGCTTGCTTTACCATCCTATTGTATATGGAGCATGGGAGGATAGTGCCATGATGGGACTGTGCCTCAGACAGGATTAAGGCGACTCGTGACAGCAGTACCGCTCTGTTCATCTTCTTTGATGCAGCCATAGTGAGCCCTACTGTTAGGCAGCCAGCCCAAGTGTCAGATATGGGGGGGGGGGTGTGAACGGGGACGGGGGGGGAGACACAAGTGAGGGTTGGGGGAAAAAAGGTGCATTCTGTATCCTGCTCCCTCCCCAAGCTCGTCAGTGCCCTTGGATACGATGCAGGGAGCTGTACCGTTGTTAAGGTGTCGAAAAAGTAAGGGAGCAAGAGAGGACGTTTTCCATGTTGTCCTTTGCCTCTGGAGGCTGGCTAACCGTGGATGCCGCTCAAATCCAGAACTGTCCATCAGGAAGGGTCGATTGAGCAGCCAACCAGCCGTAGCAGCCGGCTGGCATGAACACACCCTTTCTCGGGCGCAGAAAAGCCTACGGGAGCCTGCCAGTCAAAGGAAGGAAGATCCCTGGTTAAGGAGACGGTGCAGGCATGTGCGCATCCTCGTATGTGCGTGCGTGTGTGCGTGCATGTTGAGCATTGAGCACTCCATTCAAGAGGTGCTGAATTCTAAATTGCCACGCTTCCTGGTACCGTGCCCATTTCTACCTTGATCTTTTGCCATCTCTTAGTGGCGTGATTCGAAGCTGTTACAAACATGGATCAGACCCAGCTGGGCCATTTATTTATTGCATTCGTTCCTCTGCCTTTCATCCAAAAAGAAAAAAAAAGCTCTAAAAGCAAAGCTTTATCCATTTACATCAGGATAAGCTGGCCACCATGTTCGAACAAGATTAACAACACTGCAGGCTGGGGTGAGCAGGCAAAGTATGACCTTCCACATACCGTTGGTCTGTGATTCCCGTCAGGCTTAGTCAAGTTAGTTTAGGGTGAGGGATGATGGGTTTTGCCATCCAAAATTATTTGGCTGACCTCACATCCCTCGCCCTGCACCCTGACATCTAATTGTCAAAATTAGATTTAATTAGGGTTGCCTCCCGCCGCTTGGTGGCCCTTAGATTTGTTGGACTGCAGCTCTCAAAATTGCCCAGTAAATTGTTTGTTCCCAGCAAGATGTTTGTGCTTTAGGCCTCGAAAAAGGTAGATGTTGTAATCCACATGTATAGCACATTTATATCATGCAACCTGGGTGCAGTGGCGAGGTAGTATATTTTGCAATTATCACAATAAACTCCACAGTTTGAAAAGTGTTGGAAAAGCATGGTTGTGCTGGCTGGGGTATTTATTTATTTATTTATTTATTTATTTATTTATTTATTTATTTATTTATTTATTGAATTACCGTGTTTTTCCATGTATAAGACGCCCCCATGTATAAGACACCCTCCCTTTTTCTAATCCAAAATTAAGAAATCTAAGTGGGGCTTAGCAAGTGTATGGGGAAAGGGATCAAAGCGCTGCAGGATCGCTTTGATCCCTGCTTTCCCCTCCACTTGTTTTTGTTCTCTCCTCAGCTTACTTCTGTGTATAAGACGACCCTCATTTTTTTAGTCTAAATATTTTAGACAAAAGTAAAGTCTTATACATGGAAAAATACGGTTCATAGGAAGATATTTATTTATTTATTTGTCCTCTGTAAGGAATAAACAAACAAACAAACAAACAAAAGGGGGAGGTTCAGTGTTTAGAACAGGCATTTAAAACAGATACACAGACAGACAATGATTAGACCAATAATTAAAACACATTGGCTCAAAAACTCTTGCCGGGTAACACAGATGGTATAACTTTTGGAAGTGAATTGCCTCAAGTTAAGAAATTTCCATAGATACTACCTGTTGCATGCTGACTTTTTTTTGGCTCTCAGTCAGATCTTAGAGAGAACGAATTAAAATTAAGGGGTTAGTGTTAGATTAATTACTTTCTCCATCCAATGGCGAGAAGAAGCATTCCATTCTGGAATGCTTTGAAAATAATCTTGCCTTATTTTCCCTACATTCAGATTGTTCTTCTTGCTATGCCAGTGTGTCTACACTCCTCTTCCTCCTGCCCAGAAAGAAGGCCCAATAAGACCCAGCTGTAGACAAGTGATTCCTCAACTTGGCACTTCTGATGTTGGTGAACTACAATGCCCATAAGCCCTGGTCAGCACAGACAGTGAGCAAGGCTTCTGGAAGCTACAGCCCAATAACATTAAAGGTCTTGCAGGTGGGAACACAAATAGGTCTCTGTGACCTACGTAGTCTGTGAGAGATTGCAAGGCTAGGGGAACTTCCATTACATTTGGAAGTTGGTTAAGAAATTAAATATATTGCCTCTATGTAGAGGAACATGATGGCGCTGTGGTTTAAACTGCAGAAGCCTCTCTGCTACAAGGTCAGAAGTCCTGCAGTTGTAAGATTGAATCCACGCGATGGAGTGAGGCCCCGTCGCTTGTCCCAGCTCCTGCCAACTTAGCGGTCCGAAAGGATGCAAAATGCGAGTAGATATATAGGTACCACCACCGTGGGAAGGTCACAGCGTTCCGTGACCACGGAAGATTGTCTTCGGACAAACGCTAGCTCTATGGGTTGGAAACGGAGATGAGCACCGCCCCTTAGAGTCAGACACGACTGAATAAATTGTCAAGGGAACCTTTACAGTGGACCCTCTACTTACGGAATGTAATCCGTATTGGAACAGTGGCTACGGGTCGAAAAGTCTGCAGGTAGAGTCTCCATTGACCTACAATGCATTGAAAACCGATTAATCCCATAACCGGTCATTTTTGTTCCATTTTTGCTCCATTTTGTGTTTTTTTCTGGTCTGTAGGTCAATTCTCTGACTGCAAGTCGAATCTAAATTTTGCAGCCAGAGAAGTCTGCAACTCGAAAAGTCTGTAAGTCGAGCCGTCTGTAAGTCGAGGGTCGACTGTACCTTTTATATAGGGTTAGTCTGTTTGGGTGTACATGGATTTCTCTTTGGTGGAAGCACACCCATCCTTCCTCGATGCAATAGTTTTTACATAGGAACCTCCATTCTTAACTAACAGTTGTATTATGGGATTTGTAGTCCATGTAGAAAAAAATGCCCAGTTCAGGAAGACTAATTAAAAGCGGCAGAACTATCGTTTTTGAAGGAGCTAGTGACAAATGTTCTACTAGTAGATAATAACCTCCATGCCCTTCTCTGTACACCTCACTATTTTTTACAACTAACGGCAAATATCCTCTAGCAAAACTCTATTGGCAGAGCAGGAATGAAGTCAGTGACAGCAGCCGATTGCCGCTAAGTAAAGAGTTCAATGTTGGGGTTCACTCAACTTTATCTCTTCGTGTATAGGTCACATTCACCCTAAAATCAAAGGGAAAAAAATCTTTAGAAATCTGGTGTTTGCAGAAACATTGTTCCAGCTCTGCCGGTGGACCTGTGCAAGAGGATGATTGCTAATAATGTGATTAATGAATAAATGCTAATTCAACCGTTAAATGTTTTCAGGTTTAAACATGAAATCATGTAAGAATTAATCTGCCCATATCCAGTGGTTAACACCTACGGATTAATTTCCAGACTGAACAAGCCGAGGTCTGCCCTAGTGCAAATTAGCTTTGGTGCCGACCACTGTTTTTGTTTCTCTGCGGCCAAGAAGCATCTTAACTTAAATTGTCCGTTATCACTAGAACTCAAGTGGGCAACTGTGGCTGGTCTGGCGAGAGGGCGATTTCTTTGGCAATGGCTTAAAATGACGGAACTGAAATCAGAAATGTCTAAAAGTCCAGCTCCAGTTTTGGAAAAAATTGGGATTTTAGGGTGATAGCCCAGTTAAGCCAAAGGCTGGGAATTCGATTCCGTCCACTGTGCCTCCAAGGTGAGAAGAGCCAGCCTGTGTAGCCTTGGTCCAGCTGAGCAGCCCCACACCGCCCCTAGTGGAAGGGAAGGGTAAAGCACCTCTGAGGGTTCTCTAGCTGGGAAATCCTGGAAAAGGTTAATCGTAAGTCAGAATTAATTGGAGGGGCAGGTGATTATTATATAAACGGTACAGGGGAAAGGGCTGTGGCCTGTACATATGGTGAATCACCATTCCAGGAATTCTAGTTCAGAATTCTAGCAGGGTCATGCTTCCACAAAACCCTGGCTTAGTTCTTATTCCTGATCCCTTTTTTTTCTTTCTTTGTGAAATTCATTGTGGCACACCTGGGATCCAGGTGGAAAAACAACATAGGCAGAGCAATGCACCTAAGGTCACTGAGTGAGATGGCCAACTGGAAATCCAAACTCATGTTTTGCAAGTCTACGAGCCTTTCCAGAAGCCTGCTGGGGGGGAAACGTTTCATCGTACAGGAAGCCAGATTTCGGTTGAATATCAGGAAAAAAACCCTTCTTAATTATTAAGCGAGCACAACAGTGGAACCAGTTACCTCAAGAGGTGGTGACTACTCCAACACTGGAGCCCTTCAAGAGAAACTTAAGACAACCACCTGGCAGATCTCCTTTGATCTGTGTTCCTGCCTTGATTGGGGTGGGGTGGGGGGTCGGACTCAATGGCCTTAAAGGCTCTTTCTAACTCCATTATGCTATGATTCTTTGATTCTGTTTTTATTTTTAGAGGACAAGGCATGTCTGAAGAGTAGATTATGGACTTTGCTTACAGAACATCTCAGATTCGTTCTTTCTTATTTATTTGTTTAAAATATTTCCCCAGATTCTCCCTCACCCATCCATCCATCCATCCATCCATCTCTCTCTTTCCATCCATCCATCCATCCATCCATCCATCCATCCATCCATCCATCCATCCATCCATCCATCCATCCATCCATCCATCCATCCATCTCTCTCTCTTTCCATCCATCCATCCATCCATCCATCCATCCATCCATCCATCCATCCATCCATCCATCCATCCATCCATCCATCCATCCATCCATCCATCCATCCATCCATCTCTCTCTCTTTCCATCCATCCATCCATCCATCCATCCATCCATCCATCCATCCATCCATCCATCCATCCATCCATCCATCCATCCATCCATCCATCCGTCCATCCATCCATCCATCCATCCATCCATCCATCCATCCATCCATCTCTCTCTCTTTCCATCCATCCATCCATCCATCCATCCATCCATCCATCCATCCATCCATCCATCCATCCATCCATCCATCTCTCTCTCTTTCCATCCATCCATCCATCCATCCATCCATCCATCCATCCATCCATCCATCCATCCATCCATCCATCCAAAATATTTTTACCCTGCCCTTTTCTTTAAAAAGGACCCAAGGCAGTTTAATACAAGATTTAAAAGCTAAAAACAGTAAATATACAAATATTTTAAAAAATAATCAAACAAGTGTCACACTAAAATGGTAAACAAAATCAACCCCCCCAAAAAAGCACACTCAAAAGAACAAAGCAGGACAATCAATTTAAAAAAGCCTTTCTCAGACAGACAATCACTCAAGGAAAGAGAAAGGTCTTTGTCCACTTGCAGAAGGACAGCAAAGATGAGTCCAGCCTGGCCTCCAGTGGGAGAGAGTTCCAGAGACTGGGAGCAGCCACAGAGAAGGCCCTCTCCTATGTCCCCCTGGGCAGGCTCGTAAAGGAAGGTTTGGTCCTTGAGATAGCTTGGGCCTTTATAGGTTAGAACCAGTCGCTTGAATTGTGCCCAGAAATCTACTGACAGCCAATGGAGCTGCTGTAATTGTGTGTGTGTGCATGTGTGTGTGTGCGTGTGTGTGTGTGTGTGTGTGTGTGTGTGTGCGCGCGCGCGCGCGCGCGCGCATGCGTGTGAGGTTACATGATCCCTGTGACCAGCCCCAGCCAGCAATCTGGCTGCAGATGGCAAGACCCACTGAAGTTTCCGAGCACTTTCCAAAGGCAGCCCCATGTAGGAGGCATTACGTTGCCCCAGTGTTTTCATTTTAAACAGGGAGCTGGGAGCAGATGATGAAAGACTCTGGAGACTTGTTTCCAATCAGTGTAGCCAGCCCTGGACTCAATGGACAAATAAGGCAGCTCCCTCTGCTTCCGTGACACATGCCACACGGTTATGTCTCCAGGCTGCTATTATTTCATAAGTGTGGACTGTGGCGGTGAGATGCACCTGTGCTTTCCTTTGGTTTGTTTAAAGAGGGGCAAAAAGGATGCAGTGGAGATGTAGCTTTGCTTACTCCGGTTTATTTGCTTGTGGTTTACACAGTACTCACTCAATCAGTGAAGGTCTCTGGGCTGTTTATGGTAAAAATGAGGGTCAAAGCATAGACTGAAGATCTTAGAAGGAGAGCTAAGCAGCAGCAAAAATATCAAAGTAAAATCAACTGTGGCAAATACAAGAGCATGGGTCTTTGTATAAGATATAGGAATCTTAAGTACAGTGGTGCCCCGCATAGCGAGCGCCCCGTTTAATGATGAATCCGCATAGTGACGTGTTTTTGCGATGGTTTTTTCGATTGCATAACGATGTTCTCAATTGCTAAAAATCGCATTGCGATGATCGGTAAGAGTTTCGCTTACTGATCTTCACATTGCGATGTTTTTAAAACAGCTGATCAGTGGTTCCAAAATGGCCACCGGGGAAAAAATGGCCACCCGCAGCATTTTCGCGCGGTTTCCTCGCATACCGGGCGGCGAAAATGGCGGCTGTATGGAGGATTTCCGCATAGTGGTGAGTTTTTCCCCCATAGGAACACATTAAATGTGTTTTAATGCATCCCTATGGGGTTTTTAGTCCCGGATAGTGACAATTTTTTTCAGAACGGATTATCGTCGCTATGCAGGGCACCGCTGTATCAGCATTGCATGTGCCAGGCTTTGCCGACGTGAAGAAGAAGCTATGAGACCCACCCTTCCTTCAGTGTCTTCTCTCTACGTTTATTCAAATGCAGTCTGCATTTTTCCATGTATAAGACACCTCCATGTATAAGACGCCCCCACTTTTCTAATCCAAAATTAAGAAATCTAAGTGGGGCTTAGCAAGTGTAGGGGAAAAGGGATCAAAGTGCTGCAGAATCGCTTTGATCCCTGCTTTCCCCTCCACTTGTTTTTGTCCTCTCCTCAGCTTATTTCCGTGGACAGGACGACCCTCAATTTTTAGTCTAAAGATTTTAGACAAAAGTATAGTCTTATACAGGGGAAAAATAAGGTATATTTGGGGTAGGGCTTCTATGACGAGCATCCTGAAAAAAATCCTACTAGGGCTTACTTTCAGGTTAGGTCTTATTTTCGGGGAAACAGGGTACTTTTCCCCCGTTCCGGTATTATTTTTCGTGTCCACTTTTTTCTTTCTTCTAACTCATAAGATGCGAGGGTCGTTGGTTATTAGTACTACTGTATTTGTAATTGGGCCATTTTGGAAATCTGATCCTTTTAACAGTTCCCCGAATGGCCAGAATCCTCAGCTAGCACAGCCATTTGAAGCAGAACCCACCCAGCCATTTAAAATGGGATCTTGGTAGTCTCCATAAAGAATTTCCTACAGCCCTGCCTGTTTCTGAGATCTTATTGCTCAAAACGTGTAAACACACACAGTTCCTGCTGCGTTTAGGAAACATCTTTATGTGGACTGCAGCCTACTTCATTAGCGGCAAAATGCCCCTGATGAAATGGGTTGCCGTCTACGAAGGTTTATGTCAGACAAAACACGTTGATCTAGAACAGGGGACCTTTCGGAGTCTGGGGACTATTTTATTATTATTTTTACTTCCCCTGGACCTCAGTTTGCAGTTCCGCTCTCATATTCTAAAAAGACCAAAGACAAGCCACGCACACCTCAATTGCATTTTAAATGGCACGTTTTGCTCCCTGTGTCCTATTTTTCAGCAAAATGTGATATTTTTTTCTCTCCTCCTGCAACGAGGAAGGAGGAGTATGGAAGTAATGCCTGCCTTGGAGGCCCTTGAGGGGTGAAACCCGGTCACTGGGTTGCAGCCTGCTCAGCTTTGCATCATCACTACCTGTTTTGCTGAGACAGACATCCTAACACAGCAGCTTCTAGGAAATAAATACAGATGAGATTTCTCTTCCCCCCACCCCAAAAAATGTCGTTTACTTTGCTCTTGCTTTCACTGAACGGCATTTGCCATTTTAATGCTCACTCGGCCACTTTGGGCACATCCTCTTAGAGCGCTTTGTATTCCCTTTCCTGTTGTTTTTCCACCTTCTTCCTCCCCTCCTAGAAGTTGGATGTCGTCACGCCCATTTCGACTTGGGAGGCAGCAACGCTGAGCCGTAGCAATGGGCAGCATCCAGACTTCTTGCGTTCAGTACCCTAAATAATTTAGTTCTCTCTGCAACCTTGGCCTCCTCTCTGCTCACCTTTTGCTCTGGATCATTAATGAACAAGCCAGGATGTCTGCAGGAATCTTTTTTCCAATGGGGAGCAAAGGTGTGTCTGTTAGCATGTAATACGATCTCTCTCTCCCTCTGCACACTAAACACCTTGCTCGGTCCGCAGGTAAATTAAAAGACTCCTAATACAGATTGTCCAGGAATAGCCATTGTTCATTCACCTCTCTGCCCTGTGTGGGTCCTGATTAGATCGCCCTGCTGTCGTCTTCTTGTTCTTGAGCCAGTTACAATCCAAGAAACACTGAAAGATTTTTAAGACAAGAAAAAAACGTGAGAGCTTCCCTTGCCTCCAGAACTGTCTCGTACTCTCTGGGAATTGTTGCTGAACATGATATATAACCATCCTGACGAATAGCAGTTGATGGCCCGAACCTCCATACATTTATCAGTGCCTCATTCAAGTCCATCTAAGTTGGCAGACATCACTGCATCTAGTGGCAGTGAATTCCACCGTGCTAGTGGGATCGGTGTGAAAAAAGCTGTTTTTCTGCCTGTCCTGAATCCATCACTTAAGTGCCAGATTCTAGTCTTTTAGCATTATACAGTGGTGCCTAGCTAGACAGTTACCCCGCATGACAGTTTTTTCGCTAGACATTGACTTTATGCGATCGCAATGTTTGGTCCTTGCTTTGCAAACCGATTTTTGCTAGACGACGATTTTGACAGCTCCCTCCGCGCTCGCAAGACGGTTGTTTTCAGGACTTAAGCTTCGCAAGACAGCGATTTAAACAGCTGATCGGCGGTTCGTAAAGCGGCTTTCCTATGGCCGATCTTCACTAGACAACAACGATTCTTCCCCATTGGAACACATTAAACAGGTTTCAGTGCATTCCAATGAGGAAATGCTTTTTGCTAGACGATGATTTCGCTAAACAGCGATTTCAGTGGAATGGATTATCATCGTCTAGCGAGGCACCACTGTAATCAGTTTTGTGTCTTCCTGGTCTCCTCTTACAGACCCTTAACTGGCCAAAATCCTGTTGCAAAGCTGCTCACGTGGAAGTTGTGATGACATCATCACATTAATCTTTGTTTTAAAGTTTCTCGTTCCCCCTTTCAGACTCCAATGATCCCAAAAGATCCCTTTTGACCCTGGGAAGTCTTGAGGGGTCTCAGGATGAGAAAGGAAGTCTTTAATACCCCCAAACAGCTGGTTTTGGTCTGGTTTTGGTGGCAGAACTGACTGTGGCAATTTTCAGGTGTTAACACCCTCTCCCATTCTAGCATAACGTGTGAGAGGGTGTGTGTGTGGGGGGAAATAGGAAACTTTTAATGAAAGATAGAAGGCATGACATCATCGGGATTTATCTGCACTCAGTCATGCAACAGGATTCCAGCCATTATCTTCTTTACTTCTTTAATGTATTTATTGGCCAGAATCCAATTTCTGGCATGCTGGTGTAATCGAAATGACATAAAGTCGCTCTGGCAATTTGCTGCTTGTTCACAAGGTGCTGGGTGAGTTTCTGGGCAGACAACAGATCCGCAGTCAGACACACATCCAGGGATACAAGTAGCATCTCATTAATGAGTGGCATTTTGCCGGCACAATTCAAGTCATTTCGCTTACGCAAGCCTAAGTCAGAAATTGGATTCTGGCCAAGATATCTGTTCACCACGCTATAGATGATCTTATATCACTTTATCATTTCTCCCTTTTGCTTACCATTTTTTAAAAGCCAGAAATCCCCAAATGTGATAGTCTTGTTTTTTAAGGGGAGCTGCTCCAGGCCCTTGATCAGCGGATGGTCCTTTTCTGCACATTTTTTGGGGGGTTCTCCAAAATCCTTCCCTAGTCACCGTGACCTCCGCTGTACACAGTGTTCCAGATAATGGTGCACTGCAGATGCGCACCATATTAGTGGTTCTGTTTTCAGCCCTTCCTGTCCCGTTGCCATGATGGAAATGATGATTTTTCAAAGAAGGTGGCGTGTGGCGCTGCAACTTGCGCTGGCAATTTGAATTAAAGTGACTCGGCTTTGCGATGACCTGGTTTGCAGCCTATTTTACGCTTCTACAGTATTTGGATTTTGTGATCACATGGAGAATGCAGATTGTTTCGGTATCGACGTCCACACTGGCCCCTCAATCTGATGTGTTTCCTCTCCACCCCAGCGCCCCTTTCTTTGATCCAGCCTTCTGCCAATCCCCGGCTCTCGTTTTATGGTTCATTTTAAAGCTGGTGGTGCTGTTTAAACTATTGTGTGGCATTAGGGAAAAGGGGCCATTTCCCAAAGTTCTCCGTAATGTTCAAACACATACCGCAGAAGCACGGTAATCTCTTGTAGTGCATCAGAGTCATTTGTATTTCATATTGATTTTTATCTCTTTCTTTTGCCCTTGCAAAGATGATCTAGTGCTAAACTAATCTATCAGTGCAGTGATAAGGTGGTCTAGCACTAAACTTGGAAATTCATTAATATATATATATCTATTGGGGCTACTAGGGAGAAATATCATATTGTGTGTGTGTGTGTGTGTGTTCCAGTGTCCAAATCATCACACCCAGCTTGTATACCAGCAGAGTACCAGCCAACCACACAGAATAAACACAATTTGAATCGCTGTGATTTTTTTAAAAAGTAGAAAAGCCACCCTTCCCCACATGGCCGGGAAACAAACTCTGCATCTGAACCAAAATGAGCTGAGTGATTCACATTGGCTTTTGTGTCGTAAAATCGGTTCAAGAAACCTACAAATTCATCTGTTCTATTTCTGCCGTTTATCCCGTATTATTTCCCGCTGTGGATGATAATTTCACTAGGATTTTCATAGATTACAATCGATTTATTCGGACAGCTGGAGTACAATGCTTAAGCTGCAGGTTTTAGATGTACACGAATGTACATGATTGTGGGGTTGGGGGCTAAATGACACAGGATACTGACAGTTATTAATGCAGGCGGTCGACTTTCAAAGTGACAATGAAAATATTAGCACAGGTAATGGACATTCAAGCACACCTGGTCCCTATCCCACACCTATGGTCGCTGGGTGTATAAGCCTGAAGTTAAATACGGTCACCCATGTGTGCAAGGAAGTGGGTTATAAGCTACGAAAGCAGGGAGAAAGAGAGAAACCTTGGCTAAGCGGAGATTTGAACCCAAGTCTTCTGAATTTCGGTCGGACCCTGTTTTTCTTTACATCACACTGGCTTTCATCAGTGAGGGCCAGATTCCTTCCCCATCCCACCCCACCCCAAATGTGTGACTCTGATTATGCCTTACCCCAGTCGTCATCACCTCCCAATTGATTTGATCAGGGCAGAGCGGCCTTCACCCATGCTGTGTCCTCCATTTGGTAAGATCATGCCAAGGAAGGAAGGAGTAGAGCTGAAGGCCCTTCCTTTGAGGCACCTGGCTCAGATAGGAGCCACCTGCAGTTTCTTTGAGCCCTTCCTGGTTGGAAGAGGTAAGGCAGGGGAGAGTGAAGTAGGAACTCCGTCAGGGTGTGTGATGTGATGGGGAAATGGTTCGTATTTTGGACCGCCCGTCTCATGCTCCAGTGGGAGCTATTTTGCGGCAGTCATGCAACATCCTTGAGATTGCAAACCAGCCTGACCCGGATAAATGCCTTTTTATGATCCAGCCATAAAGCTTCTACCTTTGGGGTGCAATTCCTCCAAGGACTGAAGGGTTGCTTCAAGGGACCTCACTTCCTGCAAAACAATCTTTTCCATTGCAATCAGACACAACCCTTTCTTGTCTTTCTCATAGCATCCTTTGTTCTCTCCCTACTTATCTCTGAGAGTAAGGTGGACTCGGACAGTGGCATCGGGTGCTTGTTGTGGTAGTTGATGTAAGAGGCACTGCAGTTGTGTGTGGAGCCCCATGAGGCAAAAGGGGTCACACACATACAAACACACACATTTTCTTTCTTTCTTTCTTTCTTTCTTTCTTTCTTTCTTTCTTTCTTTCTTTCTTTCTTTCTTTCTTTCTTTCTTTCTTTCTTTCTTTCTTTCTTTCTTTCTTTCTTTCTTTCTCATGCACACACAAAAGTACACAAACATTCACACACACACACACACACACACACAAACACACCAAAGAGCCCTCTGACTCTAGAAGGCCAGCAGACTCAGCCGCAGGCATGCAGTTCAATTGATGGCTGCCTTCCCACTGGAATAAAGCTGTTTTAATTCTTTAAAATATCATCTGTAATTTATAAATTTACATGTGCAACTTTACCTAAACTGATTATCTCTTCTGTCCTTTTCAGTCATACCTGTCCTAAAAAAAAAGAAATTCCCATAGCCTTGCTTGAGTCCTCTCTCTGTGTTTAGGCAATGACTCCCCTATGATCAGGTCAGAAATTCCTAGAAGACATTGAGTAAGTGGCAGCTGGTGGAGGCGGAGCTTGACTGCAGTGAAGCCAGCAGCACCCGGTGAACAGCTCCGGGGAAAACTGGACCGTTCGGCCTGCCCGTCCCTCCAAGAAGGGGGCGACGGAAGGGGATGTCAGGAGAGGCACCTCCAAGCAGATGAGCCCAGAAGGGTAGAAGATTTGGCAGCAACCGGGTCTTTCTTCCCTCTGAAAATTCATCTACGCGCAGACCGGAGACGGGAGGCCATATCTTATGGCAGAAAGCTGTGGGAAAACTCCACCCCCAACTTCCCGAGGAAGGAGAACAGAAACAACAGCAAAGTAAGCCTCTGATTTATGAATAACCTCATCAATATTTTGAAGAAAATAAAGTGAAAAATATTTGACCAAAAGGAGAGAGGGGAAGCGGCAAGCTAGCATACCAGCTTGTCTTTTTTTTTTTTCTTTCCTAAAATGAACTCTGATAAATAACAAGCTGGCCAAGGTCAGACACATTGCAAGAAAAACTTTGTGTTTCTGGAAAAAATCCCAGGAGAAATATTGTTCAAGAGGGACCGAATTCTTGTTAGAGCTGTGCAATCTGGACTTCCCTTACTGAGTGGACTTTGAAAATAAAACCACATCTTTGGAGCAGGAGGCACAGACTTTCGGGAATAAAAAATAAGCAAGGAATTATCAGCGTGGCGACACAGATGAAAGAGGGGGAGAAGGAAACCGAACGGGACTTTGAAAACAGAAGTGTTTTTGGTTTTGGAAGAAAGAATAAAGCCACGGGAAACGACAGTAAACTATTAATTTAGTAGCGACAGGAGCTCAGCAGAACAGACGGAGGACCGAAGAAAATTAGAGCTGGAGTTATTACAGGACTACGATGGGTTTTTTTCTTTTTAGAAGAGACTGATTTCCTGTTTGACGTTTACTGTGGACCCTCTCTTGGCTGGACTGTGTAGATTCTGAGTATATTGTGATAATTTCTGGGCAAGGAGGGGGAGGACATACTTAGTGGGAATGCTGTTAGACAAAGAATGGATGGTTACCATGCGAATGGCAAAAACAGGATTTCAGCAGATATTTCAGAAACTTGGAGAGTTAGAAGACCTGATGAAGGGGAAACCACTAGAGGCTAAACAGCAATTGAATGAAATTGAAACTCCAGAACAGTTTTTATTGAGAGAGATGTCAGGTAACATGGTTGGTAACATAGAGGGGATTAGAAGTTGCCACGTGGGATACTCAGCTACAATAGTCAGAAAAGGCGATGTTAAAAATCAGACTATTGTTTTGGATTTAACTTTATCTCCCCAAGATTGGAAGAAAATAGAGGCACAGAAATGGGGAAAATGTACTGAGAAAATATGGGAAGTGCCAGAAATGGATAGCTTTCCAGATAGGCTGATAGGTCCATGGCAGAAAGAAAATCAAAGAGGGGATGTGTTCTATAACTGGCCTCGATTTTATGATAGAGTTGGAATAACTTAGACTTAAATTAAAACATGAATATAAGCGGATATATGGAGGATAATCAAATAGAATTTTTTTGTACTGGAAAATGAGTGGATCAGAGGCATACATACTTAATATGAATAGAATGGATGATTATATACTGTGTTCTCCTATCCTCAAACCTTTTTTTCCATCCCTTGTATTCCCTTTTACCTTCTGTATTCCCTATCCCATGCCTAGTAGTTTGAAAATAAAAATAATCAAAAAAAAAAAAAGAGTAAGTGGCAGCTGGTAATGACTATATTTCAGAACTGCTGTGAATCCAGCTCTCAGTTTTAGTTGGGAGTTCAATTGCCCACTATGTATTCAAAAGGAACCACCCCGTGTGGCCTTGGGCAAGCTGCGCAGTCCCAGAAGAAAGGAATGGTATACCATTTCTGAGTACAGTGGTGCCTCGCTTGACGAGGATAATTTGTTCCGTTGAAATCGCTGTTAAGCAAAATTCTCATCAAGCGAAACAAAAAAGCCCATTGAAATGCATTGAAACCAGTTCAATGAGTTCCAATGAGCTAAATACCTTAGCGTCCAGCAAAGATCCTCCATAGGACGGCCATTTTCGGTGCCTGTAAAACGAGGAATCCATCCTGAAAACACAGTGGGGAGCCATTTTGCACAACGGGCCGCCATTTTAGAGCCGCCAATCAGCTGTTTCAGAATCGTCGTTTAGCGAAAAATTGGTTCCCGAGGCAGGGAACTGATCATCATTAAGCGAATTTTTACCATTAAAACATTGTTTTGCGATCGCAAAAGCGATTGCAAAATGTTCATTGTCAAGCGGTTTCGTCGTTTAACGAGGTAATCGTTAAGCGAGGCACCACTGTACTCTACCTAGAAAACCCTGAAATGGGGTTGCCATAAGTCAGAAGTAACTTGACTGCAGGCAGTTAATGCTGGCTGGTTAACTCAATGAGTTAGTTATCAGGCAAGGGGGCAGAGATTGGGAGTTCGATTCCCCACTGTGCCTCCTGAGGGAAGAGCGTGACCTGTGTGGCCTTGGGCAAGTCCCAGGGTGCGCCACAGAAGAAGGGAATGGTAAACCCATTTTCAAATATTCTCTATCTAGAAAACCTTGGAAAGGATCACCATAAGGTAGAATTGACTTGATAGCACACAGTTATTATAGATACCCAGGATGGTGTGATAGAGTAAAGGACTAGGATTCAGTCTAGAATCCAGCAATTGAAGGAAAGAATAGAAAGAGTGGTGGAATTTCACCATATGTCAAAAATCCACATTCCTGTGCAGAAGTATGGGAGGATGAGTTTAATTGTCCCATCAAGCGTATCTGGATTAATATAATTGGGGTGAACATGGTAGATTGAGTCTGCTCAATCAAGGAGAAGATGAAGATGAAACCTTCGAAAAATAAATTGCAAGAATTTCAAAGAGACATGATGATGAATTTGTAGGGAGGCAAATTCTGCCAAATACGAGCCTGGCTTGTGTGGCTGATAATTTTCTCCTACAAAAGATGGATGAAGAAGCGAGAGGCGTAGCTATCCTTGACGTGATTCTAACCAACAGAAGGGACTTAGTGGGAAAAGTGGTAGTAAGAGGATCTCTGGGGGGAAATGATGATGTTCTACTTGAGTTCTTGATTGAAAAAAACAAAAACAAAAGCAGAGTGTAGCTGCATGCATACGCTGGGTTTTAAGAAAGACAATTTTAATAAACTCAGAATAGTAATAGGTAAGGTCCCATGGCAGGAGATCCTAACAGGCAAAGGAGTCCAAGATGGGTGGGAGCTTCTTAAAAAAAGGAAATTCTAAAGGCGCAACTACCAACAATTGCAACAAGAAAAAAAGATAGAATACAGTGAAAAAGACCAATGTGGCTTCACAAAAAGCTCAGAAAGGACCTGAAAAGAAAAAGGACACAGATAGGAAGTGGAAGGAGGGCCAGGTCACAAAGGACGATTGCAGATAGGTAGCAAAGAACTACAGGGATGGCATTAGGAAGGCATAAGCTGAGGTTAGCAAAAAACACTAAAAGAAAAGGGGAAAAAAAGAGGAACCGTATTTTTCTGTTTATAAGACTCCCCCGTTTATAAGACACCCTCCCACTTTTCTAACCCAAAATTAAGAAAACAGCTTGGAATATTCAGCCTCTGGGCCCAGAACACTTCGACATTACGAGTCCCTGTTGAATCTGAGCCTACAGGCTCCACCTCCAACAAGATGTCTTCCAGTTGGTTTGTTCAGCTTGTGATTGGAGGAAGCTAAGTCTGACTGTAGGAAGCTAAGACTTGTGATTGAAGAAAGCCTGTTTACAGAGGCAAGGTATGGGCAGTTTTGTTCTTTCCTCAGCTTTCTTCCATGCATAAGATGCTCCGCGATTTTTAGAATAATGGTTTTAGGAAAAAGTAGTGTCTTATATACAGAAGAATACAGTATTCTTCAGCTACCTGTGTGGCGAAAGACAGAGAAAAGAAATAGTGACTGAGCTACTTAGTGGGGATGGGAAAATATTAACAGACAAGAAAGAAAAGGTTGAAGTGCTCAATTCTAATTTTAGCTCATTTCCCCCACAAGACATTCTATGACCCTCCAGGCAAATGTTAAGTAAAAGTGAAGGGGACAGGATTGCAGCTTGAGAGTGATAAACAAATACAGTATTCAAGGAATACTTTATTACTTGAATGACTTTACATTTCCAGGGCTCAATAAACTGCATCTAAGTCTACTGAAGGAACTGACTGAAGAACTTTCAGAACCACTATTATTATTATTATTATTATTATTATTATTATTATTATTATTATTATTATTATTATTATTATTATTATTATTATTATTATTATTATTATTATTATTATTATTATTATTATTATTATTATTATTATTATTGTTATTGTTATTGTTATTGTTATTGTTATTGTTATTGTTATTGTTATTGTTATTGTTATTGTTATTGTTATTGTTATTGTTATTATACTCTGCAAGCCCCTGGAAAAGAAGGCAGTAATAACCAGAAACCAACATGGATCTGACAAGAAAAAATCCTGCCAGACTAATTGGATCTCATTTTTTGATCAGGTCACCTCCCTGAGAGATGGAGGGAATGCTGCAGATGTAATATATCTTGACTTCAGCAAAGCTTTTGACCAAGTGCCCCGTGAGATTTTGATTAGCAAGCTAACTAGGTGTGGGCTGGATAGATCAAGTGTCAGGTGGATACACAGTTGGCTACAGAATCGTACTCAGAGGGTGATGAGTAGACATGGTCTAGAGGGGCGGGGTATGAATTGAATGAATGAATGAATGAATGAATGAATGAATGAATGAATGAATGAATGAATGAATGAATGAATGATTAATCAGGCACTCCAAGGGACAGTCCTAATGACTTGGATGAGGGAGTGCAGGGAGTGTTTGTCAAATTTGCGGATGACACAAAATTGGATGGAATAGCCATTACTCTGGAAGAAACAAAATTCAAAGTGATCTTGGTAGGATGGAACACTGGGCTGAAAACAACAGAATGAAATTCAACAGTGCAAAGTGCAAAGTCCTGCACGTTGGAAAAAGAAACCAATTGCACAGTTACAATACGGGGAATACCTGGTTCAGCAAAACTATGAGCGAGAAGGATCTAGGGATTATTGTGGATCACAAACTAAATATGAGCCAACAGTGTGAGGTGGCTGCAAAAAAGGCAAATGCTATTTTAGGCTGCATTAACAGAAGTCTAGAAGTTTCCAAATCCCGCGAGGCGCTAGTCCCCCTGTATTCAGCACTGGTTTGGCCTCACCTTGAGTACTGTGTCCAGTTCTGGACACCACAGTTCAAGAAGGAGGCTGACAAATTGGAACAAGTTCAGAGGAGGGCGACAAGGAGGATCAGGAAGAACAAGGCCTATGAGGAAAATAAATGAAACAACTGGGCATGTTTCACCTTCAGAAAAGAAGACTGAGGGGAGATAGGAAAGCACTCTTCAAATACTTGAAAGACTGTCATGGAAAGGAGAGGCAGTATCTGTTCTCTATCACGGCAGAGAGCAGGATGTGTAATAATGGGATCAAGGAAAGTCAGAATTAGGCTGACATCAGGAAAAATGTTTTAATTGTTAGCATGACAGTGGAACCAGTTATCTCTGGAGGTGGCAAGTGTTCCAACGCTGGAGGCATTTAAGAGAAAATTAGACACCTCTCTGTCAGATGTGCTGTGATTTGGAGTCCTGCTTTGAGCAGGGGGGGTTGAAGTCGGCAGCCTTACAATTCCTTTCCAACTCCATTGATTCAGAAGCCACGGGTTTGAATCCCCCCACTCAGCTACGGAAGCTCACCAGAGATGCGAAACTGGTAAAACCACCCCTTAAATTATCTCACTTTCCTTGAAAGCTCTGTTTAGGAATCTCTATAAGTTGGGACTGACTTGTCGGCACATTACATAACACAATTGGTGTACTAAAATGTGTATCTTTTAAAAAATTTAAAAAGGGAGATTTTATTCAAGTCTGTCCTTGTGCTGGCACTGCCTAATCCCTCTGCTTCCTGCTTCCCAGGTAGAATAGTGGGGTAGGAGGGGAAAACCAAAGGCATGCATAAAGTACAGGCTATGACAATTAACCTTAAGGCTGGAATGGATGTAAAGTGCAAAACAGATCTCATTGTGATTATTTTACATGCACATAAGCTTTACTATAACTAGCACAATCTGTACTTTTTTGCATGTCATTGCATTTTGACCTCTCTGTTCACTATTCTTTCTCAAATGTATGTATGCGTGTGCATGCATATGCACACATTCATACACACACCCTACCAACTTAACACATAATGTGTTTGGCTAAATCTTACGCCGTAATAAATGGGCTAAGCTTTTAAGGTTGCCAGAAGAATCTTTAATGCTAGTTATTAATGGTGCATAAATGCCATCTGAGCTGGCATTTTCCTTAATACAGTGGCGCCTCGCTTAACGATTACCTCGTTAAACGACGAAACCGCTTGATGATGAAGTTTTTGCGATCGCAAAACAATGTTTAGATTTTTCACTAGACGATTTTTAAACAGCTGATTGGCGGCTCTAAAATGACCGCCCGCTGTGCAAAATGGTTCCCCGCTGTGTTTTAGGATGGATTCCTCGCTTTACAGGCACCGAAAATTGCCGCCCCTATGGAGGATCTTCGCTGGACACTGAGGTATTTAGCCCATTGGAATGCATTGAACCGGTTTCAATGCATTTCAATGGGCTTTTTCATTTCGCTTGACGAGGATTTCACTTAACAGCAATTTCAACGGAACGAATTGTCCTCGTCAAGCGAGGCACCACTGTACATGCCACTATGCCCAACCAGGGTCTGGAAACTGCAGTTTGGTAAAATTGGGAAAAAGTTACTTTCTAGGGGTACTGCAATTCATAGAATCTCCCATCCAGCTGTGTCCGTGGCCGGGAGTTTCTTATCAACTGGTTGTTGTATTTTAGAAACTGTAATCCAGACTGATTTTTGAACAGTGTCTGGGTTACTTTTTACTGGATTATTTTAAACTGTTTCCCCTTTAACTGCGATTAAAGTGACTTCAAGAATAGCAGGTGGGGGAAAACCCATCTGGGAAGAAGATGGTTCCCCACTTCTGCTTTGGAAGATGATCTCCTGGTTGAAGGTTATAACTAGCTGTTGCCGCTGTTTCTTGTGTGATGCTTTTTAAGAATCTTAGTGATGAAGGAAGGCTTGGGAATGTCTTGCCTCGTCACCGGAAATGAATGTGGATGTCTGGGTGTATTTAAAAACAACAACAATGATAACCGATAACCCCAAATCTGGAACGTTAAGCACAGGGTACCGTTTTTGCTGCCGTTGCAGAACTGTCTGTCTGCTCCTTTATTAGAGGATTGATACCCCCTCGGTGGCGCAACAGACGTGTCCCTGTTGTGCATCCCCTCCAACTGTGCCTCAGAGTAGAACGAATGGGAAGGTGTCCTCAAAGGACTTAAGCTGACAGGCAGATTCGTAAATGAAAGGGGTAGTCCCTTCTGGACTGACGTCATGAGCCATCTCCTCCTCCTCATTCCTCTCCCGTCAAAGCCTGGGCATCCTTATAACTAGTCTGATTCTTTTCCTGTGGCAGCCTTAAACATGTTGTGTTGTGTCCAAACCAGCATCTAATTTTCCCCCCGCAGCCAACCAGTTGCTTGCATTCCTGGATTTCTTTTCTCAGTTGTATTATCTCAGTCAGCTGTAATGGTCTGCATTATTTCCTTCTCATTATGTGACCAAAGTATTCTGGCGTTTCCTATTTTATGTGTTCTGTAATTTCTTGGTCTTTATTAATATGCCTTAGAGCAGTGGTCCTCAACCTTGGACCTCCAGATGTTCTTGGACTTCAACTCCCAGAAATCCTAGCCAGCATAGGTGCTGGTGAAGGCTTCTGGGTGTTGTAGTCCAAGAACATCTGGAGGCCCAAGGTTGGGGACCGCTGGCTTAAAGGGTCTTCTTGGGTCACTTATAATAAACCTCTCTGTCAGATGCTTCTTCTTGTTTTAATAGCAGCTTATATTAAAGTCCGTGGTTCCATGCCATAGAGTAGAACGGAGGCTACTAATAGTGTGCAGTGTATATTCTTGGAGCCAATATTTACGTTTTGATGCATTTTATGCTCTTCCTCTTAAAGAAGCTGCTTCAGATGGTCTCTGTTCTGACTTTTACCACTTAAATGTGATTCCTAAGCCATCCGTTGTCCTTCTTCTGAAGGTCGGATTTTGAGTGCTGTTGTAAAAGTAAAGCTTGGGCATAATGAGTTACGAGTAACCTATAATCAGTTACTTTTGGGGTAAAAAGGATGAGTGAAGCTAGATTTGAAAAGTAATGTACTGAAGGACGTTGAAGGTATCTTTGTGGTGTAATGGACAATTGTTTTCTTTCTAGCTGCTTTCAAATGTTAACTTTTTTAAGGACCTATTTTTCAAACATTCTGAGAAGAATTTTTCCAGTTCTGTACAGTACTAAGTCCTAAATTCTTGATCCCCAAAAGTTAGAACAAAAGCAGTGCTCTGCATGGGTTTTCCCTAGAGTTTAAGAAACCATCTTTTTGGACTTTCAGTTCGCAATAACTTTGGCTGCGTGAACTGGGGAGTTGTGATGCAAAAACACCGTTTTCCAAAGCTCTGAGATTATTTCCACGGAGGGAAAGAGATTCACTCCCAACTCTCGTCCTTCCCGACACATGTGACGCCGGGTGGCCAGCCTCCCAGTCTCCCCTTCTAACCATGAAATCTGAAGGACTGGAATTCTGCCCGGCTGATCTTCAAACCCTTCCCTCCTCTGTGGAATACAGTGGTGCCTCACTAGACGATGATAATCCGTTCCACTGAAATCGCTGGCGTGGAAACGGGGTTATGGATGCTTGCTGGAGCAGCTTTTGGGCGACTGGCCCTACTATTTAGGCAGGGTGGGGCAGTCACATCAGGAAACAGGTTTAGAGCAGAACTTGAAAAATACTTTTTAAAGTACAGTGGTGCCTCGCTAGACGATGATAATCAATTCCTCTGAAATCGCTGTTTAGCGAAATCATTGTCTAGGGAAAAGCATTTCCGCATTGGAATGCATTGAAACCTGTTTAATGCGTTCCAATGGGGAAGAATCGTCGTTGTCTAGCAAAGATCGGCCATAGGAAAGCCGCTTTGCAAACCGCCGATCAGCTGTTTAAATCGCTGTCTTGCGAAGCTTAGGTCCCGAAAACACCCGTTTTGCGAGCGCGGAGGGAGCTGTCCAAATCATCGTCTAGCGAAAATCGGTTTGCGAAGCAGGGGCCAAACATTGTCCAGTGAAATTCCCCCATAGGAATCACTGTTTTGCGAATCGCTATAGCAATCGCAAAAAGCAAATGTCTAGCAAAAAAACTGTCATGCGGGGTAACTGTCTAGCGAGGCGCCACTGTACCTGAAGGAAACCAGTGTGGCACCATCCTGAGACATATTTCGAGGACTGCCATTCCCAGCCGGTGCCCAATCTTTAATTTGTTGCTCGTCTTATCTTTTATTTACAGCTAGCTTTCAAACATCTCAACCTCTTTTTACCACTGAAATCAGCTGTTCTATCATTTTCACTGTTGTTTCACCACCCGGGGGGGGGGGGTTGTTCTTTTTAGAATAATTGCAAACAACCCCAAAGGGCATCTGCCCGTTGAGTGACGGACCTATCAGTTTTATTAATAAATAAATATGATAGTGGTGTGAGAGATTGCGAGTGTGACCAGACTCTCTGCGGGATTGTGGGCAGCTTGTAGCAGAGCCCTGTATCTTTCAGGCAGCCGTTTGATGGAGCTTTGAACCGTCTTAGCTCCATCCGAGCACATTCTGGGGGTCTCTAATTTGACAAGGGACTCCGAGCTCTCTGCCAGAAAGCTCTCATGCTCTCTTCTGAACTGCAGGAGAGAATTCTATGTACTTCAACCCTTAACTACAAATCCCCAGATTCCTTATGATGGAGTCGTGACATTTAAAGTACTGTCGAATTGATATAACTGTACAGTCTAGACACTGTAATAATTTGGAAGAAATTCTTCCTTTGCAGGTGGCTGGTTAAGTCACGGACGCCTAGGGACCGGCCCTTCCCTGGGCTTTGCATTTGATGGGGGGGGGGAATATGCTTTACTAAGGGGGCGCAGTTGCTTTCCTCTGGCCTTTCTGCCCTAATGCTATGGTTCTGCTTCTCTAGGAGGGTCCCTACCGTACTCGGAAGGGGGGGCAGGGAGAGGAGCCGGTGAGGTGCACCAGACATCGAAAGGTCAGTGTCACGTTTCCCTCTTCCTCTTTTTGCCTGCCTCCGGTTCATGTGAGATGCAAGGCCAGGGTGCCTGCTGCGGAAGGGCGAGCTGCGGATCGGGCGAAATAAGGAGCTTTTCGTACCCCTTAGGGTAAGGTGGGTGGGTTGTGTATTCAGGGTCCTGTGCTCTGTTGCTTTCCAAGGGTGACACGGACATAACCAGAAGACGCAGTAGAAGAGTAGTTTTTTGTGTGCTTGTTTTCTCATAAGCCTTTGTGTGCTGAAGATGCCACTGTGGATGTTGCCCAGATATGAACAGCCTGGTGGGAGTCAAAAGTCCTGCTTGGAAATCTCCCAAGTTTTCTTTTTCCGTATCCAGTCTACGTGTCGTAGCCAAGCTCTGGGAGCAGGAAAGCAGGCACCCTTTCTGCTGTCAACCAGTGTGGGTTGCCGAGGTCTTTCTGGATGAAAAGGCTTTTCCTTGCCCGGTGATGGAAGGACAACAGGGTGGGCTCCCCTAGCTTAAGATGGCCCCGTGTCCCCTTTTGAAGGTGTTCTCCATTTTGAGAACAGTCTGTGTCAGATTTGAAGGAGGAGAATCAGGGATCCTTTGTTACTCCTCCACAGTTGCCAGCAGACGGACAATAGACTTTGTGAGCACCTCCTGCTTCGCGGGGACATGCTGTGGCTAGGATCTTCGTGGCTACAGCCGCAGTGTCAGTCAGCTGATGTCAATCGTGAAGGTGAATTACCGCAAGTTAAGAAATCGGTGTTGGCATTTGTGATGCACACTGCTTGTTGGTGGAAAGTGCAACAATCAAGACCCATTAAGAATACAAAAGATGTGCTCCTGATTTGTCGAGATGGGTTGACCCAGCTGTCTCCATTTCTGGTCTCTCTCTGAGGCTGGCTATGGGGAGGTTTGTCAGGAGTGCCTGAACGTCTAGATTTAGCACGGCAGCATTGTTTTCTGTTGTGTGTGTGAGTGCACACCCCTTGCTGTAACTGTGTCCAGCTTGAAGGTGAGGGTGAGAGACGTGGTTCGCGCCTTGTGTTCACGTACAGCCACGTCGCCTCTTGCTGCCAGCCTCAGCCGCAGACCGATGCCCACCTGCTTCCCTTCCAGCTGCATGAAGTGTGAAAAATCCCAGCCTTAATATTTAATTACATTGTGAGCAATTAATGTGCGCTGTCCAGGGAAGGTGGGGGAAAGGCTCAAAGGGATAGTTAACATTAATGATGCATTCGATACAAATAAGATGCCATTAATGTACAAATGGCCGTGATTGATTCGGAAGAAGATGATCTGGGGAAGGAGAACAAGGCAGATGGTTTCCCCAGCATGACCCAAGCCCATAGTGTTTGTGCCAGCCCAAACGCTGGTGGGTGGTGGGAAATGTCCCGTTGGTAAAAGGACCAAATTCGAATTCTCAGTCCTTCCTAGAGTAGAATCATAGAAGCATGGGGTTGGAAAGGGTCATAGAGTCCAACGCCCTGCTCAAGGCAGGAATCCAAAGCAAAGAAGATCTGACCGAGAGCGGCCCCATTTTCTCCCGAATGCCTCCAGCATTGGAGTGCTCACCGCCTCCCGAGATAATTGGTTCCGTTGTCATACTGTTCTAACAGTTAAGAAGTTTTTACATTCCCATGATTTGGCGTGAGGGGTTCCTACCAATTTATGGGTGTGAATTAGACACAAAAGTACCATTCCCAGGTGCCCCACAATTCTCTGTACTGTTGTTTTGCAGTAACAGACAAATTGTGGCGATTTGTGGCCACTTATGAATTATTGTGTGGGACGTGGTGGCGCTGTGGGTTAAACTGCAGAAGCCTCTGGGCTGCAAGGTCAAAAGACCAGCCATCGTAAGATCGAATCCACGCGACGGAGGGAGCTCCCATCGCTTGTCCCAGCTCTTGCTAACCTAGCCGCTCGAAAGCATGTAAAAATGCAAGTAGATAAATAGGGACCACCACGGTGGGAAGGTCATGGCATTCCGTGTCTAGTCGCGCTGGCCACCTGACCACGGAAGATTGTCTTTAGACAAACACTGGCTCTACGGCTTGGAAACGGGGATGAGCACCGCACCCTAGAGTCAGACATGACTGGACTAAATATCAAGGGGAACCTTTACCTTTACCTATGAATTATTGTTGTTGTCAATAATTAAAAAAAACAGTTTGGTGGTCATGGGTACTGTTTACCATCATTTGGGGTGGGAGGAGTATATTTAGCCACTCAACCTCAGTCAGCAAAATGTCTTGGTCTGATCCTCTGAAAGACATTAATGTAGAATTATAGAACTTCAAATCATTGATTGACAATGCCAGAACTAAATGGAGTTCGCAGCATTTCCACATAAAATTCCATCTCTGATTAGCCCAAACTTTCTTTATTTAGCTGTATATTATTTAGCTGTGGGTGCGGGTGAATGACTATTGTGTGAAAATTTGAGCAGAAAAATCCCTCAAGTGCTGTTTCCCATATTTAACACAAAAAACAAAGACATTAAATAATGAACAGTTTGCAGTTGTTGTTTTTACCCCCTGAGACTCAAAACCAGAATGTAGATACCTGGAATTACTCACTATTTGGGATAATGTGGCTGTAGGGGAGTTACATTTATGGTATGTTTCTTATTAGTTTCAGATTTTACTTTTGTAGGCCATTTAAAGGAACATTTCAGATTTTATGCCATTCTCTTGACAATCCTATTATGATTTATTTTAAGTAACAAGAAAAGAGTGAAAACCTGGACACATAACAGTGTTGGGCAGGTTACCTGCCCAATACTGGGACAGACAATGAAAACAGTTTACTTTTGAAACTGCATAATGGGTAACAGAATGAACTAGAGTGGTGCCTCGCTAGACAGTTACCCGGCATGACAGTTTTTTTCGCTAGACATTGACTTTTTGCAATTGCTATAGCGATTTGCAAAACAGTGATTCCTATGGGGGAATTTTGCTGGACAGTGTTTGGTCCCTGCTTTGCAAACCGATTTTCGCTAGACTACGATTTTGACAGCTCCCTCCACGCTCGCAAAATGGTTTTTTTCGGGACCTAAGGTTTGCAAGACAGTGCTTTAAACAGCTGATTGGCGGTTCGCAAACCGGCTTTCCTATGGCCAATCTTCGCTAGACAATGGCGGTTCTTCCCCATTGGAATGCATTAAACAGGTTTCAATGCATTCCAATGGGGAAATGCTTTTCGGTAGACAATGATTTCGCTAAACAGCGATTTCAGTGGAATGGATTATCATTGTCTAGCGAGGCACCGCTGTACTTTTGAAACTGCATGATGGGTAACGGAATGAACTACTTTAAAATGTATTTTTCCAGTTCTGTTCCAAACCTGTTTCCTGACATGACTGCCCCACCCTGCCTAAATAGTAGGGCCAGTCACCCAAAAGCCGCTCCCACAAGCATCCATAACCCCGTTTCCACGCCTGCAGCCTTCCTGAATGCAGAGATGCTCAGATGCCTGAAGCAAGGTAATGGAGGGGGTTCAGCCTTTTCCCCCTTTGCAGGCAATCCAGAGCTGAGGGCCAGCCACTGGGAAGCGTGGCCCGTTTTCCTACGAGGGGAAGAAAAATGGTAGAAAATGCTCCCGCTTTTCTTACTCAGTAGCACAACCTGCACACTGGGTCAAGGGTGGGAGGGGGCAAAGCCTTGAACTTGACTTAACTCACAGCAGGGATTAGCTGTAGGGGACACTTCAGGATCCCTCAAACCTTGTTGCACACTCTGTGCCGAGAGAACCAGGAGCTTTGTGACCTGAATTAATTCATGCGCATAAGGTGCATCAGCCACCATGGGCAGGAAATCCTGGGGGAAGGAGGCGGTGCAGTGGCAAGGTGAAAACGGGGATCTCCAAACCCCTCCCGGTCCCTATGCTAAGTTTGAAATCACGGGCCACGGAAGACCTGCGTTTTTCCTTTGGATTTATTTATTTTTTTATTTTTTTTTTTTTATTTTTTGCAGCAAGAAATCCGAAGGGAAAAACGCAGCTGGACTTCTGGGGGGGGGAGAACCCCATCGCTACAAAATCATACGCTGAAAGGCTCAAGATGCTGGGTCTAACACGCTTCCCAAGATGTGGTTTTAAGTGCCTGGGTTTAGCTGGACTTTTGAAGGGGGCAGAACTCCATCGGTGTGAGGTCACGCACCAAGATAGTGTGGCATGGAGACTAGATTAATAGCCTGGGGCCTGGGGATGCAGTTCATTTTTTAAAAAACTCCCCATGGATCACAGCCGTGAGCCAGTCTCTTTTTCAGACTGACCTCTGTTACAGGGTTGTTCGGAGAATGAAATGGGGAAATAAAAAGCCATATATGCTGCCAAGAGATTTTAAAGGCAAGAAGCTGCCGGCCGCACATTCAAACACAGTGGTGCCTCGCTAGACGATGATAATCTGTTCCACTGAAATCACTGTTTAGCGAAAAGCATTTCCCCACTGGAATGCATTGAAACCTGTTTAATGCCTTCCAATGGGGAAGAATCGCCATTGTCTAGCGAAGATCGGCCATAGGAGAGCCGCTTTGCGGACCGCCAATCAGCTGTTTAAATTGCTGCCTTGCGAAGGTTAGGTCCTGAAAGCACCCGTTTTGCCAGCGCAGAGGGAGCTGTCATAATCATCGTCTAGCAAAAATCGGTTTGCGAAGCAGGGGCCAAACATTGTCCAGCGAAATTCCCCCATAGGAATCCCTGTTTAGCGAATCGCTATAGCGACTGCAAAAAGTCAATGTCTAGTGAAAAAACTGTCATGCGGGTTAACTGTCTAGCGAGGCGCCACTGTAATCAGGGTAATATGATTGCTTTGGGATGTCCTGTTTCCCCCCTTCATTTGCACCCAAGGAAAGGACTGCAACACATCGTTGAAGGAGGCTGGTTTCTATTCTGGAAATGAGGATATTTTTATATACCAGGAAAGGTATACAGTACCTGTTGGGGGCGTGGAGGAGCTGGCATTTCCTAAGGGACAGGTTTCAATAGCTTGTGTTGTCTCCCAGCCAAGCACAGCCCCTTCCAAATAAACCACAACAAGAAAGGATGAAAAAGGGTTTGGGGGGGGGGGACTGGTGGAGCCTAGAGTTGAGCACATGCGTCTTACTTTCGTCCCTTGCAGCCGTTTCTTCTTCCTTTCCCCTCCCCGTCTCTGGCTTTCTCTCCTCCTTTGCGATAAGAGGACATGAATGTCCCTGGATCGGGCTGCCAGCTGGTTGCTATGCCGACCGTGCTCTGGGATGCTGGCGTGCAGGGTCCCCAGGGGAAGGGGGGAGAGGATTAATTGTCCCGAGAAGTCTCTTGAGTTGATGAGCTAATGACTGGAGCTGGGTGTGCATTGAAGGGGCGGTTTCGTCGTCGGCCTTGACACTGAGCCACTCCTGGTGCAGATTTGCAAGGGGGGGACACACTGCCGGCGATGTTTTTGCAAAGGATGGCGAGCTTGCAAAGTGCGGACAGTTGTGCATGCGTAAGCACAGGGCGCAGGGAATGGAGCAGAGCGAAGCCCTCTTGGAAAAGTGGGCACAGGTTTCAGCTGGGCTGCTTGTGTGGCTCTCATGGTGCCAGCCACGCTCACTGCTTGTGCAAGTTACCTGTTGCTGGGGCGGTCTGTGGAAGCCGGAAGGAGCCATTGATGGGGGCTCTCGCCGTGCAGGTTCCATGCGTGGGGCACAGGGTTTTGGACGTGAACTGGATTGTTACATAGAAACGTGGTGGCGCTGCGGGTTAAACCGCAGAAGCCTCTGTGCTGCAAGGTCAGAAGACCAGCCATCGTAAGATTGAATCCACGCGATGGAGTGAGCGCCCGTCGCTTGTCCCAGCTCCTGCCAACCTAGCAGTTCGAAAGCATGCAAATGCGAGTAGATAAATAGGGACCACCTCGGTGGGAAGGTCATGGCGTTCCGTGTCTAGTCGCGCTGGCCACGTGACCACGGAAACTGTCTTCGGACAAACGCTGGCTCTACGGCTTGGAGATGGGGATGAGCACCGTGCCCTAGAGTCAGACACGAATGGACTCAATATCAAGGGGAACCTTTACGTTTATGTGATTGTTACATGGCTCTCAAGTCAACAGGCACATTCCCTCCCTACTCTAGCAGGAGTGGTTTTTTGCACTGCGGGTGGGTGAGATTTGCAGGCCGTCTAAGCCCCTCTGTAAAACAAAACCACAACAAGAACAAGAACTAAAATAAAAAATAAAAAAAACCCACCAGCACCACCCAAGAAGTGGATTCAATCCTCCTCTTGGTTGTTCGGAAGGGACATACCTAAATTTAGTGCAATCCATTGGGGGTGGGGTGGGGAGCCTTGGGATGAAAACCTGGCCCCTAAGCTTGGAAGAGTTTTTCACTTCTGGCACAGAGTTCATCATGTAGTGGAGTCCGGGCTTCCGGGGTCAACGCACCAGGATTTTTTTATTAGCAGGGCCGATAACAATCCCTGCCACTCTACTTAAGGCAAAGAAGAGGTTTGCAGTTGAGAGTGCTTTCGGCAGATTGGCAGTGTGCTTTTTCCGTTTAATCAACACATTTGTAATTTTCCGTTCAATAGTGATTTAGCGCTAAAGTTTCTTCAATCGTGTTCTTAACACTTCGTGCATTTGCGCTTCTCATGTTTTTACCTGCACATGTTTTGATTCTGTTGTGACCCACCTCGGTTCATCGTTCTGGGAGAAAGCTGGAATAAAAATCAAATGAATCATGAGTCCCTGAGTACTCTATGATAGTCTGCAGTTGTATATTGTTGTGAACAATCCCTGCACCAATGCAATATATTTTCAGGGTGCCTTGGGAACATTAAGACCCCTTAGTACAAAAAGAAGAAGAGAACGCTGTTCCTGCTGGATATGAAAACTGCTAAAACTGGTTGGTGGATTGGGTCACTTTGCCTGCACCTTTTGGGCAAAGGGCTGGTAATGGGCGCCCTCGTAATATGAATGCCTGCACTTCGAAAATGGCCATAACATTAATGGGCACAGATGCTGGTCTGCAGGAAGAGGTAGCCGTCCATTACTGATGTTTCCATCTATACATTTTTAAACAAATCTTGGCAGCTTTTGTTACCACGTTGGGGCCCCAAATGTCAAATTACCGCAGCCCTAAAGCTGTATCTGTTGCTCTAAATGTGAACTAAACGGGGTGCAACGCTTAAAGTGCTGGACTCTGACTTGGGAGACCTGGGTTCGAATTCCTCTTTAGCCACGAGACCCATCTGGGTGGCCTCGGGCTGGTCAGACCTTCTCAGGCCGACGTACTGTCTATCCAAGGATTCTTGTGAGGACAGAATCGGGCTTAGTCATATTCTCTACTTTGAGCTCATGGGAGGAAAGGCAGAATGTATACGCCGTGAAGAAAGAAAGTGAGTTTGAGAATTAAAGGGAGAGAAGGAATAGTAGGGTTTGCTCAAAGCCTTTTGGGAGAAGGGCACCAAAATATATGGACAGTGTCTGAAAAAGTGTATGAAAATTGATTTTTTTTGAAAAAAAAATGAATTAGATTTTAAAAACAACACCGATTTTTATCCACCTTGCTAAGGATTGCTTGATGTGCAGCCCTCATACGGGAGATGGGAATTCTTATGGGGGGGGCAGAGATGTGGGGTGTCTTGCCCTGTGGATGCAAAGTTAGAGATGATTGTCATCATTCGCGCTGAGGCAGCCGTGGGGGTGACCTGCGGACCTGTTGCTCCCTCTGCTGTCCAGGTGTTGCCAGATGTGGGCTAGCCATTTCCTCCGTGATGCCACCTTACCTGGGAAAGGGGCCTTCCAGCTTCCACTGAGGGGGGGCCTGCTTCGCCTCGTGAGCAAGAGTAGTTCCCTTTCTGCTTCATCTCCCTGCCTTTTCCAAAAGACAAAGCAAAACTCTACTCGGTTAAGGGAGATTTGAAGGCAAGGTGGGCCGGGAAGTGTCTTCAAAAGGGTTATTTTTAAACGGGAGCTTTTAAGAGAAAAGTGGGCTTTAAAAAATAGATGAGGCTGGCAGGGAATGCTTGAAGGAGGAAACCAGCTTGGGGAGAAGCAGCAGCCTCGGGGCTGGCCCTGGGGAGGGGAACATCAACATGACAAGGAGAATTCCTGCCCCCTCCCTCCCCCCTCCCCAGATCTCACCCACCTCTTCTCCAGCCCTCTTCACACCACTCCTTCTTAAGTCACCGCAAAAAGCTGGCGATCTTCTCAGGATTTCACTCTATGTTGTGCTTAGCCAAAGGCGGTTGCAGTTTTTAGGAGACGGCGTGACAAAACCCACCCACAACAAGGGGTCGGAAAATGATGATCTGTTTTGGGATCTCTTCGGAACGGCTGCCTGTTGCAGCAGGTGTTATAGTTGTCTTTGGTTGCCCTTTGAGATATACCGGTTGGCCATCCTTAAAACTAGCCATTAAGCTCTTTCAAAATTACAGATAAAATAAGGAAGCTACCGTATTTTTCCCTGTATAAGACTGTACTTTTGTCTAAAATCTTTAGACTAAAAATTGAGCGTTGTCTTATACACAGAAGTAAGCTGAGGCGAGAACAAAAATAAGTGGTGGGGAAAGCAGGGATCAAAGCGATCCTGCAGCGCTTTGATCCCTTTCCCCCCTACACTTGCTAAGCCCCACTTTGATTTCTTAATTTTGGATTAGAAAAGTGGGGGGGCGTCTTATACACGGGGGGATCTTGTACATGGAAAAAAACACAGTAATTCTTGGTGGACAATAGATCCTGTTCAGTTGGGTTTCGAATGATGATGGCTGCTGCCAAATGTCTCAGGGTTGCAACTGGAGGAAGAAATAACTTGCATTCCGGACCGTTTGGGGCACCGTCCAAAATGAGCCAGCCCGGCTCTTGCTGTTTGCCCAAAGCAAGGTTCAGCGACGTAGGTGCTTTTTTAAGGGGCCCAGCTGGCGTGATTCCTATACAGATGGAGGAGTTGCTTGTAGGCAGCTCGCTCCCAGCAAAGTAACCCCTTTTGGCACAATCAAATGCAGTCTTTTCTCAACCCTGCCATAAGGTGGGTTTTTCTATTAGACCTTGGGGTCAGATGATTTCCGGAACATTGTCCCTCCCTTGTTCCGTCCTTTGGTTCCTCAAGGCTAGCATCCATCTGGGATCACGGAGCATGTCCTGTGGCTGATCGTTTTCCTCCCACGCTCAAAGAAGGCTTCCATGCAAATCAAAGGCATCCTTACTGTCTCCTGAACTTGGTGAAAGTAAAGTAAATTGTCATTTTGTTCCATATCGTTCTTTGTGTGGGGCTGGGCCAGGCTCCATGTTCTTTGAGTTAGAGAGTTTTGAGTTTATGTCCCCCCCCACCCCCGAATCAGTCCCCACCCCCGGTGTATCACAAAGAACTTTTGTGCAGTTGGGGCACCTGTACATGTGAGGAGGTGATGTCCTCCCCTCTCCTCCCTTCGTGTTGCGCACAGGGGGGCTTATGCATCACCAGCACCAGAGGAAATGTATCTTTTACAAAAAAAGGACCAGAGGTGGCACATATTTACATAATATCTGCACATGCTGTTTTTAAGCTGTGGGTTCAAGTTTAAATGGAAGTGAGAGCTGGACCATAAAGCTGACCGCCAAATAATTGATGCTTTCGAATTGTGGTGCTGGAGGGGGCTCTTGAGAGTCCCCTGGACTGCAAGGAGATCAAACCGTTCTGAAGGAAATCCACCCCGAGTGCTCCATGGAAGGACAGATCCTGAAGCCGAGGCTCCAAGACTTTGGCCATCTCATGAGAAGAGAAGACTCCTTGGAAAAGACCCTGGTGTTGGGAAAGTGTGAAGGCAAGAGGAGAAGGGGACGAGAGAGGACGAGATGGATGGACAGGGTCATCGAAGCGACCGACATGAATTTGACCCAAGTTCGGGAGGCCATGGAAGACAGGAGGGCCTGGTGTGCTCTGGTCCATGGGGTCACGAAGAGTCGGACACAACGTAATGACTAAACAACAACAAATTCAAGTTTAGAAATAATTGCAACCCTTTGAATGAGGACGTTCAAATTGCATTGCTCCTCCTCGTCTGCCCTGCGGTGGTTTGCTTTTTGCCTCTCTCCCCCCTCTGACCCACCCATTCCGAAGTGATCTGAGTTAGGAGCTGGAGGGAGCTGGTTTTGGTGCCCCCTTACCTTCCCCACTCCAGACAGGAGCAAAAGTGCCGCCAAGACAGCGCTTGGCGAAAGTGGCTTTATGCCTCTGTAATCGCCCTGATTTAGAGCATCAAGAACGATTTTCACCTTGCTCTAAAGAGGGAGGAAAATACTGTAGCGGCTTTGGCCAGGAGATGGGGGACGTTGGGCCTGTGACTGCGGGAATGATGGGGTTTGTACTCCAACACATTGGGAAAGTGCCAGGTTGCGGCCGTCAAGGATGTTGTGTGTGCTTGTATTATGTCATTGTGCCGCTAGTTTCCTCCCTCCGTTCCAGCCAATGAAGCCCCAGGAAGCAAAGTGTATTTTGATTATCGTTACCAAGAGTGAGCAGCAGGGGAGGAGATGTTGTTTTCAGTAGCAGCTTCTGGGTCTCCTGTAACCTGCAGGATGGCTACAGATGCAGCAAGTGTCAACGCGGGGGGGGGGGGGGGGAACCGCATCACCTACACAGCAGGCAAAATCAGGCAAAAGCATGTGCAAAATGTGGCAAAGTCTATAGACGCAAATGTTGAATCGATGACTGCAGTAGCCATGAAGACGAACTGAAACTGGAAGACCGTGCCATTGGATGCATCAGGGTCTTTCCCATTCTTGGCGCTCTCCTCTTTCACCCTCATTAAGAGGTTCTTTAATTCCTCCTCACTTTCTGCCATCAGAGTGGTATCATCTGCATATCAGAGGTTGTTGATATTTCTTCCGGCAATCTTAATTCTGGTTTGGGATTCATTGAGTCCTGCCTTTCACATGATGTATTCTGCATATAAGTTAAATAAAACACTATACAGCCTTGTCATTCTCCTTTCCCAATTTTGGGAATGGGAACACACTTTTTTTTGCCCTCGTTGGTGCGTTGGCACGCCTTCTACTCATTCCAGGTACCGCTAACGGTGGACGGGCAGTTTCTCCCTTCTTCTCTTTCTTGATCTTATATTCTGTAATCTTTCAAACAGAAGACACCTTCAGATAGAGGACCGTTGCCTGTTAAAGAGGGCACGGGGACACATGGCTTCTTCAGAACGACCCTCTCTAAGCCTCAGCTCCCTACATGTGGCCGGTGAAGAAGAAGAAGAATAAAAGCCGCCACCTTTGTAAGGCTGTTCTAACAATAACCGGGGTAACGTAGGTGTAAAAGCACCATATTGTAATTGCCAAACATCTAGACTGGAATAGGGATAATTATTTCTTGTCCCCACTCCAAGTCTCAATCAACTTATTATTGCCAAGTTGATTGTGTTATTACCAATTACTGCTACACTTAATGGTCACCTTGCTTTCGTTAATCTGAGTGAAGGATGGTTGCCATGTGTATGTTTTGTGTTTCATTCACCATGCAGGGCACCTCCGCCTTTCCTTGTGTGTGTGCGTGCGTGTGGTTGTGTTTTTTTGTTTTGTTTTGTTTTTTGTTTTGCTTTTAAGTCATTTGCGGCAGTTTGCTTTGCTAGAAGGCTATGCCGCTGCGTTACATGGATTAACGAGGGCTTGATTGCAGTCCTTTTGGTATGGTTGTCTTGCCTTGACACGGTCTTTCTGACTTGGCGGCCCTGACGTCAGCCGAGCGTTCTGCTTTCTCAGCAATTCTTCGGAGCCTTTTTTTTCTCCAGGCAGCCCCAGATCTGGTTTCTTGGATTCGGTGAGACCATTTGGCTTGGACATCAGGTGCTGCTGCTCATATTTCAGCCCCTTGCCATGTTGCATGCGATATGGGTGGCAGGAAGAAGAGACGGGGAAAGGGGCTTACTGCGCTGGAGTGCCTGGTGATTTGACTTCCTTCCAGCCTCTCTGTGCTCCTTCCCAGAGCATTCGAAAGGCGTAACCCTATTACGCTATGTAACCAAAAAAGTAAAAAAAAGTACAATTAAAAAAAAAGTCTGGTGGCATCTCTAAGAACCATAGATTTGTTTTAGCGTGAGATTTCTTCAATCAGAACCTTACAAAATACTGTAAAAGGGAGACAAAAAAGTCATGGCACCTTAAAGACTGTTGTATTTTAATGTAAGCGTTCATGGACCTGGTTAGTCCACTTCCTAGACACTTCTGTATGACACGGTTTACATGCTTTTCCATATTACATTTCGGTCTGATGCCACACTCATAACAATGACTGTTGTACATACCGTATTTTTCCGTGTATAAGATGCCCCCATGCATAAGACGCCCACTTTTCTAATCCAAAATTAAGAAATCTAAGTGGGGCTTAGCAAGTGTAGGGGGGAAAGGGATCGAAGCCCTGCAGGATCGCTTCGATCCCTGCTTTCCCCTCCACTTGTTTTTGTTTTCTCCTCAGCTTACTTCCGTATATAAGACGACCCTCAATTTTTAGTCTAAAGATTTTAGACAAAAGTATAGTCTTATACATGGAAAAATATGGTACCTATACCTCAGATTCTACGTACATTAAGGAGCTCGTATCCACGGGGTATTGATTCCAAGCCCCACCCCCCACGGATGCTGAAAAACACAGATTTAATAGTGAATGCTACACAGCTGATAATTTCATCTTTAGAAATATATATTTCTAGGATTTTTCTTTTAATATTTTTAACATTTTCAGACTCTGGATAAGGGAATCCCGCATATAAGAGGGTCCTACTGTACTCTCTGGATCTGAAGAAGCAGACGGTAATCCATCAAAGTTCATGCTGAAATAAATCTGTTCATCTTAAAGGGGTTTTTCTTCTTTTTAAATTGCTTTTCGGTAGAATTTGAAAGAAACTAGTTGCAAGTAATATAATTTACCATAACTACTTAATGTTAAAGTAACACATAATGTAACTAGTAGTTATCACCTTACATTTTAGGTGTCAAGAGTAACTTTTTTGTTATTTTCAAAAATTATCTTTTCAGGGGATTTGGGCAAGGTGTTTTCAAGTTTTATGATATTGTCAGAAGTATTTCTTTTTTTCTTTTTTTTTTTTTTGAGGCCATGGTCTAATCTGAATCTAATCGCTGTAACCAGGAGGAGGTAAATAATCTAAGCTGGTGAAAGTTGTGTCCTTGAAGCTGTTTAGCTGCCGGTGGCCACCCGGCATGCGTCAGATCTTTAAACTGCAAAACCTGCCATCTGAGTATATCTGCAATTCCATGCCAAAAAAAAAAAGCTAGACGCCAAAACCTCTCTGATTAGATGGACCATGTGCCATAAGAGCCTACATCTCATCAGGCGCTCGCAGGTAGTTGTGCTGCCACGCCCCCCCTACCTTGCATGGCCCACGCACCAATGGGACACCGTGACAGAAGTGGGAGGCTTCACGGATCCTGACAAGCTGTGATTGACATCCCACACCTGGCTGGAGTGGGAACGATAGGTTTTGCCTAGGAAGCGCGAACAACGGTGGGTGAAGTGTTGGGTGTGTGTGTGTGTGCAGAGGAGCAGGAATTTTCTTCTGCCTACCTGAGCTTGCCAAACCATTCCTTAATTTAGCAGGAGGAGAGGGAAGAGAGGTGTATAGGCATCCGAACCGATCTTTCTGCAAATTGACAATTTTTTTTCTGAAGATCTCCTCTTTCCCTGCACAGGCTCCCATCATGAAAGGGGCCATCTCTATGCTCTTCAAGAGGGACTGAGCAGTGACAGAACTTGGGGAAAAAAATCTCAGCGTTCCCCAACAAGCACAGCTTTGATCTGTCTGTGGCCTGGAAAAAAAAAAAGGAACTTTTCTGCCATCTGCCCCAGGCAAGGTGGTGTAGTGACATGAAAGCTGGTCTTAAGCCATGCGCCGGAACTTTTCAAGGCCCGGATAAGGATGCCGCCTGCTCTCTCCCCCGGGGAGTCCGACGGGAATGTTCACGGCAGTCGAGCAGCGTTTTCTCGTTGCGAGCTGCCCCTGTTCTGACGGCAAAGCATTCGGAGGTTTCTCGAAGGGGCAGTTAAGACCCATTAGATTTACAAAACAACTGCTCCTGGAAGAGATTGCAAACGGCTGGAACGGATTTGTTGAAGCAGCTCAAGGCCCCTGCCTTCGTTTTTGAACTCGCCTTGCGACAGTCTCCGCGGTGAGCAAGTGCCGTCCAAACCACTCCACCCTACTGCTAAGGACGCCCTTTTAAATCTCTCTTTTAACCTGATTACCTATTCCCCCCCCCTCCTTGGCCTTTCGTAGTTTCTGCTCCCTCCACCCTGCTGCAGTCAATGGCTCCTCACATCCACTGGTTTCCTTTATCTGAGTCACCCTCCCCTCCTGCCCGGCAACGTGCCCTCTTTCTGCTTCCTCAGATGGCACCCTTGGGGATGCTATTATGGGATGCGGAAGCCGAGCGCCAGAGGGGTTGAACAACATCGAGTTGATAAATAGCCGTGCCAGCTTGCCAGGGGCCTTGGGCTCCGTTGGGGGACAGAAGGTGGAGGGGCCCCCAAGGCGGGCACATTGTCTTTGGTGGAAACAGATGGTCGCGTGCCCTTTTTTTCCCTGTGTGTGCCCCCCTCAAGCAGAATAGAGAATAGGGAAGGGACTTCAAGGATTCCAAACAGATGATTTCCCCCCATCTTTGCCCTCTGTTTTCCTTGCATTTTCCCCCCAAGTGTTACTCGGCAGGTTGTTGAATGAAGAAATGCACCGTTTTGCTTTTTGTCTCGGAGAGCACAGTAGCTTAGGCCAGGCTTTTCTCTACTGCAGTCATTGGTCAAACTCTTCCCCGAGTTCCCTTGTCAGTAACACTGAAGCAAAGGCAAATAAAGAGCTTCCTTTGCTATGCTAAAGGAAGGCAACAGGATGTCCTTCTTGATCGGTGGATAGCGTCATTCTAGGGTTTAGTCAGTAGATGGCACCAGAATCTGGGTGGAGTCAGGGGTTTCCTGTGTTTGCTCTGACATAAACTGAGGTTGCAATTACACGGTCAAATACAAAGGCTGATTTGAATTGGTCCAGCCCTCATTGATCAAAAAGTCGCTTATTCCCTCTTCCGCTGGGGAGCTTCTACATTTTCAAGCTGGAACTATTCCGAGGGGCTTTTTGCTGTGTGGTTAGTTGTGATACGTTATTGTAAAGATAAGTGGTCTGTAGGTGGTGTTTCGGTGATGTAGGCATTAGAGGTGTGATGTTCAAGATTGGGGGAACACGTTCCCACATTCTTTCCTCTTCCTTGATCACTTTCCGTTTTTGTTTTTTTATTATTTTTAAACATTTCTTACACCGGTATTAACCTCATAGAGATACAGTATACGTAACTTTAAAAAAAGTTTTAAAATGGGAGGGTGATTGGAGGAGATCACTGTATCACCGTATCATTGAGTCATCATCATCATTATATTGTGTATTTATACGCTTGTCAGGTCCCTGTTAGATTGACAGCAGTGGCACCAGAGGAAGGAAAAATCCGCTGCGGCAGGGCCAGAGGAAGGAAGGAAGGAAGGAAGGAAGGAAGGAAGGAAGGAAGGAAGGAAGGAACAAAGATGCATGGGCTGAAATGCAAACCACATTGCATTCAGCATGAAACCGAGAACTCCTGAATCAATCTGCAGCCCGTGTGTGAGCGCCAGCTACGTTTTCAAATGTAATAAAGGCTGAGAATCAAAGCACAACAAGGCCAAATCGCTCCTGTAGAGTCTAGTCGCACAACTCTGGCTGTGAAGGGCTAGCACTCCTCCAGAGGGACGGGAACCATGAATAACACATCGTTTGAAGTGCCACTTGTGTGGCTCAAACAACATCGCTGACGCAGGTCAGATTTCCCCACTCAGCCAGACTCTCCTTCTTAAAGGGTTAGGTCTGTGGCCTCAGCTCTGAAGGGGTTCCCCGACTCTTCTATTTATTTCGTAGTTGGGAAATTAAGAAGCTGGTGAAAGGCTGGTTTTAAAGTTGCGGATCCAGCCTTCATGGGAAGGTCTGGCTTTTCCTTGCTCCACTCGGGGGGGGCATCATTCCATGCAGAGGGGGCATCATCCTATTCATTTTTCTCTCCTTTTTCAGCTCCTCTTCAGCCTCCTTTATATTCTCCACCTGGCAGGAGATTCCTTTTGGGGGGGGGGGCTTTTTACTGCCTTTCTCACCTCTCTGGGGTCTCTCCAGCTTCCAAACCCCCACTGAACAGTTTAATCCGGGGTCATGCCCAGCGGAAGGGATCCACCGTATCGCTCTGGCCGTGGAGGGCCAGGGGGACATGGAGGTAAACCTTTCACGAGTCCCCCCCAGCTCACCCGCTCTCACACTGCGGCAATACAGTTCCTGTCTGGCTTCCAAGCGCCACGTCCTCAGAAGCCCTGTATTAAACCTGAAGGCATGGTTAGGGCAGGTTGGTGGGGCAAGTGCTGGGCATGTAAGCCTTGCCCGCGTCCGCCTGGAAGCCTCTCAAAATTTCACATAGGAAAAAAAGAGAGAGAGAGCTTACAGCGGCCACTCTTCTGTGTTAAGCACCCGAAGATACAAGAGACGTCCAGGAGGACGTAGGAGTGGGTTTCTGTGTGGCACCGCCACCCCTTAAGCCCCTCTACATGGACTCAGGCTTAAGACCTGAATAGGGCTTAAGCTGCCCGTGACAGAGTGTCAGGAGTCAGGTTTAAAACCTGCACGGTCATAATAATAAGGCCAAGAAAAAAAAGGAGCTGTTCCCAGCCAGGCAGAAAGCTCCCACTCTTAATAATCCTGCAGAAGGGCCGGCGCAGAGAGAAGAGATTTGCTTGCTTTTCACCTGGTCAGATTTCCACACAGAGGCAGAAGGGCCATCTTCTGTGCTCTGAGGAACAAAGGTAGCCACGGATTTGGGGGGGAAAAATAATCCTTCACCTTGGCTGAGAACGGGAGGCGGTTGTGAGCAGGCCTGACGCTTCCTGGTTTAGGAGAGACATGGTGGAGTCATTTCTTGGGGCGACCGAGCAGATGAGAAGGCGCTCTCCCTAGGCTGGCTGGTGTGTAGACCTCCCGCTTAGGGATCAGGGTCCGGCTGTCTTCCCAGATTGCAGCCACGTCTCGAGCAGCCTTTAATCCGCTGAGGTTTATAGCCCAGCTCCACCCCTACCTCAACGAAGGACCCCTCAGGACGCTGGTACGGGCGTTGGTGACCTCCAGGATGGACTACTGAGGGAAGCCATCAGGACATTGGTGCACGCAGTGGTTTGCAGATTGACTACCGCAATGCTCTCTGCTTGGGGCGTCCCTTGCCGCTGACCTGGAGACGGCAGCAGGGCCAGGCCAGACGGGGCGGCTGGTGGAAGCAAACTGGATCACACCTCCCTAGTTCTGGCTTGCCTGCACTGTTACTTGTTGTGTTCTGGGACAGGTTCAAGGTTTTGATGCTTACCCTTAAAGCCCTTCAGGGTTTGAGATCTCGTTACTTGTCAGAACGCCTTTGACCAAGGTCATTTGCCCACACTCCGCTAGATCCTCCCAAGCGACGCTCCTCTGAGTGCCCACTCTGAAGTCGGCCGGGAACTCAATGACAAGGAGCTGGGCCTTCTTTGCGGTGGCACCAATGCCCGGGAATCAGCTCCCGGTGGAGCTATGCCTGGCTTGATCGCGGCATTCATTTGTTGGGTTTTTTGTTTGTTTGTTCCGTTCGGTTTGTTTGATTTATGACTTTACGATTGTTTGTTTATGGTTTATTCCATTTTATATGCTGTAAACCATACAGAATAGTGCTTTGGATTAGAATGGTATATAAATTAAAGAAGTCAATAACCAGCAGGAGAAATGCTACCAGTTTCCTCTAGAACTCCAGACTTTCTCCAGAGGATGAGGATGGCAGGAAGGGTTGTTCCTCATGACTAGAAGTTGCTAGGATTGTTGTTTAGTCGTTAAGTCATGTCCTGCTCTTCGTGACCCCATGGACCAGAGCACGCCAGGCCCTCCTGTCTTCTACCGCCTCCTGGAGTTGGGTCAAAGTCATGTTGGTCACTTCGGTGATCCTGTCCAACCATCCCATCCTCTGTCATCCCCTTCTTCTCTTGCCTTCACACTTTCCCAACATCAGGGTCTTTTCCAGGGAGTCTTCTCTTCTCCTGAGATGGCCAAAGTATTGGAGCCTCAGCTTCAGGATCTGTCCTTCCAGGGAGCACTGAGGGTTGATTTCCTTCAGAATGGATAGGTTTGTTCTCCTTGCAGTCCAGGGGACTCTCAAGAATCTCCTCCAGCACCACAATTCAAAGGCATCAATTCTTCGGCGGTCTGCTTTCTTTATGGTCCAGCTCTCACTTCCATACATCGCTACTGGGAAAACCATAGCTTTGACGATGCAGACCTTTGTTGGCAAGGTGATGTCTCTGCTTTTTAAGATGCTATCTAGGTGTGTCATCGCTTTCCTCCCAAGAAGCAGGCGTCTTTTAATATCATGCTAAGATTAGAAAGGCACAATAAATCTTAATAATACTCATGTGCCATCTAGTCAATTCTGACTTAAGGTGACCCTTTTCAGGGTTTTCCTGGTAGAATATGCTCAGCAGTGGTTGACCCTTCCCTTCTTCTGGGGATGATGCCCTGGGACTACTACAACACTACACAAGGTGGCTGAACTCCCAGGAGAGACAGTAGGAATCAAACCGCCAACCTCTGGCTCTCTGCCGCCAGATGTTTAAACGACTGCGCTATCCGGCCATCACACAATAGATCTTGGGAGAGGCTAAACGGAAACCAGAGCTTGAGACGGTTATTATTGGAAGGCAAGGCCAACATCGTCTCAGCTAGGAAATTCCTGGAGCTGTATTCCCCCCCCCCCCAAAAAAAAGAAACCACAAGGCTTCCAAGCTCTGAAACAGTGGATTTTCTTGCTACTCAGATCATGCTTCGCTCCATTTTATTAGGAATCCTGCAAGTTTTAGAGATGAAACTCGTTGCCTAAGGCAGTGGTCCCCAACCTTGGGGCCTCCAGATGTTCTTGGACTTCAGCTCCCAGAAATCCTGGTCAGCAGAGGTGGTTGTGAAGGCTTCTGGGAGTTGTAGTCCAAGAACATCTGGAGGCCCAAGGTTTGGGGACCACTGGGACAACATTTCTGAAATGCAATTCCTTTCGTTGTTGGGAGAAAGCACGGCTACTGTCCTTCTATAGTGTAATCGCTAGTGGCAGGGGACTTGATCGTTTCCATAGAGTTAGACATTTTCTGTTTCTCTTCTGGTCTCGACTGTGTACGCTGTGGATCCCCACCCTCTGAATGAGTTGGATTGCAATTCTCTCCCTTCCTAGTCAGCTTGACCAGACAGGCTGGGGTGGCAGAACTTGAAGCTCATCAAATCCAAGAAAGTTCCTGCCAGCCCAGAGCTTAGAAGCAATGAATTATAAGTCATGTCGTTTCTATAACTAGTTACTTTGATAAGTAATTAAAGAATGACGGAATTACATTTCATAAGTAACCCAATAGGTAGGAAGAAAGTATTTTCCTGGTGTTAGCTAATATAATGCTGATGTATTGGCTTTCCGATATTCGTGTGGTGGCTATATTGGCGTAGCAGTGTTTTCTTGTTGCTTTCACGAGTCCTTTTTAAGGGCTTATAAGGACATTTTGATTGGATTTTTTCAAGTTTTTATGCTACTCCCTTATAAACCCAATTTTCCCAACAATAATAGCACAATTATAGGCTCAGTAAAAAGGAATAACTACAGCAGTGTTTAACACAACGACTCACTTTTCCGGCATCATAACAAGTAATAATGGATTACTTTTCGGACACCATCATGAGTAACGGGAACAAATTACTTTTTCAAAGAAAGCCACTTCTAAATCTTATCTAAGCCTTATCTACCTAGTGATGTCTGTGAGGTGCCAACCGTGTTATCTTTGCCAGAGAAGGCGTTCTCTCTCTTTTGTGTGGCTTTTTCAGTCTTTCCCAGATTTATACGAAAGCTGGAAAGATATGTTTTCAGATTACGACTTCCCTAATTCCCAGGACTGCATTTTGAGAAGTGTCCAAAAAAAAAGAGAGAACCACCCCCAAAAGGTTCCCTAGCTCTAGTTTTATAAGAAAACGGTTTATTAAAATATCTTTTGTGATTTTGCATGCTCAGCACACCAAACGTTACTCTGCAGGGCCCTGCAAAAGACTCAGCTAGCTTTTTCTTTGGTGATCCACCAGATCATTGTGGAAAGATATTGGAGAAACAGAAAACCAGGGCGCAGGATAAGGCCTGATGTCTCATGCTTGGAAAGCAATGGCCGTCTGGCCACTTGAAACAGGAGGACACGACAACTGTTGTTTCTTTTAAACAATGGCGGCAGGATCTAGCAGGTAGGGCGACCCCCTGCAGAAGAGGCATGATCTGTGGAAGAGACACATTCATCCTATCTCACAGTCAGATACACACACACTATGTTGTGAGCCGCCCAGAGTAGACTACAGTGGTACCTCGCTAGACGACGACCTCGTTGTAAAACGACAAATCCACATGACGATGAGGTTTTGTGATCGCTATAGCGATTCACAAAACAGTCATTCCAATGGGCGTTTTTCGCTGGATGATGTTTGGGTCCCTGCTTCGCAAACTGTTTCTCGCAAGACAACGATTTTTACACTGATTATCGCTTCGGAAAACGGGTGTTTTCAGGACCCATGCTTCACAGGACAGCCATTTTAACAGCTGCTCGGCGCTTGCGAAATGGCTTCCCTATGGGCGATCTTCACAGAACAACGATGTCTTTTTCCCAATAGGAACGCATTAAACGGGTTTTAGTGCATTCCAGTGGGGAAACGGTTTTCGCATGACGATGATTTCACTAAACAGCTATTTCTATGGAATGGATTATCATTGTCATGCAGGGCACCACTGTATGTCTAGATGAGCGGCATATAAATGCAATAAACAAACAAACAAACAAAGTGTTGTAGATATCCCATATGGGAGAGCAGATAGAGCGAGGCATTAGGGGGAGTCCGGAAACCTCGGTTCCAATCCTTGCCCAGCCATGAAAGCTCACGGAGCTGCTGGTATTGGTACGCCCACCGATTAAACATCTCAGTCCCCTTGAAAACCCCATTAGGGTCAATGTAAGTCAGTTCGGACTTCATGACAGGTGACGGAAAAGAAGCACGGCTGCATTCAATGGCAATCCAAATATTCGGCCAGTCAGGAATATTGGAGTTACACCTTGGAGGCGGCAATACTTCTCACTGGCTTGCCAGTAGAACTGGACAAGATAAAACAGTGCATTTTGCCAGGAGTGCTCTTGCGGGAAGGTGCCTGGGTGTCCACTCTTATAGGGAGCAGTTCTCTTTTTGAAGGCTGGGTGAAGAGGACGCTTCTCTTTTGGAAGATGTTCTTCATTGTGGAGGGTGCCCAAGTCTGATCTAAAGCAACAGATTCAGGGTCTTCAATGTTGCCCATTCATCTCTGTCATCTGGATGGGTTGAATCGACAGTCTTCCCCGTCCCTGCAAAGGTGTCTTGTGTTTTTCCTTAAAGAACTAAGGAAACAACTAATTTTGCATCTAAATAGATAAATCCGAACTGCTGTACCTCAGGGGATTGGAGCGCCTGGCTGTGGGGCCAGAGGTTAGGAGGTTGAATCTCCCCTGTGTCGCGGACCAGCTTTGATCACTGGGAGCGTGTGGCTGATAGGGCAACGTGCCTCGCTATCTGGGTAGCCTTGGGCAAGCTGCACAACCCCAGATCGCCACCAATAAAAAGGAAGGACTGGTACACAACCTAGGAAACTCTGGAAGGGTCACCCTAAGTTGGAGTTCCCTCAATAAGAGAATAACAATTCATATGATTTGTGCCGTCAAGTTGTACGACAACCCTAGCATGTTTTCCTATGTGAAATATTTAAGGAATGGTTGGTGGCGCTGCGGGTTAAACCACAGAAGCCTCTGGGCTGCAAGGTCAGAAGACCAGCCGTCGTAAGATCGAATCCACACAACAGAATGAGCTCCCCTCGCTTGTCCCAGCTCCCGCCAACCTAGCTGTTCGAAAGCATGTAAAAAATGTGGGTAGATAAATAGGGACCACCTCGGTGGGAAGGTCACGGCGTTCTGCGTCTAGTCACGCTGGACAAGTGACCACAAAAGATTGTCTTCGGACGAACGTTGACTCTACAGGTTGGAAACTAAGATGAGCACCACCCCCTAGACACAGACACAACTGGACAAACCTTTGCCTTTACCTTTACCATAGCTAACCCTCAAGGTTTTTCCCTGGATTCGAATCCAGGCCTCCTGAGTCTTTGTCCCTCAGTCTGTCCACCGCACTGGTTCATCATTGATGAAGTAGCTTATCAAATATTATGGAAATCAAGGTCCCATTTTTGATGAGGGATTGCTTCTCTTATAGCTGATGTAGAAGTGTTTAGTGTGCATGCATGCGCATGTGTACGCGTGAGAATGAACAGGCTGCTGCCCTCGGCGGCCTTTTGCACAAGAGAAGAGGCTGATGTTGAGCAGGAGGGAGTCCACTACTGGAAGAGGCTGCAGGATGATTGGGAGCGTGGGCTCCTTGCAAACAGCGTGGATTGGCTGCCTCCACAGAGCCTCGGCCAGTCGGAGCCGAGGCGCTGTGCATTTTCTTCCCGTATAACACATTCCTCTCGCTTGCAGGGCTGGTTGGAGGAAAGAGAGCCGGAGAAGGGAAGGGAAGAGGGGGTGACGGCTGGCTTGGATCTTCTTCTCTTTCACAGCTGCAGGCACCAAGAAAGGGGAAAGCAAAAACGCCACAACACCCACAAACGTGTTCCATTTAAAATGTTCTGCTTCGTACGTCTGCCTTGAGGTACCAGCTGCACACTCAGTCTGGAGTTAGCTTGCATTGCTCAGCAGAGGCAAAAATATTCTTACAATAAAAGGGGTCAGTGCAGAAAATATGTTCAGAGCTGCCACCTTTCCCTATTGGAAAGTGACATGGAGAGAACGGGGGGGGGGGGCAGTGAGAGAGGAAGTCGGACTTGAGCATTGAAGTTGCCACCAAAGAGTTCCCACTCTGGCGGGCTGTCCCGGCACTCCGCGCACCAGCTGCCCCCACGTTAAGTGGCCTCCTGACGCAAAGGGCCACGGACTGCATCATCGTCAGCCGTGGGTTTTGGTGACTGCGGAAGGCGCTGCTTGGTGGCAGAGCACCTCTGCAGGACACTAACTGGAGAACACTACTGGTCGGGGATCGTATTCCGGGATTATCCTGGTGCAAACTCCATCAGCATAACTTTCAGCAGCAAGAAATCAACATAGGTTTTTCCGTGTGTGTGTATGATTTATAGCAAGCCTAATAGGGCTTTCAGTGTAACAGAGATATTTAAGGAGTGATTTCACCCCAGTTCTCCAGAGTCCTAATCTGTCACTTTATCCACTACATCACACTGAGAACCCCTTATTACCTTTATTAGACCGCTTTAAAAAACAAACAAACAGCTAGCTTTCAATCTATGCCATTTACATCAGGCTGGGCGCCCAATACATTACAGCTGGTGTAGAAAGAAAGATATGAACGTTCCAAAAAGCTACGACAGATGCCCGTGCCAGGTCCATTTCTTAAAAGCAAGTTCCAAAATGCAGACTGCAAACACAAATCAGGAATGTAGGTTTCAGATTTCGTCCCTAGCAGGCCTCTGTTGGTTGGATTTTTCTCTCCCAACTCATCAACCACAGCGTGGCCGGGTGGTGGTCGTGGTTCTCTCCTCCTGCCCGGCTTCTTTTGCGACTCAGGGCCCCTGTTTAGCCTGTTTCACCAGCACTTGCTTTTGTGTTGTGGACGGATGATGTGGCTTTTGTTTGTTTTTGGTAAGCTTCAGAGATTTAATGCGGAACGTTACTCCGGTGGATTTAGAGCAGTTTGTGTAACTAGTAACGCCTTCTCCCACCAAGATCTACCCGTGTCACTCGTGCGAGCCAGGAGGTGAGGCTGAGGAGCCTAACGCCGAGAGAGGCCCGGAAGGAGAAGACCAGAAATCGGGCCTTCTCGGCGGTGGCTCCTCGTCTCTGGAACAACTTACCTCCTGAGATTCGCGTGGCTCCCTCGCTGGACATTTTTAAGAAACAACTAAAAACATTGATGTATAGGCAGGCTTTCCCAACAGAAAACTCCTGACGATTTTTCTTTTCTTATATCTTTCTTTGATTTCTATCTTAGTTTAGGTGCAATGTTTTAAAATTATATCGTTTCTTTTATTGTAAGCCGCCTAGAGTGGGCTAATATGTCCAGATAGGCGGGATAGAAATAAAATAAATAAATAAAATAAATAAATAGTAGGATTCTGGCCACCGATGGACAGCAGCTCTCTGAGGTTCAAGAGCAGGACGTGCTTTTGAGCGATTAGTAGGAGATGGTGTCAGGAACTGAACCTGGGTCTTCTTCATGGAAGACAGATCTTTGTCATTGGATAGTGCCATGCGTTTCGTTTTCTTCCGCCTGAGGATGAGGACAGGACCCTTAGAAAAAGGGTGAAGGCCACCATGTGTCTACTGGACCCTCGCTCTTCCTGGACCAGCGGCCCAAAAGGGACTGGTCGCATGGGTAGCGGGGTGGGTGGGGGTGCCTCCTTGCCCCAGGGTAGGATCATGCTTAAAGGAGGTGATAGTAGAACCCTCGTTGAAGAAGCCCTCTTTGGATCCGACAAGACTCACGACATTACCAGCCAATCTCTCATATCCCGTTCTTGGGCAAGGTGCTGGAGAGGGTTGTGGCTTGTCAGCTGCAGGGGTTCGGATGATCTAGATCCCATTTCAATCTGGCTTCGGGTCTGGTCATGGGACGGAGGCTGCTTTGGTCACCTTGGTGGAAGACTTACCTGGAGGAGAGTCCAGTCCTCCCGCTAGATACAGCAGAAGAGAGAATGTTGCCTTATACAACACCAGAGACTTGCCGTTCGTGGCCCGTAGATCAAACAGAGGAAGTGCCTCGGCTCAAAATTCATCTCACGTGTGTGTCACCTCTGCTTGGACCGCAAATCTCCCATGCCCACCTCAGGATTGCTTTGGTGTCCGGCAGGAGTCTTTTTCCTTGACCTGCCAAGCCAAATGGATGCAATAACTACTATCGTTGTTAGTACTACGACAAAACTATGGAACTGTGTGGAACTGGAAGGGGCTTGCCGACAAAATGCATGGAAAGGTGACATGGGCCGGCTAGACTGATTCATCCGCTGTTAATTGATGGCACTTCGTAAAATCATAGCAGGCGTCATGCTATGAGTAATATCTCTGTTTATTGAACACAGCTTGTTCATTCGTTCCCTGAAAATTCCCGGTGCCTAATGGAACGAGTAATACCGGTCCTCAGTTGAGCCAGAAATAACATTTAGAAGGGAACATTTTTCCCCAAAAAAACAAAACGAGCCCTCCCTTCCTTGTCTCATCATCTCCCATCCTTGCAGCTTCCTGGTTATCATCCTCCAGCCTGGAACCCCAGCGCGGCCTGTTGGTGGCCCTCCTTAATTGGCTCACCAGCCCTTTTTTCTAGGACTTGTCCACTGCCCTTAACTCTTGCCCTCCAACAGTCCTCGGATGTTTTCTGTGGATCACTTGAGCAATGGAGTGGGGAGATCACAGGATGGGAGTAGATCTCAACCTGCTTTCCAGACAGCTCCTTGCTCCTGCTCAATCACTCCCCAGGGAACAGGTACCGTATTTTTCTGTGTATAAGACGCCCCCATGTATAAGACTTTTCTAATCCAAAATTAAGAAATCTAAGTGGTGCTTAGCAAGTGTAGGGGGAAAGGGATCGAAGCGCTGCAGGATCGCTTTGATCCCTCCACTTGTTTTTGTTCTCTCTGCAGCTTAATTCTGTGTATAAGACAACCCTCAATTTTAATCTAAAGATTTTAGACAAAAGTATAGTCTTATATATGGAAAATACGGTAAGAAGTAAGAAAGTGGAGCAGTAGGTTTGGGGGGGGGGTGTAGGTTGTCATTGCCGAAAAAGATGAGTCCCTTGCGTGTTAGTGACGATCCTCTCCCACCTGTCACCCATCCCGGGAAGATAACCCACGACTCGGTGTGGCCCTGAGGTTGACCGTTTGTCCCCAGTTCCTGCCCAGAACTTGGAAGTTGTAACTACTTGATTTTGGGGTAGCGAGTAATGTGCCTGGTAAACACAGGATTACTTTCTAGATCTAACGTGTAACTCCTAAGTTACTCTGGTGAAATGAACAACGTCTGCGCTTGCTTTCAACATTTAATTTTAAATGGCATTTTAAGGCATATGAGGAATATTTTCACACCATTTTTTAGGCTTATCCCATCAATCCCACATTGCAAGGGAAGAATTAATTGGCCAGAATCCCATGGCATGATGCTTAGAAGTGAATGACTTTCAGTTAAGAAATGAAGGCTTTTTTTCTTGGTGCTGCCTGGAGAGGAGGGGGTATTGGGTTTGTTGGGCAACAAGAAACACAGTCTTGAACTTCTTAATTCACTGCTGGACCTTACATTGGTGCCTCGCTAGACGGTGATAATTCATTCCACTGAAATCACTGTTTAGCGAAATCATTGTCTAGCGAAAAGCATTTTCCCATTGGAATGCATTGAAACCTGTTTAATGTGTTCCAATGGGGAAGAATCGTTGTTGTCTAGCGAAGATCGGCCATAGGAAAGCCGCTTTGCGAACCGCCGATCAGCTGTTTAAATCGCTGTCTTGCGAAGCTTAGGTCCCTAAAACACCTGTTTTGCGAGCGCGGAAGGAGCTGTCAAAAACGTCGTCTAGCAAAAATCGGTTTGCGAAGGAGGGACCAAACATTGTCCAACGAAATTCCCCTATAGGAATCACTGTTTTTGCAAATCGCTATAGCGATGGCAAAACATCAATGTCTAGCGAAAAAACTGTCATGCGGGGTAACTGTCTACCGAGGCATCACTGTATTTCCTTGGATCTACACTGCAGTTGAAATGCTGGCCTGTGTTTTTGCCTTTTGCCTTTGTGTGAATTTCCTTCCCTCTACGAAATGGTTATTTGCATAAAAACCTGAGGAATGTCCTTTTGGTGGCTGTGGGGATTCCCTTTGAAATGCAATGAGCAGCGTTGAGAAGTGGCTTTTTATTGGGATACAGAGAGGAGACATTAAATGCCTTCTGATTATTTATCTGCTTCCTTTTTAAAATCTGTTTATATATTGGAATGATATAGAGATCTAAAATTTCCAAAAATTTCCAAGAGGGGGGGGATAGTTTTTCCCCCCAGGAAAAAAGAAGAAGAAATTTTTAGAAATTTTACATCTCTAGAATTATACCTCATCTTTGCCCCTGAGACTGGCTTTCAAAATGGAAGAAGGGTGCTTGGATCCATGAAAGCTTAATTAAATTAAAAATGAACCAGTCCTCAAGCTGCTACATGACATCCAGCTTCTTTCGCCGTTCCAGTTCTTCAAAAAGCAGTTCGTTGTCCTGCCGCTGGACGCTTGCTGTCTCTCTCTCCCCCTCTCTCTGGTGTTTGCAAAATTTAACCAGGAAGGTCAGCATTTTGGGGGCATGGACGGGATTGAGAGGGATGGCTGCAACCCAAGGTCGCTGAGCTGGGGAAGAGAAAACTGCTTACGGAAGCAAGAAGGCCCCGGGTGAGCAGCAAATTAATAGCAATCCCGGCACGCTGTGGACCAGGGGGCGATTTATCTCATAGCGGGAGACGCTCCCCTGATCTAGTGCTTATGAAGCTCGAAAGCTGGTCGGGGAAGAGGAGAAGGGATTGGTTTCCGTACGCCTGGCAGGCATCCTAGTGCCCCGGGAGGATGGGGTGGTTGGTTGGCGATGGGTGGCACCAGGATCTCCCTGTGCTGAGACATCTCCCCCATAGATGAGGAGGCTACCCAGTTGGCGATGCTGCAGCTGAGCTGCTTCAGAACAGAGACAAGGTGGGATAGAAGCAGTGGGGCTGAGCCTTAAAGACAACAGCAGCTCTGAGCATACACCAGAGACTCTTTCCGTCCCCCGCAGTGGCCAGACCAGTTCCTTCTAAAATGTAATGAGCTGAGCTCGGGAACGAACATGTCACAGGTAATATCATTACCCCATCGGACAATGGAGGTGTAATGAAAGTTAGATTTCAAAAGCAATCAACAAGCGGGAGGAGAGTTACTTTATTGGTGTAATGGAGAACATCACTTTTCCAGTTCTTTTTTTAAAAACAGTTTTAAAATGGCATTTTAAAGGCATTTTAGAGGAATTTTGACAAGAGGTTTTCCAATACAGTGGTGCCCCACATGACAACGATAATCCGTTCCATTAAAATCACTGTACAGCAAAATCGTTGTCATGCGGAAAAAAAACACCCCATTGGAATGCATTGAAAACCAGTTAATGTGTTCCAGTGGGGGAAATACCTGATCGTCCTGCGAAGATCCTCCATAAGGGTGGCCATTTTGCGAACTGCCGATCAGCTGTTTTAAATTGTCGCCTTGCGAACAATTGGTTCGCGAAGCACGAACCGAATCGTCATTAAACGAAAATCCCCCATAGGAAAGATCATTTTGCGATTGCTATAGCAATCACCAAAAAGTCATCGTCAAGCGATTTCGTCATCATGCAGGGTAAGCGTCTAGCGGGGCACCACTCTATACAAGTAGTAAATAACCTGCAAGGAAGAATGGGATGTTGACTCATAAGCCACCTGTATTGGAGGGTTGGGGCCAGAAGGTGGGACCGCCTTTCCTGGTGTTGTTACTGCCCTGGCTGAAATACCCCATGGAGCCTCTATGGGTCCCTGTGTAGATCCGTGCTGTGGGACAAAGGCTTGGCCCCCAAGCCTTTTCACAGCTTTGGGCCGGATCCACCAAGAGAATGCCCTTCCTCATATCAACCTCCCCCTTTGTTGAGATATGCCAATGATAGAAAGGTGCCTCGTACGGAGACCATAGCTGTCTTCAGCCACACGTTTGTGAATGGTGTCCTCCAGCAGCTCTGGAGGGTTTTCAGATGGGCTCTCTTTCATCCGGCGACTTGTAGATCTTCCCTCCGGGGTCTCCCATCCATATCCTAACCAAGCCTGACCCTGCTTAGCTTCCAAAGCCACCGATGAGCTGTGTTCAGGATGATACGGAGGGAACCATGGCCTCCTGCAAAATGGAACGTCCTCTCCGTGGAATGGTGCCAACGTAGCAGTCTCTTTTTGGCACCGGTTTGAAAAACATTTCCTCTGCCCAGCTATTTTAATTGGGTCATGTGATCTGTTCTAAAGCAAATCTTTACTGCATTTGGCTAAAAGCCATTACAGTTTAGTATGCAGAGTAAAGGGGGAAAAATCCATAAAGAAGTAAAATGAAATAAAATATCGTCTATTTTTGAGTCTCTTCGGAACTGTAACAATCTGCCTGTACAGCAGATATATTGACTGGCCATTAAAATTAATGATTAAGAATGTTCAAAGTCACTAATAAAATAAGAGCCTAATTCCTAACGAGTACAGCAAAGGGTGCTGGCAGGTGGATGTTTATCCCCCAATAATTGAAAAGTGATGACCTTTATGCAATTTTGTCTTGAACTTTTCTTTTTAACTTGTTGCTCTTTTAGATCATGTTATTTGTTTTCAGTGTACACCCTATATCAGTGTTCCCCAACCTCGGGCCTCCAGATGTTCTTGGACTACAACTCCCAGAAGCCTTCACCACCACCTCTGCTGGCCAGGATTTCTGGGAGTTGAAGTCCAAAAACATCTAGAGGCCCAAGTTTGGGGACCACTGCCCTATATGACCATTCTGATCATACGCCGCCCAAGTACCAGCAACGGTGATGGGTAGCTTGAAAAGATTTTCCATCAACAAATAGAAGACATCATGACTCACTAACCTGCGGTCTTCATTTAGGCTGCGACCTTGTCCACACTTACCTGGAATTAACTCCCATCGGACACGAGAGGATTTTTGTTTGGGGTAATCACACCACGAGATCATGTGGCTCACCTTGTAAATGGCCAACCAAAGAAAACATGTGTATATGATGAATATATGCTCTTTGGCCTTGTTTTGTGCGATTCCATTTTTCTTTTTTCTCTCCTCTGCGCATTTCGAGTCCGTAGGTCGGACTGAATTAAGAGTCCGATTCCTGCAAATGGCCAGCCGCAAGAGTTGGCTGGCTAGCCAGTGAAATGTTAAGATCTGGGCCAGCCCTGTTCTTAGACAGTGAAGCAGTTGCCTCAGGCAGCAGATCTGGGGGGGCAGCTTTTTTCTGAGACCCGCCGGCTCTTCCCTTCTCTTGGAGGCCATTCCTTCAGATACCATGCAGGTAGTTCCTGCCCCCCCCATGTGACGTAGCCTGTTCTTCTTCTCATTTGCAAAGGACTCTTTCAGAGCGAAACCCCTCCTTTTTTAGGCTCGCTTCGGTTCTGCCAACTCCAGTCCGTAGCCTCTTAAAGGACTTCCGAGTTAGTCCAGTTCTCTATGAGACCAAGAGCTAGACCTGGCTGAGCTTCCACCCATTTTAAGAGGTGGGCAGTTCTTTCTTTCCACATGATGATGATCCCAATATCCTCTGTTGCTCCTTCAAGGTCAACAGATGTTCTGAGAAAGCTTTTCTTTAATGTTAATGCAGGAGGGACAGGATGGTAGCCAAAGAGCGGATATGCCTTTGAGGTAGATGTTTTAAGTCTTCCAATAGTAGCTACCACCACTCTCTGTATTTCGCTGAGTGCAATACCTGTTAATAATTGAGTTTAAATTTAATAAATAAATAAATAAATAAAAATTTATCAATAAGGGCCAGCTTCAGGCATCCAGTCGGGTCCCCCTGCTCATCTCGGCTGCTCTCCTGTCAGAACTTGGGACCTTCCTGTGTTAATGTATTATTTTTGAGCAAAGCTTTTTATCTCTCAGCAGTCAGGCAGCCATTATCATTATCATTGCTCCAGTTGCGCAAATAATTAGCAATGCTATGCGTTATTAATGGCATGCACACTTCCTTTCTCAGAAGAACAGTGGGAAGTATTTGCTGATTCCCTCTAATGGCCTATTCTGATATTGGACTTTGGCAATATTTGTAAAAATGCAGAAGGCAAGAGCAAAGTATATTTTCCTTGCCATGTAGCAGACTGGCATAAAACAAGAAAAATGCTTGTCCTAAATCTAGAAAGGCCTTTAAATCCCCTTTAAAGGTACTTTTATTTTAATTTTAACTAGTTTGAAAGTACAGTGGTGCCTCGCTTAACGGGCGCCCCGTTTAACGATGAAATCACATAGCGATTAACTTTTTGCGATCGCTTTTGCGATCGCTTTGCCATGTTTTAAATGGGGAAAAATCGCTTTGCGATGATCGGTACCCTGTTTCGTTTACCAATCATTGCAAAGCGATGATTTTTAACAGCTGATCGGCGGTTCCAAAATGGCCACCGGGTTAAAAAAATGGCCTCCTGCTGTTTTTTGGGACGGATTCCTCACTTACCGGGCAGCGAAAATGGCCGCCGTATGGAGGATTTTTGCTTAAAGGTGAGTCTGAAGCCCATAGGAACGCATTGAAGGGGTTTCAATGCATTCCTATGGGCTTTTTAATATTGCATAGCGACGAAATCGCTTTGCAGCGATTTTTGCTGCACGGATTATCGTCACTATGCAAGGCACCACTTTAATGTTGTTCCTACATAGCTCACTCAGGTATACATGTGCATTATTAGGATAGCACAACAGAGAAAGGACACTGAAATGCTGTATGGCTCCCCCTAGTGACCACTTTTGTTAGGTATTTGGAGATATCTAAAGAACTGACTGACAGGGAAAGCTCAGTGAACTGGAATCCCTGTTGAGTCAGAAGTCAGGATAGGGAGAAGAGTTTGTTTGTCTGGTATTGGGCAAGACAGAGAGCTCCTAGTTTCAAGAAAGGGCTGATAAACCACTTCAGAGTACTCTGTATCAAAGAAATGCTGGCACTGACTAGATGACATTATTATTATTATTATTATTATTATTATTATTATTATTATTATTATTATTATTATTATTATTATTATTATTATTATTATTATTATTATTATAAAAACTCCAGGCAGTCGAAATTATAAAAACATTGACTGGCATTATATAACAGATACAAGTTTTAACCAAAAACCTAATTATCTGTTACGTATTGGCACGGTATGTATGCTGTTCCTAATACAGTGGTGCCTCACTAGATGATGATAATCCATTCCACTGAAATCGCTGTTTAGCAAAATCATTGTCTAGCGAAAAGCATTTCCCCATTGGAATGCATTGAAACCTGTTTAATGCATTCCAATGGGGAAGAACCGTCGTTGTCCAGCGAAGATCGGCCATAGGAAAGCCGCTTTGCAAACCGCCGATCAGCTGTTTAAATCACTGTCTTGCGAAGCTTAGGTCCTGAAAACACCTGTTTTGCAAGTGCGGAGGGAGCTGTCAGAATCGTCGTCTAGCGAAAATCGGTTTGCGAAGCAGGGACCAAACATTGTCCACCGAAATTCCCCCATAGGAATCACTGTTTTGCGAATCGCTATAGCGATTGCAAAAAGCCAATGTCTAGCGAAAAAACTGTCATGCGGGGTAACTGTCTAGCGAGGCGCCACTCGTATTGCCATTTTTTTGTGTTAAGGGAGTGTGCGTCTGTGACTTTATCTTGTCTCTCGCAGAGTAAAGAGCAGATAAACGCACACAACAGCTTCTTCTTTTCAGCAGTGTATTTACAAAATATATACAGGATATACATACATACAGCACTTCAGTATTCAGTATTCAAACCGGCAGCATGACATGCAGACATCAGTGCACAGGAGAAGAGAATGACTGTACAGAGTTCATTTCTTAAATACAGTTCTGGCATCAGTCTGGTCCAATCCCGTCTAAGGTGACTTCATGCACACAGGTGTGGCAATCTTCATATTGCAGAGAAATTGCATCAGCCAGGGATGAAGGAATGATGTCATCTCAATCTTGTTCTGCACACACACATATTATGTTCAGGCTATATAAAAATTATATACCTTAACACTCCTCCTAATTTTTAAATTGCCTGAACCCATTACACATTCCCAATGCATCTATACACTTTTCATGCTTTTGAGCACACAACGGTTTAGTCAAAATGTCTGCAATATTTTCTTCAGTCTTACAATATTCTAATTCAATTAGTTTTCCTTTTACAGCTTCCCTTACGTTATGATATTTTATATCAACATGTTTGCTCCTGTTTTTTACTCTATCTGTTTTGGCCATTTGTATACAAGTGGTATTGTCCTCCATTACTTTTATTGCATTATCTGTTTTACACTTTAAGTCTTTTGTTAATTGTTTGTACCAGATTAATTCAGAGCATAAATCTGACAAAGCAGCAAACTCTGCTTCAGAAGTTGAGATTGCTACAGAATTTTGCTTTCGTGATTTCCAACCAACTATATTACTTCCAAATTTTATAACAAATCCAGTCATAGATTTTCTGTCTTTTTCATCGTTAGCCCAGTCACTATCCACATAAGCTGACAGTTTTAATTTTTTTGATGGTTGCAAAGTTAGATGATAATTATATGTTCCCTTTAGGTATCTAAAAATCCTTTTTAATCCTTGCCAGTGTTTTTCACTAGGTTTTTCTATATATCTACTGAGTATGTTTACTGACGCCGCTATGTCCGGGCGCGTCCAGTTCGCTAGATACATTAGGCTCCCTATTCCTGAGTGATATAAATCTTTATTTTCAAAATCTTTACTTATTTCATCTTCCTTTTGAAAATCCACTGTCATGGGAGTACTCACATTCTTGCACTCTCCCATACAATATTTTTCTAACATTTGTTTTATTTTGTGTTCTTGACTTAATTCAAGTCCATGTTCTGTTTTCTTTATTTGTACACCCAGATAATTTTGTATTGGCCCTAGATTTTTAAATTTGAATTCCTTTTTTAATTGTTTTTCAAACAACTCTACTTGGCTCTGATCTTTTGCTACAAAACATAGGTCATCAACATACGCCAGAAGAATATTTAAATCATTCCCAACTTTTTTGGTATATAAACAAGGGTCTGCTAGACCGTTCTTGTATCCTAGTTTTATCAAAACTTGGTGTAAACAATCATTCCAATTTTTAGCAGATTGTTTCAAACCATAAATTGCCTTGTTTAGCCTGTACACTAGTTCTGGTTTAGTACCCTCAAAACCTGGTGCTTTTGCCATATATAACTCTTCCTTTAAGTCTGCATTTAAGTATGCAGTTGTTATATCGTAGTGGTAAATTACATAATTTTTACTGACAGCAAAGGCAAGCGTTGTTCTCAATGTTTCAGATCTAACTGTCGGGGAAAATATCTCATCATAATGTAGAAATCTTTTCTGTGTAAAACCTTGTGCAACCAACCTTGCTTTATATCTGTAGTTTCCGTCATTTTGCAATTTTCTTTTGAACACCCACTTACTACCTATTACCTTATGCTCTGGTGGTAGTTTGGTTTCAGTGAACACGTGATGTTCCTCCATGGAATTCATCTCCTCCTCCATGGTCTCTAACCACTTATTCTTCTCATAATCAGGAAGCTTCAAAACATCTTTATAGTTTCTGGGCTCAATATAAACATTACACACTGTAATTCCACTCACTCCAAATCTATTGGGTGGCACACCCTTATTTGCTCTCTGGGACCTCCTGGGACCATGTGAATTTGTGTGTGTTTCTATCTGACTACTAGTGTGTGCTTCCTCCTCTTCCTCATCACTATCTTCTTTTTCTTCTTCTTCTTCATCATCTGTAGTAGCTCCTCCTTCTTCATCATCAGCACAGGACTCCATGCCTTGCTTAAGTGTTCCTGTCTGCCTTAATTGACTTTTTCTTTCGTGTAGAGGGATGTATAACTGTGAGTTTGCATGTACTTGGTCCCAGTTTTCCCCTTCATTAAAACTGGCTGACCTAGAGATTATCACACTTCTATCCCCATCAAAAAACCGGTATGCCTTTGAATTGGGTTCATACCCTACAAATGTCATTTTTCTTGTTTTATTTTTACCTTTTCTTCTGAGTTGTTTCGGGATATGCACCCAAGCCGTGCATCCAAACACCCTCAAATATTTTAAACATGGTTTCTTACCGTATAACAAGAAATATGGTGTGTCATCTATCGAGGAAGAATAAATTCTGTTAACCAAAAAGTTAGAGGTTAGTATCGCTTCACTCCACAGACCGTGACGCAACCCAGAGTCTGCCAACAATGCATTTTTCATCTCTTGTAACACTCTGTTGCGTCTCTCAGCAACACCATTCTGAAATGGGCTATATGGGCTCGTTTTTCTATGTCTAATTCCCAGACTTTCTAACCATCTTTGAAACCTAGTGTTTGTAAACTCTGTACCTCGATCCGTTTGCAACTGCGCCACCTTGTGGTCAAATCTTCTCTCTACTGAAAATAACCATTTTCTAAATGTATCAAATACTTCTGTTTTAGATCTTAGTGTATAACAATAAGAAAACCTTGTAAAATCATCCACTAGAACCATTGCATATTTCGCTCCTCCTAATGATGGAGGAAATGGTCCCATTAAATCTGCATGAACTAATTCAAATGGCCTGGTTGTGACTCTGTCACTTTTCCTCCCTTTTGGGGCCACATTTGTCTTGCTACTTTTACAGACATTACAGTCCAAGTAATTTTTGCATTCCTTTATGTTTACATCCCTGGCAAAATGTTCCATTTTCTGTAGTGATCTAAAATTTACATGACCCAGCCTCCTATGCAGTAAATGTATACAGTTATCATGTTGTGGTTTGTTTGTATGTATCACATGTGCACTTTCATGTGTCTGGCTCTTTAACATGTACAGATTATTTTCTTGCTTCACTTTTGCAACTATTTTACCATTTTTCTTAATTATACACTCCTGTTTCTCAAAAGTGACAGTGAACCCTTGCTCAGCCAACGCTGATACACTTATTATATTAAACGACAATTCAGGAGCGTAAAATACCCCACTTATCTCAGTATTCAACGAAGGAATGTAAACAGTTCCTTGTCCTTCAACGGCTGTCTCTTGTGAATTTGCCATCATCACACTTCTGAGGCTGGTTTCATCTAAAAGACAAAAGAGATCTCTATTATTAGACAAATGTACGACAGCCCCCGAGTCAATGAGCCACGCCTCTGTGTGGCTGCCCGGAACCTTGTCCCTCGTTCCTCTGGTAACCAAGGAGACCGGCCTCATGTCGTTTCTTTGTTGAAACCTTTTGGAGACCTTCTTTTTTCCGTCTCTATTGCTTGGAGGACTTCCGCTTTTGTCACAGTTCCGTTGCAGGTGATTGGTGGATCCGCAGAGGAAACAGGCTTTCGTCATCATCACCCTTCCTCTTTGTTCTCCGTCCGCCCGCCTCCTGGGCACGCTGCCATCAGCGTATCTCTGTCTCTCGTGGTCAGCACGCACGTGGCTTGCCTTTTTGTTCAGCATTCTCTGTTTTAAATGCTGTTCCTCCTGGAGAATTCTGTTTGTCACATATTCTTCTGAAAGCTCAGTTTCTGGCATGCTTTCCAAACTTGTTACTAGCATGGAGTAATCGTCATTCAGAGAACTTAGCAAAATATAAACGCGCTGTTCCTGAGGGAAGACAACATTCATTAATTGCAGTTGATTAAACATGTCCTTCATATTTTTTAAGTGTTCCGAAGCGCACTCATCCTGTTTCATCCTGCATTGGAACAACCTCCTGGTAAGAGAAATCTTTGTGCCTGTCGTCTCCCTCTGATAAATGCCTTTTAGTTTATCCCAGACTGCTTTTGCTGTTGTCAGTCCTTGAATGTGGGTTAGAAGCGAATCTTCAATGGCCAAAATGATCGTGGCTAGAGCTCTCTCATGCTCTGCCTCTTCCTCCTCACTGGGCTGCACTGGGGGGGCTGTAACGTAGCGAAACAAACCCTCCTTTCTCAACAACATCTCCGCTTTAATTGCCCACGTTCTATAATTATTTTCATTCAGTCTATTTATGGCCAGGCCACCTATATTTCCTCCCGTGCTGTATGCCATCCTTGCAGCTCTCTGTATCCTTCCCTTCCCCGGGTTTACAGACGAACTGGTTTCACTATCACTGCTGCTTAGGCTCTCCTCCTCTTTCATTTACTCATTTACTCACGTTAGCTCTGGTGGTGTGATTTCTGAGATCTGCAACTGCTGTGAAGTTTCTTGATACTGCTCCCAAAACCCCAATAACAATGAAGACCAATGAAGTGTGCTTCTTCCAGAGGCGAGATGTTTCGATGGCCAGGCCTCTGTACTTCGTTAGTTTTTCCAAATCTTTATTTTCAATTCTTGCAGCCCCTGGAATTGCAGGGTCAATGATCTGGACATTTCTTCATTGTATTACTACTAGGTCTGGTGTGTTATGTTCAAGGTGTCTGTCCGTTTGGATCCGGAAATTCCACAAGACCTTGACTTGGTCAAATGCTTGTTGCTGTGGAGCAAAAATCAAGTCTTCGGTTTCTTTCTTAAGGGTTCCCAGTTTTAGCTGTGCCTATGTTGAATTATGATAATGCTTTCCATCAATATTTCTCAGGTGTTGTCCATGTAGTGGTTTATTTTTCCAGCTCTTTAATTTCTTTTCAAGTTGTTGTTTCTTATATTGAGCCTTTGTTTCTGTTGTTTTCAAAGCATTCTCCATTGTCACTGCTTTCAGTAATTTTTCTCTGCTTGTACTGATATAATCATTTAGGCATCTTTTTTCTTCCTACCCCCTGTATTTACAGTAATCCATGGCCTACGATTTTTCGTGGTAAATATAATCTGTCCACATCGCTTTTTGGATGTAGTGCATAATGCATGTTCATTAGTTTCCATGTTTTTCGGTCCAATTCTTCTAGTTGGAGGCATTCAAGAAAAACTTAGATAAGCACCTGGCTTTGATTGTATTCCTGCACTGAGCAGGAGGATGGTCTTGATGGTCTTATAGGCCCCTTCCAACTTCACTTTTCTGTGATTCTATGACTCTATGATTTTGAGTCCAATCTATTATTCCAGCTGGGTATCTAATTACTGGAACAGCCCATGTGTTTATGGCTTATATTATATTTCCCCCATTTAATTTTGATTTTAAGATTTTCTGTAGTCTTTTGATATATTCTCTTCCTGTCAGGTCTTTAACTTTCGTGTGCATGATGCTGTCAGCTTCTAGTATTTATCATTTTCATCACTTGAGAGTGATTTTATAATGTTGCCATTTTTAACACTATTCCATCTAGTTTTTGGCCCTTGCCGCAGTGTATAGCCAGAGCTGCACATTTGTCAATTCCAAATTTCATTTGAACATCTTCACTAAATATTTGTTCTGTGCTTAATAGTGATTCTATCTCTGTGGAACTTTTTGCATATAGTTTGTTTGTTTATTTTTAAAATTTGTTTGTTTGTTTAGCTGGTTAGTTGTTATTGTCATCATCATCATCATTATCATTATTGCAACACTTGCTTTGCCACTGGATAAAAAATTGGAAAGTTCCTGACTCAAAATGGCCCTAAAACCAGCCTTTAAAAGTAACATTCAAAAACGGCTAGCAAATATTGGTCTTTGAACTCTTGTTTTCCGTAGAACCACTGCTCCCCTCATTCAAAGCCGTGTCTGGCTGAGTGGCAAGAGGGACTGGAGCCCAACACATCTGGAGGCACTGGGTTGGGGGAATCTGTTTTCACTTGTCCCGAAACAGGAGGAGGAGAAGGGGGAAATTGTATTGCAGTGTTCAACATTGCATATAAACATGTCTTGTTATCATAGTACAGTAGGACCTTTCATCCGCAGGATCAGTATCCCCTGATTCACTTATCCATGGTCTGAAAATAATCGAAAACATTAAAAGAAAAATCCTAGAAAACATATATTTCTAAAGCTACCAGAACTGGCCACTAGAAGGTGCCAGAGATTGTGCTCTGTATAGCATTTTCTAAGAAATATATTTCTACAAGACCATTACCAGAACTGGCCACTAGAGAGAGCCAGAGACCATGCTATGTATGCTATCAAAATACAATGGAACCTCAACTTATGAATGTCCCTACTTAGGAACATTTTGATTTACGAACCACTCTGTTTGCAAAATTTTGCTTCGACTTGCGAACGGGGCTTCGACTTACAAACGAAAAAAGTGTTCTGTTTAAAAGGTGTTCCCCTGCCTTTTTCAAAGCTAAAGGTGCTTGGTTTTGTTTTAAAGGTGCTTGGGTTAAAAGGTGTTCTGTTTAGAAAGTGTTCCCTCCCCCCCTCCTTTCCTGCCCTTTTTTTGACCTAAGTTCATCTTAGGTCAAAAGAAGAAAAAAGAAAAAAAATTCTCCCCCTAGTGGTAGAGTATGGATTAACCAGCTTTGCATTAGTTCCTATGGGAACTAATGCCTCTACAGTGGTGCCTCGCAAGATGATTGTCTCACGGGACAATTAATCTGCAAGACGATTGGTTTTTGCGATTGCTGTTGCACTTTGCAAGACAATGTTCTCAATGGACGATTTTCACAAGACAACGATTTTTTCCCCATTGGAACACATTAAATAGATCTCAGTGCATTCCAATGGGGAACTGCGTTTCGCAAGACGATGTTTTCGCAAGACAGCGTTTTTCGCAGAACGAATTAACATCATCTTGCGAGGCACCACTGTACTTGTGAACGTCGCCTCTAGATAAGAATGAAAAACAGCCAGAATGGATTAAATGGTTTTCAGTGCAGCCCTATGGGGAATTTTGCTTCGACTTACGAATGTTTCGACCTACTGTACGAACACCGTTCCAATACGGATTAAGTTCATAAGTCGAGGTTCCATTGTAGTGTTTGCTGTAATGTGCATTTTCAGCATCCTTCAGGGGGGGCTTGGAACCAACTCCTAGCAGATATAGAGGTCCTACTGTATATCTCTCGCCCAACGGGCTCAGACGGGGCAGTCCAAAAAAGCTTTAATGGGGCCACGAGTCTTCCTTTAGAGAGGACAGCCTTCTATTTGCTGGCGTTCTTTGAAGGTCAGCTCCGCCTTAAGAAAAGAACGCCGTTAAGGGGCATGGAAGTTGCTCATCCCCAGTTAGTAGCATCTAGGCAGTCAATTGAGCAGCAAGCGCACTATGAACATTGAAAATCGAAACAGCAATGCACAATCTCTCGGCCCGCTCAAGGATTTTAAGTTTTAGAGTTTATATATGGTGGTGCAAGTCTTCCCAGCTCTGACCCTGTGGTGAATTTGGGGCCTTTGGGGGGGGGGGGGTCCCGAGTCCGTCAGTTTGTAAGTTTTGCACTGGAACAACCGAGAGGGCAGGAAATGTTCTGTTTTTGCACCGCTGGGCTTAAAATTTAGAGGCACAATAAGCCTGCTAGAATACATAAATGTTATGCAACCCAGCTTGTATATGTGTATGTACACAGTATATACGTAAGAATAAACGAGTTGTATTATTTGCATAAGAGAATATGATTCTGAGTCAGATTCTGTCTGGTGCCTGCCAATAGGTGCTTAGAGGGTTAACTGTCACGATATAAGAAAGGGTGACAGTTAACATGAGGTTTTATTTTTAAGTAAAATTTACTACAACTGGATGATTATTCTTTTACCTGCTGGCACATACATCTCTCTGCCTCTCTCTCTCTCTCTCTCTCTCTCTGGCGAATATTAATTATAATCTGTGGTTTTTTTTAAATAGTCACACTTTATTTGCTGTTTTGTTGTTGTTGTTTAGTCGTTTAGTCGTGTCCGACTCTTCGTGACCCCATGGACCAGAGCACGCCAGGCCCTCCTGTCTTCCACTGCCTCCCAGAGTTGGGTCAAATTCATTTGCTGTGTACAAACTTTCAAAGTTTCAACAAGCTGGAGGTTAAACTTTCCAAATTTCAGATAGCTCAGCTTCGCTAGACGACCAAAAGTTTGGGGTTCCCCCCCTCCAAATGTGGGAAGACATGAACAATTTGTACCCTATCCATTTGATTTCTTTCTTGCACTCATTCGTTTTTATTAGTTGTCCCCTTCCTTTATCCCCAAGAGGAACCACAGTTTCTTACAAAGTACCGTAAAATAGACAATATTAAAAGATTTTTAAAAATGGAACAAATTATGACAATGTTAAAAGGGTGGCTAGTCTCCCCTGATTATGTTAGAGCCCATCCAGGCCCTTAAGAGAGGTGTAGTCTTTAAAATAGCTCGAATTCAAGTTGTTTAGGGCTTTGAATTGGCCTCGGAAATGGACTAACAGCCAGTAACCAAGCCGATTAACATTTTGGCTGCAGCATTTTGGAATCACTGAAGTTCCTGAATGCTTTCCGAGGGTTGTCCCATGGAGAGTGCGTTACAGTGATCAGATACAAATTGATTCGTAAATTTACTTTGCTTCGACTTCTGCCCAGTCTTGTTCATTCCGAACCTCAGAAAAATTGGCCTGAATTAGGCCAATTCAGTTCGAAATTTGTGATTTGTCTGACTGAGATGCACAGCCCTCATTTTAAATTGCATTTATTTCCAGTTTTGCGTCTGCACACAAATATTCGTTCATTAGTTATGTGCTATCAAGTAGAAACCCAACTTATAGTGAACCGAATAGGATTTTCAAGATCAGTGAGCTATTTAAGGAGTGGGGTTTTTTTTACCAGTTCCTCAACCCCAATGAGCTTTCTTGGCCAAGTGGGGATTTGAACCCTGATCTCCAGAGTGCTATCCAATACACTGCACTGGGGAACACATACTGTATTTTTCCATGTATAAGACTATAGTTTTGTCTAAAAATGTTAGACTAAAAATTGAGGGTTGTCTTATATACGGAAGTAAGCTGAGGAGAAAACAAAAACAAGTGGAGGGGAAAGCAGGGATCAAAGCGATCCTGCAGCACTTCGATCCCTGCTTTCCCCTCCACTTGCTAAGCCCCACTTAGATTTCGGGTTAGAAAAGTGGGGGTGTCTTATACATGGAAAAATACGGTACGTTTTAGGAGATCCAAATGTTATGTCAACCTGTGTCCTTTTTTTGTCCACTGCTTCGAGTAATAGATCAATGGCCACATGAAGAGGCCACTTTTGACACCAATGTTTTCTAGTACCTCTTGAACGGGTATGTCAGCATTCTGGAAGTAGGTAAAAGTTACAGGTTTCATACCAAGTGATCTGCTAATGGATCAAATTGTGGAAGCCCTTTAATCATTATGGGAATACATTCCAAGTCGGCTGTTCCAAGGGGAGAACCATAGATGTCTGGTTTTTAATCCCCCCATCCCGCTAATCAGAGTGTCTCAGACTATTATTAGACTGAATATTGGAGCAAATTCATATACGCTCATAGCAGCCCTGTCTTATCTTCTCCCCCCTCCTTTTCCAGACTCAGCTGTCTATGGTTTATTTTAGACTGTAAGCTCTTTTAAAGGCTTGTCTGCTGTTATTTTATTTATTTATTTTCTTTCGGGGTTACGTAACTCTGCAAGGCATGAAGCTCTATAAATAATAAATAATACCAAGTACCCATTGAACGTTCAGGGTCATGCTGGAATATCCTAACATTTGGATATATATCCCTTTGAGCAGGTGCAGAAGGCCAAAATATTCAGAGGGAAAAGGAAAGAGATGTATAACATGTCACTACTCTCTCTCTCTCTCCGTGCGTGTGTGTTTGCGTGTGCGCGCGCGTGTTTGCGCATTACATCCTTGTCTTTGTCACATATTCAGATTTATGTCACTGATTTTACCACACATGGGAGGTAACCACACACTCAAGACTCTTAAAGCCAATGAATTATTTTGAATGTCTTACTTGTGAATCTTGTATTTCAGCCTGGATTTAATTTTATTCCATAGGTCTGAAAAAGTAGACTGGATTCATGAAAGTATGCGTTAAAATATAATAGTGAGCCTTTAAGGTGCCACCTATTTTTGTCTTTTGTTTTGTATTCCCCCCCCCACACCCTTTGGATTTTGCATGATACGGTTTTTATAGAGACACTGTAGACACTCACGCAGAGTTGTAAGGAGGTCAAGGCAAATTAAGAGACAGCGGAAGTATCTGCATACTGAAATTTATTGATTGATTGCACTTTTTAAACTGCTTGATGCATAAAGTTTTTCGGTGTAGGTCTCTCTCTCTCTCTCCCTCCCCCTCTCTCTGTATTTATATACAGTATATATATATATATATAGTTTAGATATAGATACAGAATAGAGTTTGTATGTGTTCATGCGTGCATATGCGCACAGGCATGATATAAATAAATAAGTACTTTTTAAAATACAGAATGCCCTACCCAGACAAACTTTATTTGTCAAGCAGTTTAAAAAGTGCAATCAATAAATAAATCTCCGCATGCAGATCATTTTGCTGACTCTTAATTTGCCTTGATCTCCTTACAGCCCTGTGGCTTGTGTCCCAGTGAAGCCGGTGTCACAGATCTCACAGAATCTAACACAGGCCTCCAAACTGAAAGCACTTTGCCTTCTGTATTCCGCCCCCCCCCCCCATATCAGTCAAATGTGCAAAAATTAGGGCAGTTTGCAGACTGCAGAAACGCTCAAAGATTGCGGCGTTTCTGCAAAAGCAAACCCATAAAACCTGTGCCTGGCTGGAGACAGGCCCATTTGTGTGACGCATGCGCATGCATGCATATGTGTGAGTGTGTGGGTGCACACATACTCTTTCTCTCCCTTCATGTACACCCCGAAGGTGCCAGCTGCCCTTCCTGGTTGGAGTGTCTGTTCTCTCCTCCGTACCTGGCAAACCTGGCCTGTTATATTTTCATTTTCAAAGGCAGTAAGAGTTTGAAAAATAAGCTAAGACTCAGCCCCCCACATCTAAAATTGAATTGACTTTGGCCAGCAGCTGCTCATCACTCACCCCCCTTCCCGTTGCTGTTTCTCCCCCCCCCCAATTCTCCTTTTCTTCCTAAAGAGGCCGAGGCTGCCAGGGGATGCGGGGTGGGGGGGTAGGGGTGGGGAGGAACCAGCAAATGGCTTTCAATGACATGATGATTGTGGGGTGAAGGGAGAGAACAAGACAGCAAAAATTGTTTCCTAGGCGCAAAAAAAGAGAGAAGAGAGGATGGCATATTAATTGGCAGGTGTCATCTGGAGAAAGGGACATTTTCGTACCCAAGAGTCACACCATCTGTGCAAATATGGAATATGCGGAGGGAAGATTCGCACCGTCTGGAGGCAGTAAATATTCATCCCGGTCGCCGGCAATGGCGTGCGCGCCTACCTGCCTTGCAGTGGGAGCTGATGGCGAATCTCAAGTCACGGAGGAGATAAATCTGCTCTGAGGATGATTTCAGACCTTGCAGGAGGTGCCCCAGGTGCTGAATCACGTCCCCAAATAGATTCCGCCTCTTGGAGAGGGTCCTTTAAACTTTGGATTCAAACTCAAAGTGAATTTGCTGTAACAGGTAGACTGAAGTTGCCAGCGTCTCCTTCCCCTTTTCCTGTTCGTCCTTCAGGTCATCCATGTTGAGTTAGATTTCAGAGGATGTTGGCCGGGGAGACGGCCCTGGACTCCGTAAGCTTAGCTGTGGGGCTCGAATGCTGAGGATAACTGAGCAAAGCGACCGCCTGAATCTTTGTACCTCGCTAGATGGCGACCTCGTAAAACGACAAATCCGCATGATGATGAGGTTTTTGCTGTAGCGATTCGCAAAACAGTCATTCCGATGGGGGATTTTCACTGGACGATGATTTGGTCCGTGCTTCGCGGACCGTTTATTCGCAAGACAATTTTTACAGCTCATCGGTGGCTCCGCAAAATGGCTTCCCTATGTTTTCGGGACCCATGCTTCGCAGGACAGCCATTTTAACAGCTGATTGGCGCTCGCAAAATGGCTTCCCTGTGGGCTATCTTCTCAGGACGACAAGGTATCTTCCCTATTGGAACGCATTAAACGGGTTTCAATGCATTCCAATGGGGAAACGGATTTTGCATGACGATGATTTCGCTAAACAGCGATTTCTATGGAACTGATTATCATCGTCATGTGGGGCACCACTGTATATGCTAGAATTAAGGCTCGGGGCATGAGGGATTTGGATCACGGAAGACAGTGCAAATTTTTTTGTTTCCCAGATCTGAAGATTGGAATTGCTTCCTGGCAATAGTCACAAAATTATTGGTATTGTTGATTTTTAAAATAAGAGTAGCAGCCCCATCTGGGAAAGCTATATGTGCACTGTGGTACCACAGCAGGAATGAGAGCATATGTAACCCTTCACCCCTGCTATATCTCACCGTAAGTCAGCAAGGCCGGTCCTACCCTTGGGCAGAGTCCTATGCCTGCCTCTGGTGGCTGATATTGGGAGTATAGGGGAATAGGTAATGGGTCTTGGAGGACAAGAGTTCTCTATGTCATGTCACACACCTGGTGTTCCTTACATTTCCCGGTGCTAGCGGCATTGCCTACCCATATCGGGGGCTGCAACGCTTGTCGCTGCCACTGAGTTCTCCAACATGTTGCCGTGGCTACTGAAATTCGTGGCCATTGCAGCAACTAGGGTGCGGGAGAGTGCAAGGGTGACCTTCTGCCCCATAAAGTCCTGCCAGTTTGCAGGACGGGACATCTTCTGGGGTTTTGGAAGGAAGAGGAAGCTGTAGAAATCGGGAGAGGCTGTTGGAAAGCCACCCCCTGTTTTCAGTGGAGGCTCATGTCTTCCCTGAGCTCCACCCTTATCCCATAATAGTTACACCCTCTTGCTTTTTCTGAAATAAGATTCAACTCACTACCTTCGTTTGGCTTTTTCTTCGTGGATGGTTGGCGCTGGAAGATGGCACTGTGTCTTCTGCCTTGGGTCAGGAAATGTCTCGGTCTGACCCTTTGGAGGCGAGGAACCTTCAACTGTGACTCACTATACAACACACACAAATGCAGAACTGCACAAGAGCAATGTAGTAGGTACCATATTGTATTAAGATCGGGAAAGAGGAGAGTGCAAAAAACGGTCTGGAGCTCAACATCAAAAAAACCCTAAGATCATGGCCACTGGTCCCATCACCTCCTGGCAAATAGAAGGGGAAGATAGGGAGGCAGTGACAGATTTTACTTTCTTGGGCTCCATAATCACTGCAGATGGAGACAGCAGCCACGAAATTAAAAGACGCCTGCTTCTGGGGAGGAAAGCAATGACAAACCTTGACAGCATCCTAAAAAGCAGAGACATCACCTTGCCAACAAAAGTCCACATAGACAAAGCTATGTTTTTTTCCAGTAGCGATGTATGGAAGTGAAAGCTGGACCATAAAGAAGGCTGACCGCCGAAGAATAGATGCTTTTGAATTGCGTTGCTGGAGGAGACTCTTGAGAGTCCCCTGGACTGCAAGGAGATCAAACCTATCCGTTTTGAAGGAAATCAACCCTGAGTGCTCACTGGAAGGACAGATCCTGAAGGTGAGGCTCCAATCCTTTGGCCATCTCATGAGAAGAGAAGACACCCTAGAAAAGACCCTGATGTTGGGAAAGTGCGAAGGCAAGAGGAGAAGGGGACGACAGAGGATGATTAGATGGTTGGACAGGGTCATCGAAGCGACCAACGTGAATTTGACCCAACTCTGGGAGGTGATGGAAGACAGGAGGGCCTGGCATGCTCTGGTCCATGGGGTCACGAAGAGTCGGACATGACTTCACAACTAAACAACAACAACAATTAAGATCGGGAAGACTTGGTTGGAATCTTTCCTCTGGCCACCGGTCCCCATTCTCTTTCTTAGGACTCACTTACCTTACCAACCGTTATCCAAATAAAATAGACGTGCCGTTGGGAGAAGAACCCCGTACAGTTCCTTGACGCCCTTCAAGGAAAGTGGGGAAGAATAAACAGGTACCAAATCTGGCTGTTATGGGAGGATTGTTTTGGCATGAAGCATATTTTAAACAGTTTGGCTCAAATCCATTTGGAGAAAAAACACACCACGCGCAGAAGGACAGATGGGCCAAGGCTTCATAAACGGCGTAAGGTCAAATGCATGAGCGAGAGTCCGCCGGGGAGGTGGGAAATGTAACCTTTAAAATTTAAACGTCGTTTTGTTTTAGGGGCGTGTCCAGAAGTTGTTAAGTTTTCACCATTTGTGATTGTTATCGAGGCTGCCTGGAGGTGATGGAAGTTAAACATGCAACCACCTCAAGGGAGATGGTTGCTTTTTGGCCCTTGCTGCAGGACATGCTTAAGATTTACCCTTCGAAAAGGCAGCCTTCAAATTGCATTTTAAAAATAAGCATGACACCCCTTGACAGCTGTCCTGTACATACAGGTGTTAAATATGCAGGATCCGGTTGCCTCTCCCATACCTTCCTCTAATCAAATAATGTGGACTGCCTAGCTTCCAGCTTCTGGTGGCGCAAGCCACGTTTTCTATACCATTGGCGCAGTTGCTCTGCAAAAGTAATGCCACAGACCAGAACATGGGGTTTCTAGTTACGTTCAAAAGTTACTTTTCAATGGCATTTTAAGGCCTTTTTCTTTTCTATTTTGGGGGATGGACAGGTTCAGAATTGAAGGTGACTCCTTTTCTAGTGTGGGTAAAAGGGCGCAGGGATCACTTCCTTCCTTGGAAAAGAGAACGGCGATCCATCCGCTTGGTTCTTGGTTAAAAGGAACAACAACAAGCTTTTATTTGTCGTTACGGCTTTGTTCTTTCCCATAATGGAGTGTGGAGCTACAGCTGCATATGTCTATCTTTAGGGAGGATTAAAATGGAGGCGAGCAGGAAGGCAATGAATATAAGAAGCAACAGGAAAGAAAGGGTAGTTTCAAAGCTTCTGGGGGAGGGAAGGGAAGGGAAATTCCAGGTTTATTGGCAGAATATGCTCCCTGCAGACATCCAGTGTTAAAGCAGAAAATGCAAGATTTTATTTTTTCCAGTCCAGTAGGATGGGGCCAAGCGCCCCCTCCAGCAGATATTGAAAAATGCAAGCATGGTTATAATAGCAAATGCTATGCATAGCTTGGTCTCTGGCTCCTTCTAAAGGCCAATTCTGATAACTTCATGGTTAAAAATATATACCGTATTTTTCGCACCATAAGACACACTTTTCCTCCACAAAACAGGGGGGTGGAAAGTCTGTGCGTCTTATGGAGCGAAGAAAACAGATTATATTTTCCTGTTTTCTTCTCCTAAAAAATTGGTGTGTCTTATGGAAAGGTGCATCTTATGGAGCAAAAAATACGGTATATTGGGGTTTTTTCTTTTAATATTTTCAGGCCATGGATAAGTGAATCAGTGGAGACTGATCCCACGGATAAGGGGGCCCTACCGTATTATTTTAAGTGTCCTGACCAAACCTTTTTCCACTTTAATGCCATTCTCTTATCAGTGATGAGATCTCTTTTCAGCAAATATATCCAGGAAAAACCTGGCAAACCCTCTGTTAGATTTGCTGCGGTTTGGATTCCTCCCTTGAGCAGGGTTTTGCACTTGATGGCCTTAGAGGCCCCCTTCCATCTCCATGATTCTAGGATTCTACGAAAAAGTAATGACAAGACCAAAAAAAAATGTGTGAGAAGCAAAAGGTACACAACACATTGTACCTTTATAACATTGCAATGAATAACAACTAATAGTATCATAGAATCATAAATCAGTTGGAAAGGTGCCATTATTTATTTATTTATTTATTTATTTATTTATTTATTTATTTATTTGTTTGTTTGTTTGTTTGTTTGTTTGTTTGTTTATTTATTTATTTATTTATTTATTTATTTATTTATTTATTTATTTATTGGACTTCTATACCGCCCCATAGTGCTACAAGCACTCTCCAGGCGGTTTACAGTTTTAATTATACAGGCTACACATTGTGCCCCCCAGCAAGCTGGGTACTCATTTTACTGACCTCATAGAATCATAAATCAGTTGGAAAGGTGCCATTAGACCAACCCAGGAATCCAAATCAAAGCAGGATAGTTGTCCTGCTCATATTCAGTTTTTGATCTACAACAATTCCAAGATCCTTGTCATTCATAGTATCCCCCCCCCATCTTGTAACTGTGTATTTGGGTTTTTCCCCCACCCCCAGGTGTAGAACTTTGCACTTACGTATCCCTACTAAATTTCGTTCTGTAGTTTCCAGCCCAGGGCTCAAGTCAACGAGGATCTTTTCGAATGTTGTTCCTTATCTCCCAAGGTATTAGCTGTTCTATCCAAAGTTGTGCCATCTGCAAATTTGATAAGCATTCCCTGCCCTCCTTCCTCAAAGTTATTAATAAAAATGTTGAAGAGCACAGGGCCCCGACTGGGCCTTGCGGTACCCCACTTGTTGTTGAGAAGGAGCTATGGATAAGGGCCCTTTCTGTGTATGATTCTGTAGCCCGTTGTCTATCCACTTGATCTCTCCAGCCCACACCTAAAAGGTAAAGGTTCCCCTTGACATTTTTAGTCCGGTCGTGTCCGACTCTAGGGGGCGGTGCTCATCCCCGTTTTTCAAGCCGTAGAGCCAGCGCTTGTCTGAAGACCGTTTCCGTGGTCACGTGGCCAGCGTGACTAGGGAGCACCGTTAGCTTGCAAATCAGAATCTCATGGTGCACTTGGTCAAAAGCTTTGCTGAAGTCAAGATATATTACATCTGCAGCATTCCCATGATCTTCGAGGGAGGTGACGCGATTAAAAAAACAGATAAAATTAATCTGGCAGGACTGGTACTTGGCAAATCCATGTTGGTTTCTCATTATTACTGCCTTGTTTTCAAGGGGCTTGCGGAGTGACCGCTTTAATATCTGCTCTGGAATTTTCCCTGGGATTGATGTTAGGCTGACCAGTCTGTAGTTCCCCGGTTCCTCCTCTTTGACTATTTAAAAACTTTTCTCCCTGCTGGGACATATTGCAAGGGTTTTTTAAAAGCATTTTTCACATTTTGGCACATTTCTGTGAAAAATCCTTTCGAGTGTGTGTTTTTTGCACAAAAAAATCCATGCTTTTTTAACGGAAAGTTTTTCTTGCCGAAATATACTTTCTTTTCTTTTTTTTCTAATGCTGTTGCTGATGAAAAAATACGCTGGTCTTTCGCCCTTGTGTAGGAGTGAAAAATCTCACAGCAGTTGCCCGTTTAGATGGTGTCTCCATGTGTCAGAGACGCCAGTTTTCATTAAGGAGAAGTGCGAGTAATTCATTAGATCCCCAAACAAAGAGTGGGTTACTTTTCAAACGTTGTTATCAAGTGCTGCTGACCAATTATTTTTTTTTTAGAAACAGCTTTCTGATGAATGTTAATGAAGACCAGCAGTTGAGATATCAGCCTGTCTCCTTCGGATGGGATATGTACCGTAGATTTTAAACACATGGGGTGTCCCTAAAGATCACACCAACGTTCTCTCTCTCTCTCTCTCTCTCTCTCTCACTCTCTCCCACCCACTCACTGGCTTCTTTTTTCTGTCCGTAGGGAAAGAAGAGTTTGTGGCGACGTTCAAGGGGAACGAGTTCTTCTGCTACGACCTGTCGCACAACCCCATCCAAAGCAGCACGGACGAAATCACCCTCTCCTTCCGCACCTTGCAGCGCAACGGCCTGATGCTCCACACGGGGAAGTCGGCGGACTACGTCAACCTCTCGCTCAAGAGCGGCGCCGTCTGGCTGGTCATCAACCTGGGCTCGGGGGCTTTCGAGGCCTTGGTGGAGCCCGTCAATGGCAAGTTTAATGACAACAACTGGCATGACATCCGTGTGACCAGAAACCTGCGCCAGGTGAGCGGGCGCTGCCCACGTTCGCTCTGCACTTGAAGTGTGGCGGTGGTGGTGGTGGTGTGGGCATAAGTTTGGATTTGGGGGCGGTTCCTTTGCTGTGTGTGTGTGGGGGGAGAGTGCACCTCGTTGGGTTGCTATCAGGATAGTGCCCCAGTTGTGCCAGACACCATAGAGAGAACAGGCCCAAAACACAAGCAAGACAAAGACAAGTATAGTGTCTGTCAGGCTGTGCCAGCTCGGAGCAAGTTAGTCCATCAATATCTGCAGGCCACTGGTTGGGACTGAGAGCCCCTACTTTTAACACAGAGAAGGGGGGGAACCAAGCCACATGTGGACTTTGCACAGCCCCCAAGCACACTTGCCATGGAACCACCGCCCCTGAATTCCATTTTCTACCCTTGCTCCCTACCGCTGATCTTTGATGCCTTCCTGCCATTCTACCCTCTTGGGCTCGATGGTGCAGGAAGATTGTCGGGCACCCCTTGTGCCATAGAGAGCTGCTGCCCTTGCAGCCGGATTTCGGTGGTAACTAGGGTGTCAGTGGCGTGTTTCTGTCAACGGTTGTGGCCCTGCCCCATACAGGGCGTGAAGGGGGTCCTCTGCCACACCCCTACCCCAAGTTGCTGCTGGTGGTCTCTGTTCGAGCATCTCCTCTCTACAGGGAGTTGTGTCCCTTTGCTTGCAAAAGCAAATGGGGTTCTTGAGATGGGGAGGTCGAAGGAGCAGACAGGGTCTCTCAACGATGAAGAAGCCGTGGGGACAACTTGCCAGTTGATGACAGGGCTGGGTCAAGGGAAAAAAAAACAACACAATTTTCCCCCCAGTTCTTCAAAGGTCCCGTTGACCTGACAGTCTTCTCCCCCTTGACTGCCTGCAGGCATACGAGGTTGCCATTTTTCAGAGCAATGGCACAGTCTGTGGAAACGCTTAAGAGGACCTTGTCTGCCCCAAACATGAGGCCTGGCACCAAAATCAGCTTTGGAGGGTGGGGTTGAATCATCCGGACTAAAGTGTTAAACCCCCATCGCCTTCCAGACCAGCGAAGCGGCCCTTTGCCTCTCACGAGAGGAGGTTTAGATGAGCCTTAGTTATGCTGGGGGGGGGGGGCTGATTAATGAACGGGTCCCAAGAAAGCAAAGCGGTTTGGCCCCTTCTCTTTCTGGTGTCTGGACGGTGACGTTGCCCCGTGCCCTTCCTTGGCACAGTTGACCGGATGCTGCTCCGTGTGGTGGGTTTTTCATGTTTCGCATGACTGAAAAAAACATGTTGGATCCTGCAAGGGTTGGTTTGGTTTGGGGTGGGAGGGGCACGTACGGAAAAGGGGGGAAAGCCTTGTTCTGTGAATCCTAAGAGCAAACGGTTAAAGGGAGGGGGAGCCTCTGTTTGTTCCCTGACACTCTTTCTCCCCTTCCAAAGCAGCATTAGGAAAACAGAGAGTTGGGTTAGGGAAGAGCCTAGCCAGGCGAGCTAAAGCTGTGGATTTGAAGGCATGGGCTTTGTTTGGAAAGGAAGAAAAAACAGGGGTTGCGGGTGAAGGAGATGGGACGCATGTATTTGTGTGTGTGTGCGTGTCCGTGTGCGCACATGCGTTTGTGTAATACTTAAAATTTCTAAAACCAGGAGCACGAAGGCTCTGAAGCATCCAAGCCACTTGATGTTATTTTGGTGGTTATTTTTTAAAAAGAAATGCACTCAGAGACATCCTTCTAACTTCACAGGCTCCAGAGGCAGATGGCAAAAAAAAAAAAATGAAAATAAAAATCTGGGTGTGAACTGGGGGGCAAAGAAGAAAGCAGGGCATAGAGAGGCCAGGGTCGAAGGGGGCCCCTCTGTGGTCCTCCAGGCAAGGTTGGACTGCAGTTCCCAGCATTCTGCTTCTCTTGCCGGGTCCGCTGGGAGCTGTAGTCCAGCGACGTCCCGAGGAAGACCAGAACTACACGTGACTAGGGTCAGAATCTGAAGACCTTCCATGCAAGCATCTCCCCTTGCCAATGAAACCCTCTCTTGAAGGCAGGGCCTCTGGACACGTACCCCAGGAAGATCAAGAGGAGAGGAAAGAAAAAGGCTCTCCTCTGCCCATGCAGAAGAAAGCCACGGGGAAGGGATGCGGATAGAGCCTGGAGATTTACTTCTAAGAAGTACAGTGGTGCCTTGCATAACGAGCGCACCGTTGAACGATTAATCCGCATTGCGATGCGGATTTCCCCATCGCTAATGTGAAGGCATGCTCGCAATGCGATGGGGGTACAGCTGTTCAGCGGTTGCAAAATGGCCGCCGGACACCCAAAATGGCCACCGGGACACCCAAAATGGCAGCCGGAACACCCAAAATGGCCACCGGAACATGGGAAAACATCGGAGAACGGTGAGTTTTGAACCCATTTGGAACAGATTAAACGAAGTTTAATGCGTTCCAATGGGTTTTCCCGTCCCGCTTAACGATGTTTTCCCATAGCGAAGGTTAATCCGGAACAGATTAATCTCGCTATGTGGGGCACGACTGTAATGTGTTCTGATTCCTCGTTATATTGGCAAGAATCCTATTGGGGTTTGCGCAATTTGCCATGGTGAATTGAGGCGGAGCGCCAGCATGCCTTGCTCACACGATGGATTGTGCGATCGAGATTAACCTTGGCACATCCTCAATTAGCCACAATTAGCCAATCGAGATTAACCTTGGCACATCCTCAATTAGCCGCAATTAGCCGTAGCGGATGATACAAGCTGTACGCCAACACCAGTAGGATTCTGATCGGAAAGTAACCTTTCTTGTGGCTCCTTCCAGTCTTGAGAATTAATCCCATTCCGTTTCTTTCAGTTCTTTCTAAAGGATTTCCAACAATGGGGGAATAACACTTCACAATTCGTATGAAAACCACTCTTAACGATGCCATTCTGTGCCCTTACAAAAGAAACTATTGATGCAGTAAGTATAATGTCACTTGCTGCACCAATAAAGTTACCTTACTCTTAGTCATTACCTGATTTTGAAATGTGACTTTGTTATAGCCTTATTCCCCAGAAAACAGCTTGCGAGCCATGCCATGCCTTTTAACTGGTTACAGCCCTTCAGAGCCCTGTTTATGGGCGGGGGAGTCAGGAGAGTGCCTCTGAGCTGATGCAGAGTGTGCATTTCGTGCCCTTCCGTTTACATATCGGTGTGGGTGTGAGGGTGTGCCGATGTGTGAGAGCGGGTGCATCACCCCAACCGGGCACTGGCCGTGGGGCGATCAGCGAAGAGTTTGCAACAGGCTTTGGGAACGTGCGAGCTTCCGGGTCCGGTTGGACGTGCGACGTCGGTCCGTCTTAGCCAGCGTAGCCAGTAAGTGAGGGATGCTGCAAATGGGGGGGGGGGGGTCTACCCAAATCTGTTTTCCTCCTGCCTGCTCTGTTGGCTGCCTTTGGGCTTCACAGAACGGCTCTCCTCAACTCAGTCTTGGCCGGCTCTCTCTGCTAATCCAGATTTCTTTCCCCCACTCTTTAAAAAAAATCAATGAATGCAAAAATCTGGCACACGTTTATCCCCAGGGAAGGACCGGGGGGGGGGGGGGAATGGTCCCAATCCTCTACCATTCCTTTGGCACCTCTTAGCTGCTTCCTTTCTATTTCTCTCTCTTTCCGAAGACACTCGGATCCAGTCCTGATCTCCCAGTAGCAGCCTCCCAACTGCCCGCCACCCACCCACCCCTTTGCAGACACCCATCAAGGCTGGGACGACCCCAGCAAGGCCCACGGCCCCAATCTCCCCCCTTCCGTCCCCTTCCCTCTGCAAAACCGGCCGCCTTGGATCTACTAATACTGCTAACATGGGCCTGGCTTTTTGTCCCCCCCTCCATCCTTCCACCCCCTCACCCTCACCCTCCCGTCCCCCTCACCCTCTGAACCACCTTGTTAGAGACCGCGTTGGCAACTTTTTGTCGTTGTGTGTTACTAACACGCTTCTTGGGGTGCAGGGGGGGTGATGGCGGTTGCAGGGAAGACCCCCCCCAACTCCTCGGGCCGGAGAATCCGGAACTAACCTTTGTCCCATCCACGGAATGTCGGTCGTTTATTTTTTCTTTCGTTTTTTCCAGTCTTTTCATTTCGTTCTGTTCTTTCCTTACTAACCAAGATGTAGAAAATTCCATGGGTTTGGGGTGGGATTGGGAGGTTGGGGGGAGGGATCCTGACACTTGCGGGGAGTGGGGGGGGGTTGTGTGATTTAGTGTCTTTTTCTTTTGATGGTTGTGAGAACTGGGGAAATTTATTTCTTTTTTTTTTAAATCTTCCTTGAATTTTCATGGTTGGTCATTTTTCCCCCCGTTTACCCCCTTCCCTTCTCGATTTTTTTTTGTTTCATTTTTTTTAATGCACACAGCACGCAGGAATTGGACACGCTATGGTAAACAAACTGCATTACCTGGTAGATATCAGTCTAATTGTCTAATCATTTGGTTTGCCGTGGGTTTTACCCCTCCCCTCCCCCCTTCCTTATTTTTTTAATCTGTTAATTGGGTTTTTAAAATTACCATGGTTTTGAACAAAAAAAAAATTTTTGAGCACGCACTGGTGCACCGATACACACAAGCAAACAGATAAAGGTTTTATCTGAACTGATTTTTAAAACTAAAACGCGTACTAAATTGTTTTCCCCAAAGAACCCTACTGATTTTACTGCAACACTTCCAGAGGGAAGCAGCTGGGGGCCCACGGGAAGCTCCTTCGATATATCCAAACTGATTTTAAAAGAAGAATATTTTCCGTGATAAAGAACTCTTTAAACCCTATCAGTAGTATAAGTGTGGTTTTCATGTTTTTTCCACACTTGAAAAATGACAGGAGGAGGAAGGAGATGCCAATGTAACTTTCTGGCCAGAATCCTGTTAGAAGCACAGAGCACACAAGAGTAATAGCGTAAGGGTGTAGAAGTCTAGTTGCGTAGTTCATGTCTGATGATCTCTCTGCCAAACACTCTGCCATGCGCTGATGGTTCCATAGCACCCCCCAAAAAATTAGAAAACTGCTCACACAGTTGTCCTTACGCATGCAGTAAAAGGGACCTCCATTTAATTCACAACTAAATCATTGCCCCAAATCTTCTCGAGGACTTATGCTAACAGCATTAACTTTTGGAAATCAATTCCCTCAATTAAGAAACCATCATAGATATGAGCTATTGGGTATCATGTCTGCAATGATTTCTTCACTCAAAACAATTCACCTTTAATAGTTAATATCATTAGTGTTACACGGCGTAAATGAGGATTTGGACCCTTATCTAGACGTGCCCCTAAACCCTTGTCCGTTCTAAAACCTGCTCAGTTTGACAGCTCATGGAGTAGGTCAGACCAGAAGGGGTGGAGGAACATGTGGCCCTTCAGCTTTTAGGATTGGCCTTACTTACCGTTAGTGGCGGGTTAAACCGCAGAAGTTGCAGGGTCAGAAGACCAAGCAGTCGTAAGATCGAATCCACGCAACGGAGTGAGCTCCTGTCGCTCATCCCAGCTCCTGCCAACCTAGCCGTTCGAAAGCATGTAAAAATGTGAGTAGATAAATAGGTACCACCATGGTGGGAAGGTCACGGCGTTTCGTGTCTCGTCACGCTGGCCACGTGACCACGGAAACTGTCTACAGACAAAAAGCTGGCTTGGAAACGGGGATGAGCACCACGCCCTAGAGTCAGACACAACTAGACTAAACATCAAGGGGAGCCTTTACCTTTACCTAGCCATGTTAAGATGCAGTGAGGCAGCAACGTAGCTCATCTTTCGGACTGCTTGTAGCACCGTTCAGTTTGAGTTGTTTCCCAGTGACCAGCTGGGAATCTCTAACCAGCCCATGTCCGGTCTGGGCTCAAGTGATCATGGCTGGATGGTGTGCGCACAGAAGGGTTTCTCCAAGAGAGAGATCGCACCCAGTAGAACATCTCTTTCCTCCACAATCTGGCACAATCCTATATTCCTGTCTGATCACACCATTAGTGTGTCTCAGCATGTGTTGTCCAAAAAAAATAAAAAGTTGTGGAGGTGAAAGAGAAAAAAAGGCAAAATATTGCGGCATTTTAAAGACGAACAGGTTATTTCCGTGCCAGCTTTCGTGGATAAGAAGCCCATGTCCTCAGACACACAGGGTGCAGACATGCATCCTTTATGTTTATCCTCGTTATGAGTTTTTGCCATCTTCTGCCAGCAGTTCTCCTCACTTTCTGCATGGGACAAACAGGACAGTTTGGGCGCAAACGTGTGAATGGAAACAAATCTGCGCTCAGGAGCAGCAACACAGAGAAATACTGTTTCAGAACCCTTCAACCTGCTAGGACACTCTGGGGTAGATCTCAAAGTCCTGTTAAATTTAAAAGAAAAAAAGAAATTACGAAGACAGACTCAAGAGGGAGAAAGAAGAATTTGGTTGCATGAACAACTTCCAGCCCATCTCTTAAGGGTCTCTGAGTAGAGATCAAGGCTTTTGAGCACATGACATAGGTCAATAGGCCAACTACAGGATAACTCAATGATTTACCGTATTTTTCGCTCCATAAGACGCACCAATTTTTTAGGAGAAGAAAACAGGAAAATATAATCTGTTTTCTTCGCTCCATAAGACACACAGACTTTCCACCCCCCTGTTTTGTGGGGGGAAAGTGTGTCTTATGGTGCGAAAAATATGGTAGGTCTCTGGCTGCAGAGCGAGAGGTTGGCAGTTCGATTCCCCACTGTGGCTCCTTGACAGGGGCTAGACTTGATGATCCATCGGGTCTCCTCCAGCTCTGCAGTTCAAGGATGATGATGATGATGATGATAACCCAATGTACTGTAATATTTTATGGGTAACAAATAATTCCTTTGCTATAAATTCTGTGCCATGAACAACTCATAGCGGTCCTGTGACAGACAAGACTACCTAGGTTATCACTGTGGCTAAGATCTGGTCATTAAAAGCTTGATCATTCAATTCCTGTTCAAACAAATCCATTTTCTCTGTTACCTGCATCCTCGCCTGGACATATAATCATAGAATCGTGAAGTTGGAAGGGGCCTATAAGGCCGTTGAGCTCAACTCCTTGCTCAAAGCAGGGATACAATGAATTTCACCACCGTAGGAGTAAATACAGGGAACACGCATTTGCACTCCTTATGTCTGAAGGAGTGGATTTTGATCCATGAAAGCCCACACTGAAATAAATCTGTTAATTTTTAAATGTTAGAGGGGTTTTCCCCCTCTCTGTCTTCCCCCCCCTCCCCATTTTATTTTCCCCACGTAATTTGAATGGCTTCGGGAAAGACAGACCTGGATTGCAGGACAGAAGGGAGAACCCAACGCTGCTCGAGAAGAGAAAAAGAGAATCTATATGTGGCCGTGGAAGACAGGAGGGCCTGGCGTGCTCTGGTCCATGGGGTCACGAAGAGTCGGACACGACTAAACGACTAAACAACAACAACAACATATATGGCTGAATCTGATCCAAAAAATGCAGAGAGAATGTAAACCTGCTTAGAGATACAGCTTGATATATTAGGAATATAGAACAGTAATAAGAGATCTATAGAGTCGCAATAGATTTCTGGTATAAATCTGGGTTTGCTACAAACCCTTCTTCAAGGACGGGAGTTGGACAATTACAAACCGACCTACTCACCCACCCATCCCGTAATTGTTTGTAGGCTAATTTGACCAAAAAAACCAATGACGTCAGGAGAGCAACAGGACGCAAAAGTGAATGTGATCTCTCTCCGCCTTAAGGACCATCGTCATGTTCAGGCTCAACGCAAGTTCTTTCCTTTCTTGCTTTTCCAGCAAAACATTTTAGGCTAATAGGAGGGAACCTTTTGAACGACATCTTCCCGAATTCCCGCAGGGGGATTCTGGGCGTGATGGTCCAGAAGAGTAACGTAACCTGGCTCCAAGCGCACCCCCCCCATACACACACACACACACACACACACACACACACACACACACACACACACACACACACACACACACACACACACACACACACACACACACACACACACACACACACACACACACACACACACACACACACACACACACAAAAGGAGCCTTTCTGGCAGATGTGTTCCTACCCCGTCAGCCTATTCTTAATGAGGACCGGACACCTCTCTCTAGCCTTTCCTGATGTGTTTTTTTTTTCCCTCCTCATTTTTTTTTTTTTTTTGCCAAAGCCACTTGCACACCTAAAATGTATTTTTTTTAAAAAAAATCCTTTTTGTTGTTGTTCTTGTTTTCTTTCTCTTTTTTTCTGGCAAAATCAAGAATCCAAACGACAACAAATTCAGAAGGCTGGGAGGATGATGGTGGTGGTGGGAAAATACATTTTAGTTCGTGGGTTTTTTTTTTTTTACTTTTTTCCCCCTTCCCCTTCCCACCCCCCACTCCCTGAAAAAAAAAAATCCATGGAAAACACCATCCCATGAAGCCAAGCTCTGTGCGCTGTTCCACTTGCGCTGTGACCTCAGCTGCCCCCCCCTCCCAGGGAAGGATGGTAACCGGCAGCCAGCTGGGGTGGGGTGGGGGGGTCAACCTTGGCCATCTTGTTGTGAAGAAGAGGAGGAGAGGAAACGGCAGGCAAATGTGCCCCCCCCGCTTTATCATTTCCTGGTGGAGCCTTAGGGTGCCTTGGGGGGGGCAGACGATGTGGGTGGGAGCGAAGGGTTTGATCCAGGAGGTCGAAATCCTCCCTTCGGTCGTGGGACCCTTTTTTGGGGGGGGGTTCTTTTCTGACCCTCGGAAGAAGAGTTAGTAGAGGTCTCCCCGTGGGGCCACCATGGCGCAGAATAGCGTCCCCGGAAACACTGGCTGCCCCACATCCCGTCCCGCTCCCTTTTGGGGGGGGGGTCCTGCTGCCGGCCTTCCATCTTGCATGGCCTGCTGGTGTCGCTTTGGGGCATGTCGCTTCCCCATGTCCTGTTTTTGTTTTTTTAAATTATTATTATTTTCAGAGCATCTCTCTGGGGCCGAAAACTAACACTCTGTGTTGTGCACTGTCCTGTCTCCCACCCCACCCACACACCCCGCCTTTCCCCTCCCTCCCTCCCTCCCTCCCCCTTTCCCCCTCCCCACACTCTTCCAACCCCTTCCCCTTTCTCTGCCTCGCATGGCCCCACAAACTTCACCACTTTGCCGTTTCCAAAGGGAGCCATTGGCACAGGAAGGTTGCGGACGCTGGGTGGGTGGCCGGACTGAGAGCCGCCGGTATGGCGAGAGAGAAGGGGAGTGTGGATGCTCTTGTGTGTGTGTGTCCATGTGTGTCTGTGTCTATGTGTCTCTCTGTCTCTCTGTCAAAGAATGTGTAAAAGGAGTGCTGAAACACAGCAGCCTAGGTTCTTGATTCCACCGTAAATAGTCCCAAACTGGACTACCCGTCCCAGCATTCTTCGGCTGCTTGGTGTGGATCATGGGAATCCTAGTCCGACGCGGGTGGAGAACACAAGGTGGAGGACGGCTCGTCTTGAAGGTATAGGGTCTCAAAATGTTGGTTTTCATCCAGGCCCCCTTTACATTTTCCCTGGTTGGAGAATTTCCTCCGGGATTTTTCTCTGACAGCGTTCAAAAGGGTTTCGTCTTTTTTTTTTAGTAGAAAAATTGGGGAAATGACTAAGCAACGGTACCTGTGGAAGATACAGGGCTGCTCCTGTAGCTCTTCAGAGGGTCTGTTTCTGAGGGAAGAGGCATGTAACTAAAGAAGGCGTTGAGTTATGCGTTGAACTGATACAACCCAGTTCTGCTTGGGCTCTTAAACGTTATTTGACATTTTGCACATCAGGAACGTCTCAGTCCTGCTGAGCACGGTTGGGGGAATCGCTGGGTTTCCCATTTGTGTGCATGTTTGCGTTGGTATGAATCCAAGCACTGCACCGTTTTTACCCATTTTCCGTTGTTGGGATGGCCGTCCTCCCAGCCCAGATAAAATCGTAGGTCTTCAGAAGAGACCTAGAAATCTCCCGGATCGCTCTTCCATAGCACACGGATTCTCCTCAAATGCATTGAATTGCAGTAATGGTGAAAGGTCCATCGGTTATGGTGCAAGGAACTTTGAAATGTGCTGGACGACAACTTCCTCCATGCCTTGAACTGCTGGCTGGGCATGGCGGACGTTGTCGTCCAGCACATTTCAAAGTTCCTTACACCATAACCGATGGACCCCTTCACCGTTCTGACCCGTCCAAGGCCTGCTTTCCTATGGATTCTGGCTTTGGTTACAGCAGTTTGAATCCAGTTTAACCATAGATCAGAGGATGGGGTGACTCAGTTTGTCTATATGTGCAAGTGCCAAGGGCAATCAGCTTTCATTGGCGTCATTTGCATTAATGCAAGCAAAGTCAATGTTTTGAACATGAAAATAGCAGTGTTGGGGAGGGTTGAACAGCTCAGGGACCAAAGATTCGACCCTTTCCTCCCTGGTGCGGTCACACGTAGATCCTGACACTGCTGTGAGCTTTGAGAAGGGTCCGTGCGACATTCCTTCCAGATAGGGTCTCTGGTGGGTTCAGGGATAAAGCGTGAGACTGAGCAGTTTGGCTTGCGCAGTCCAGAGATGAGGGGTGTTCCCATGTTCATGTGTGTGTCACAGAAACAGGTGTGTGTATGTGTATGTATGCAGGTGTGTAGTGCATCATTGGGTGTGTTTTTTTGGAGGAGTTGCAATACATGAGATGCCTGAAAAGTGTGCAAGATGGATCAGCCCCCTCGTGGATACAAATTTGCTTTGCAATCGCGTGTGCAAAGAATGTGTGGGTTTGTCTGGCTGGCTGCCCTCCCTGACTCTATGAAAGAGGGTTGATGCTCAGTTTGGCGTAGAAAGTCTTAGGGTTTTGTCTCACCGAACTTTCCTTAGATACCAAACAGAGGAGCGTCGGAAAGCAGGGAGTGTAGACCAAAAGCTGCCTTCTCTCAAGTCAAGCTGTTTTCCTATAGCGCTTAGTCGCAACTCCTCTGGCTGGCAGCCACAATCCAGGGTTTTCAGACAGCGACCTTTTCCCCAACTCAAGTTGGCGGTCCAAAAGTTGAGTCTTGGTTCATCCACATGCACAGAAGATGCTGTGGTTGTCTCCTAAAAAAGAAGCAAAGAATCAGCCCTCATGTTTCTCTTTGGAAAGGGGGGGGGGGCTGATTTAATTAAGCTGTTCTCAAGTGCCCTGGACGGTTAGTCCATCTAGACCAGTGATGCCTGCCGAAACCCCAAGTGCTGGGCAGATGAGTTGAGATGCAGCTCCCATTGTCCTTAGCCAGCATGACGAAGGGCCATCCAACCTGGAGCGATGTCAGGCGTGGCCCAGCACATTTGGAAAGCATGGTGCGCAGGGGGGACTGGTCTCTGGCATGTATCAGCCACCTCTTCTCCAGGAGATGCTTTTTTTTAAAACTGGGTCTCCACAATCAAATTGGGGAAAATCTGTAGGCAAAGGATGCCCTCTAGCCTTTTTCGGGTGACCGGGGGAGCTGTAGAATGGTGTCTGGGATCATCCTCCATGTATCATCACTATTAGCACTGTGCACCAGTCCCTTGATTTGGGGGTGGAGGCCAGTTAAGGAGTCTGGAATGGATCTGCATCTGCTCCAGAATTATTTATTTATTTATTTATTTATTTATTTATTTATTTATTTATTTATTTATTTATTTATTTATTTATTTATTTATTTATTTATTTATTTATTTAACTTATATGCCGCCCACTCTACCCAAAGGTCTCAGGGCGGTTTTACAACAATTAAAATTCAATTAAAATACAATAAAAGATAAAATGATTAAAATACAATTAAAATAGATACTTTTTGTACTTTAGCGGTTTCTAACACATATATAGAGATAGAGATAGATAGATAGATAGATAGATAGATAGATAGATAGATAGATAGATAGATAGATAGATAGATAGATAGATAGATAGATAGATAGATAGATAGATAGATAGATTGGCCAGTCAGTCAATAAAAATAATCAGGCTGGTATGTGAAAAAGATAAGAACCTGACATATAGGTCCAAGATGATATACTTCAGAATATCCTAATTTAGAGTAAAGTTGAATTTTGAAGAAAGGCTGGCCTTTCAGTCCAACTAACTGTGACTGATATCAATGAATGCAAATTATTGTGCCTTCTCTGATTTCAGATCTAAATTGATTTGTAGATTTCTAAAAGTCAGTGCACAGGAGTACCAAATGGATGTATTTTATTTTATTTTATTTTATTTGTATTTTTAATTATGTATGTGCAATTTGGAGAGATGATGGCCTCTAGAGAGGTATCTAAATCTATCAGATATCAGACAGGTAGCTTCAGAGTTTCCTATACTAAGCACCTCTAAAGGTTTGCTTGGGTAGGGTGGTTTGTAGCTTATCTGATTCACTCTGCGGCTCGTCTCTGGATCGATTGGTCAGTTCACTTCCCTCCTCCCCAGCAGGGAATGTGACATTCCACTTTGACCGTATAAATCGAGTCAAGCCAGGCCAACTCTGTTTGAAATTGTGACCAAATCCGTGGCCCAGCCCTTATCCTGGCTTCCATTAGTAGCAGAACGTGGGCGGATTCACCTGGTTTGCAAGAAACAAAAATAATTAGAGGGGAGGGTAGAGGAAGATCACCCCCCCAGCCATCTTGCTGAGATTCAGAAATAATAAGCTGAGCTTTGGATACGTTTCGGTGTGAATCCTGCCCCCCCCCCGTGGCCTGCAAGGTGAGCCCACCCCACATTCTTTCCCCCTTTCCCCTTGTTTCATAGTTTAGGAACATTACTTTTTGAAGATTACAGAAAAGCAACAGATTGCAGGTGCTGGCCTGGATTAGGGCCCTGATGGGGGCAACAATTAAGGGGGCAACGATTATCGCCCCATTCATAGCCCAATATCTTCACCTGGACAGCCCTTCTGCACTGCAGCCGGAGGAATTGGGGCAGAGGGGTGGCGGAGTGAGGGGCCGTCTGAGCGCATGATGGGTGGATGGATGAAGCATGCTTGGGGGGGGGTGAGAGCGTGAGCGTAAGGGCCCAGGGCTCCCCTTCCCCCATCTAGGGTGACCCTCAAGGTGTTGCAGGTCCTCCCAAATTTAGATTTCATTTCTCCTCTAAATTATGTCACCTTGGGGGGAGGCAAGTCCCTCTCACTGTCCCCTAGTTATGACCCTCATGGCTAACCGTGCCCCGCTCTTGACAGCTGCTGCCAAAAGTTCACACGCCAGTGGCGTAGCTTTTGGTGGTTCCGTGGAGCATCCTCCGACGTGGCAGAGCAGGACCGCAGGGCCTCTTTCTCCCAGAAATCTCTCTTTATCTTCGCGCTGCTTCGGTTCGATTTTTAACGACACCCCTTTTGGGCAGCAGCAACAGCGTTGTGCCCCCGAGGACGCCCTCTCTGGCCCACGAGGGCTCTGATAGTTGGGCGTCCTTTTCAGCAACGGCCGATGCTGGACCTGGGACGTCCCGCATGGAAACGAAACGGTCTGCAGCCAAGCTGCGGTCCTCCTAACAGAAAGCAGGATTCTCGTCCTCAGGGGACCGAATAAAGTGCTGATTTAAAGAGAAACATAGGCACCTGCCTTATAATGAATGAGACCATCGGTCCCGGTAGCTCACTATGATCTTCACTGATTAGAAGCAACTCTCTTGAATTTTTGGCTGATGATTTTCTCCACCGTCCCAATTCCAGATGTGAGCTAGGGTTGTATGTTAGATCTTTCTGTCTGCCTACGATGTGCTCTCATCAAGCACTCTATGTTCCCTCCAGGGATTTTTTCCAGAGTCCCAAGTGGATGCAGGAAAAGAAGGGAGCCTTTTCCTTTGGGCTGGTGCAGGTCTGTGTAAGGAGAGGTATTCTTCTGGAAGTGTGCTTTTGAGTTTGTCTCCTGCCCGTCCGTTGGTTTTCATCTGGTCGTTCGCAGGAGATCCACCGTACAGAGTGTGGGTAACGTGCAGGACCCAGGGGTGCCTATCCAGACGCATGACATACCTTTTGAGGTGCGGGCATTTCTCATGTCATCTTGCCTCAGCAGACCCCGAAAGACTCCCCAAAACACGGGGAGCTGCGCTGCTCCGTATCAAGAAAGTAGGCCTTAGCGGTTTCCATCTCTGCCACGGGGCAGATCTTTTGCAAACTTCACGGCCTTAAATGCTCCTCCAAGACCGCTCCAGAATACTCCATATCACATCAAGGCTCACAAGAACATAGTGTTGCTAGAAAAATCCATCTCTCCTTCCCAGGCCACCCCAAACCCACCAATCTTACAAGATTTTAACAGCTAAGTAGCGTTGGGCCTGCGGAACGCAGCGTTTGGACGGGAGACCGCCGTGTAAAACGAGAGATTTCCAGGTTGAGGAGGGAATTAGTCCCCACCAATTTTTTTTCCGTCCTCATTCTGTCAGAAACAAAGGGGAAACAGGCCATCCCCGAGAGATTCTTATTGCTCACACAAGACGTGGAACAAAGACTAGCAGTTCTCTTCCCCCCCATCAAAAACAACATTAGCAAAACGAAAAAAAAAAAAAAACTAAACAAAACCTGGGTCCACACAAAAATCTTTATCGTGCATTTAAAGCCTCGCATTTGGGGTGTCAAACACAGGAGGTTTTTCCATGCCACGCAGAATGCAGAGTGTGCGTGCGTGCGTGCGCCACTTCAATTATGTTTGTGCAGAAAAAAGTGCTCTAATCTGCCTGAAAGCCTGGAAAGCTGTTTGCTAGTAGTCACAGTTGACAATACTAAGATAAATGAGCCAAGGATTTGGCTCTCTGCGTAAGGCTGCTTCCTCTCTTTCTGCGAAAGGCAGATACTGCGGTCCCGGAGACACGGAACTGCTCGGAGGACGTCGCTGGCAGAGGGCATCAACTGGTCTGGCAGTCAAAGAGGTCTTGTGTTGAGACCCTCTTTGCCTCCACTTCACTGCTATCGCTTTTTCCAGCTGTGATACCTCACCCAGCATGACCCTCTTGGTCCTACCTAGAGGCTGCATCGATTTGTGGCTTTGGACTACAACGCCCAGAATCCCACTGGCCACTTAGGCAATGATGCATAAATTCTCCGTTGAGACGCTCCTTTTGCTCTGTGCTCAGCGTAACCCTCTATTTAGAGCTCCTCTGGGTTTTTGAGCGTGCAGTTGGGGTGAAGGCAGATGTGTGACTCAGTGTGCGACTGCTCTTGTACGCACACCTACCGGTGCCTCTTAGGCAGCCGTCCGGGTGTCGGTTCAGTGAGAGATTGTGTGTGCTGAAGCCTGCGATGGATGTGGCTTCTACATGTGGGTTAATGATTGTGCCTGCCCAGCTGGTGTGGATGTGTTTCTGAACCATCTCTTTGTACGCCGTTTCCTTGGAGAGCGTGGAGCGCATGGCTGTCCTTGTACGTCTAGACGGCGGTGTGGGTGTGCAGTTTGTGGTGGAAAGGTGCTGCTCTTTGTGTAGTCGCGTGGGGGAGCTGACTCACCTCCCGCGGGTATGAAACAGCGATGCTCCCATCCTTGTGTGTGTGTGTGTGTATGTGTGTGTGTGTGTGTGTGTGTGTGTGTGTCTGTGTGTGTGAATGAGTGAGGGGACATCTTCTCGAATCTGGACCTAAGATGGGCACCTCCTTCTGTCTCCCCACAGACATGCTCATCTGACCAACTTTGGTGTTTCGCCAGGCGTTCCCATTAGAAATGGCAAAGCGACCACAATTCTGCTGAGTCTTGTCTCTCCGATTCCACCCTCTTTGGCCTCTTCCATTCTTTCTCTTTTCTCTTTGCATGTTTGCTTTTTGCCTGCTTCTCTTCTCTCTTTCTCTCTCTCTCTCTCTCTCTCTCTATCCCATGAGCGGCTGACCCCCCCCCCCACATCTCATCCCATCTAACACGCATGACGGTCGCTTTGGGGCCTCGTCTCCTGCCATGCATGGCTTCTGTCTCCATCCACGTTTCTCTCAGCTGATTTCTCTCTCTCTCTCTCTTTCTGATGATTAATTAATTAATTAATTGATAGCCATGATTAATGCTAGCCAGTAATTAACTCCTGTTGTACTAATAGTTGTACTAATTAAAGATTGTGTTGATTGTTCCTACTAACTGCCATTTTTGTGTCTGAATTTTAATTTTGTCCAAGGAGACTGCCCTCAATTTTTTTATTCAAACACCTGGCCTCCCCTCCCCTCCCTTTCTTAGGCCCGCTCCCCTCCCTTGTCCTTTCTCTTCCTGTCCCTCTTTTGGCTGGTTCCCCCCCCCCCAAAAAAAAGGGGTTGCTCTGTTAAATGCCCAGAGTGGAGAGTTTTCAAGTCTTGTAAATCAGGGCTCATAAAACCGATTGTAGGGGAAATGGCTTGGAGCCCCTTGTGCCAACTTAACATTTTGTGAGCGGGAGGGAAGAGAGGTTGTGCTTTTTGCTATTTAAACTCCCGAAAGACGAGGCAAGAGGAAAGGTGGCTGATGATGGGATAGGAATGGATCAGGCCCGATGCCGGGGGGGGTGGCACAGGACCCTCGGGTCCCCTCTGCCTAGTCCCATGGGCGTTTGTGATCCACCCACTAAGAGGGCACTACTCACGTGGAGGAATGCTCCTCCTAGGACAGCAGAAAGGCCCGTGAGTAACGCCATCCAGCTCACGGAAAACAACGTATGCCTTGGGTTTTGAGTTCCGGGCATGTTCGGTGCCGGAAATAACTCAGATGATGTTCTCGAGCAGTGGAGGCTGATGACCCGGAGGCCGTGGGGCAATGCCAGTCTCTGCTAGGGTTTAAATCAGAACTTTACACAAACTCTCTAAGGTGCTGCTGAGCCTATTTTGGGGGGGGGGGGATAGGTTTCAGTACTTTGGACAGCTCCCTTCATTTCAAGCTTGAAAACACAGTGCTCTGGCGGAGGTAGCCTTTGTGGCTGGTTGCCCAGCCAGTGTGGCAGTGCGGGAGGGGTGGGTAGGATGTGGTCGTCCCAACACAAAAGACCGATTCTTGCCAGGCTGGCCTTGGTGCTGCTCTCTCGTAAAGCTGTAGATCTTCTCGGAATCAGTTTTGGTGGGGTTTTTTTTTTGCCAAGAACCAGGATGGGGCTGTGGGCGCCGGTTCTCGAATCCAGACCTAGAGGTGAATCCCTTGAGGCTGCTGACTGGACCCACGAAGCCCCTGCTCTCTTGGCTAGGAAGGAGCAGGCAGCGTGTTTTAAGGAGAAAGATCTCCTCCTTCCTGCTCAACAAAGCAGGAGTCCAAGGCCAAGCGCCTGATATTTCTACCCTGCCCGACCTCTCCAGGAGCTGCAGGGTGCCTGCCAACGACAGCCCTAGGATTCTGTTTCTCTGGATAAACAGACATCTTAAGCTTGATCGGTCTGATTACTTGCTGGTCCAGATCCCAGCCAGAGCCCAGTAGCAGCCCCAAGGATACTGCTGGGAATCGCTGGTCCCACATAGACAGTCAGGTGTGAAATGGTCATCAAGCTCTCAGGCTTGGCTCTCCCAGTTGTACACCAGCCTGCATCAGGCATCGTTTCCTGGCCTCCCGCCTCGTTGGGCGACGGAAGGACACGAGGGAAGCCAAGTGGCGACATCGGTCTTTGCAGAGACCACAGGCTTCGTTATGGATGAGATTTCGTTTATATTCCTTGAAGGATTTAGGGAAATAGGATTCTGGAGACTATTATGCAAAAAGCGGGGGGGGGGAGGGAGAAAGCTCTGTTCAGGTCACTAGATCTCTACTACCCACCCAGTTGCTCTTCCCCGACAACCTGTTTGCTTTCTAGCTTTGTTTGCATGTTGTTGTACTGACTAATTACTAATGAGATCCTTCTTCCTCCCCCCACCCTCCCACCCCTCCCTCTCCCCTCCCCCGCCCTCGGCTTGTTCTGAGAAGGATAAAACATCTGCAGTGGAAAAGGGGTTTCCCAGACAGCTCTCCCCGAACACACCAACGCATCTCCTTCCCCAGCCCCCAAATCCAGCCCCTGCCCCACAGCCGCACGCACGCCCAGGAGCTGGCTGCCTCGCTCGGAGCCCTGCTTCCCCTTCCTGCCCGTCCTGTCCTGTCTGCACAAGTCTTGATGGTTCATGTTGGAGTCTGAAGGGGGCAAAAAGGGGGATCTGCTGCACCAGGGGCTTAAAGGCGCATGCACACGCATGCATGCACACCGTGCTTTGTTTCGCCATGTGTACACCACAGCAGGGAACAGGAGGCCCAAGCTGGTTCAAGCAACACCGGTGACCTCAACGTAGCTTCTAATCCCAAGCAGCTGCCTTGTTTTCTGGGGGGGTTTCCCTGCCAATTCTAGGTGGGGTATGTGCGCGTGTGCGCATGCACATGCACGCACTTTCGGACCTGAAGGAGCCATCGAGGAGGTGATCTGTCTTCCAGCTCCTTCCCCTCCCTCCTGCTGCTGCTACTTCCTGCAGCTGAGTTCAGGTATTCAGGGTTTTTTACGCAAAGGGAGGGCTGCTCGTGTCTGAGTGTGGGGCGGGTGGGCCTCGTCCTGAAATTTTATGAGGTTCCTTCCCCTCCTTTGAGAGCTACCCCTGCAAATTGATTTATTGTTTATCTGTGGCTGGTCTTAGATTATGGCTCTGGGAAGGACGAATATGTAGCTCAGCAGTGCCACCTTCTGAGTGCAGCCAAGCAGCATGCGCTCGGGAGGATCTATCTATCTATCTATCTATCTATCTATCTATCTATCTATCTATCTATCTATCTATCTATCTATCTATCTATCTATCTATCTATCTATCTATCTATCTATCTATCTATCTATCTATCTATCTATCTATCTATCTATCTATCTATCTATCTATCTATCTATCTATCTATCTATCTATCTATCTATCAGTTTGATTAATTTCTATACCACCCATTTGACCAATGGTCATTCTGGGCAGTTCACAACCATGACAGTAACAATAACATTTTAAAAAAATGATCTAACCCAAGTGCCTTGAATTAAATCCAAGCAACAAGTAGAACATTCGAAAACAGATTAAAAACAGGTGGTCGTTCAATGTGAAAGGCCAGACAGATTTTGAAAAGCCTGCCAAAATAGAATTTTTTTTTTTTTTGAGAAGTCTCACTTTTACTGCAGGCTTCTCTATCCTGCATGCTTGGGTCAAAACACTTAGGTGTTTAGAAACATGCATTCAATAGAGGCAGACAAGACAGGGAACCCCTGATCAGCCGCAATTCCCTGCAGCCTGTACCCATCTATACCCAGAGGGGGAAGATATTTGGAGGTCTGTTTGGACTACAGCTGCCAAAATCTTATAGAGAGTGGAATTTTGGGTGTTGTGATTTAAAAAAAAAAAGAAATCCCCATATTTTCCTGTACTTCTGATGTGATGGCAGTCCAAGGAACAGGCTGAGATGGGATGACAGAGAATCTTCTCTCTGTTTTCTTTTTTAAACCTTTCCCCAAAATTCACAGATTTACTCATAATCAGACGAAAACGAGGGTGAAAAAAAAAAGAAATTGAGGAGAGATGGAGATGGAGAAATCTGTCCGTTCCGTTCCGGGCATTGGATGAAATCTTCGTGGCATCCTAGAACAGTAGAGCTTCTGAGGCAGTGCATTGCACTGTTAAACCATTTTTTTAAAAAAAATCTTCCTAATGTTTAGGCAAAATCTCATAATTCGGATCCATTATTTTGGATCCTGCCCGCTGGAGCATCAGAAAACAACCTTATTCCACCTTCCACCTTGGATACTAGTGCGTCCAGCCTCATTGGTGCTGAATGAAGGTGGCCATGACTTCTCTCCTGGAACCCTTCTCATATTTAAGCTATCCATGGGTTAGAATCTCATGCTTCAGAATCCCCGATCGGACACGGTCTCTGTTGCTCTCCTGTGCATGGACACCGGTGAATCTAAAGAGGAGAATCTCTGTTATTTATGGACATTCCCCAAGTGAGATGGGAAATCCGATCCTGGGTCACAGGTCGTGGAGCACTTCTCCATCTTCAGACTAGCTGCTCTCCATATAGAGGAGAGCAACTGCATTTGAAGTTGAGGAAGGTATGGCCAGAGAGCTCCCTTCTTTCCAGAATGATTTGAGATAGAGAAAGAATGACTGGACAGGTGCTAAACGCATGCGCTGGCACCATTCGTCTTTGAATCTGGCCAGTACATATGAGGGAAATTTTCATTCCTGTTTGCTTTTGAACCATGTGCCCCCCAAAAATCACTACTCCCATGTTCAGGGCTGAAGGAATTGGGGTTTAACCCATCTGAATGCAAGAGGAAGCAACGCTGATGGAATTTATCCAATACAAACTTCACTTCTAGTTAAAAAAAAATTCTTGCGCTACCAAACAAAAGGGATTGCGTAGCTTTCCGACCTCTTCTGCCTTAGATTTTTCTTCTTCCTGGTAAGGAAAACGAAACGAAGAAGCAAAAAGGAACAATACACGGCAGTGGGAGGTTTGATCATGAATGACCCTGGCATTCGTGTTCCCTGTGAAATATTGTGAATGAGGCAGGCCAATTGCAGAATGAAAGCCAGGTTTGGAAGCATCTTTAATTTAAACCTAATTTAGCTTTGACAGATCGGTTACTCTAAAGACTATAAATCCTTCTCTCTCTCTCTCTCTCTCTCTCTCTCTCTCTCTCTCTCTCTCTCTCTCTTACACACACATACAGTTTTTTCTTTCATTTAGAGGAAGGAAAGGTTTGTTTCATCCATAATAGGAACAAACTGAGCAAAAAGAACCAAAACACAGGTCGACAATCCTGTCGCTTGGTTACACCTGCAGAATTCAAACAATAACTTGAATCTTTTGCTTAGTGTGGCCAGTTGTACTAGAGTAGTGCTCATCGCATCAATGGGAATTTGGTGAGGCAACTCTTCCATGGATTCAGATAGGCCTCGTCTCTTTGCGAGTTTCTTTAGCATAGTAAGTCCCAACTAGAGTAGGCCCATTTGAATCAATGGAACTTAGGGGGAGTTTGAATCACTGAATCTCCCCTGATTCAGTGGGCCTGCTCTTCTGAAAGGAATAGGATTTCAGCCAGTGCTGACTAGAAGACATTGACATGTATGCTGTCTGTCTTCCATCGGCATGAACTGAGCAACTGAGCCATATATTCACAAAGCTAGCTGTTAATGAACTAGTAACATAAGCAGAGAGTTGAAGGATAGCATCGCAGAACAAAGGTGTTGGCGTGGATAACCCAAACGATGCTGAACAGAAGTCAATAAAGGGTAACAAGCTGCTGAAAAAAAACACAGATGCCCATTTTGACCCATTTTCTTCAAACATGATATCGCGGGTGATTCTGACATTTTCAGTACTTGCTGCTCTACCCAGTGATATTTCGGGACGTTTCCGAAACCTGACATACAAAATTCTATAACTGTATAGTTATAATCACATTACGAGCTAATTCAGAGCGATGTATTGCATCTCACATATGTCAGAAGAAGAAGAAAGGAGATTTAATCTCAGATTATCCCTCAATCTTTTGATTTAAATCCTTGTTACTATTTGGTTGCTTTTATGTATTACCAGTTTTTTTGGGGGGGGGGGACATCTGGGTCTCCACATGCTGTGGGACTGCAGTTCCCATCCGCCCTGGCTCGTTGGCCCAGTAGCAAAGAGCGATGGGAACTGTGGTCTCCTGGTTCAGGGTAAGCTGACTGCTGTGCCCTGTCCCCAGCAGAAATGACAGCAGAGACTGTGGTGGTGAATTTCCATAGTGCTGTCTCTACTACAGTGGGGTCTTGACTTGAGAACTTAATCCGTATTGGAAGGTGGTTCTCAAGTCAAAAAGTCTGTAAGTCAAGTCTCCATTGACCTACAGTGCATTGAAAACCGATTAATCCTGTAACAGGCCATTTTTGTTCCATTTTGGGTTTTTTCTGGTCTGTAAGTCAATTCTCAGGCTGCAAGTCAAATCTAAATTTTGCGGCCAGAGAAGTCTGTAACTCAAAATGTCTGTAAGTCAAGCCGTCTGTAAGTCAAGGGTCCACTGTACATGGTGCTTATGCAGAGTCTTGGGTTGCCCCCGGAAGAAGGGAATGGTCAACCACTTCTGAGTACTGGAAAACCCCGGAAAGGGTCACGATCCGTCAGAATTGACGGCACGTGAGGGTGATGATGATTGGAAACAACAACGGGAAGACAACACTGATAAATCAGGCAAAATCTTGTCGTGTGAATCTAGGCTGGCGCAACCTAGATTGGGCAATGGAAATATTTAATTCAAACTAATGAAACGTCTTCTCTTCCTTCTTTTCTGCTCCCGAAGTTCACTAGAGCTGCCTTTTGCCCTGGGGAAAACTTTGGGACCCTCCAAATGGCTGGGGAAGCTCATAAGAGTCCCAAACCACCGCCGAATCCCTGATGCCAGGATTAGGGCCACGGGCAGTGATTTTTAACTATTTAAAGCGTCCCTCCACATCCCATCTTGAGGCTCCCAAAGGCTTCGCCAGGGCTAAAAGGAGCCTTAGTGAGCCCTGGAACCAGAAACACGGGGGCGGGGGGGGGGGCAATTAGGAAAGGTTCCGTTAGTTTAAATTACCGTATTTTTCGCACCATAAGACACACCTTTCCCCCACAAAACAGGGGGGTGGAAAGTCTGTGCGTCTTATGGAGCAAAGAAAACAGATTATATTTTCCTGTTTTCTTCTCCTAAAAAATTGGTGCGTCTTATGGAAAGGTGCGTCTTATGGAGTGAAAAATACGGTAAATATTCCCAGTGCCCGATCTGAGTTATGCCAGCGTAAATGTACTGTAGCAGGATTTTGCCCGTTGTTACATGGGAGAAGAAAAGGTGATTGTTTCTATTGCATGAACCTTGATTTGAGAGTAACCCTATACAGGGACCACGAAGTTGATCTGGAAAAAGTGAACTTTTTTGGGGGGGGGCTGAAAGAAAGTAAGGGCGGTGGCAACACAAGGGGGGGGTGTCCTACGATGGACTTCCAGACGCAAGAGGGGGAGATGGGAAGAGTCACTTCAGAAAGCAAGGCCTCCGTCATTCAGCAGTTATTATATTTGTAGCTTGTCTTCCCACCAGTGACCTCAGGGCAGCACCTATGGCTCTTCTCCTCCCTACTCCATCCTCACGACAGCCCTCCGAGGTAGGTCACGCTAAAATAAGGTTTCGTGGCTCAGGGCGGGCTGGATTCCAAAGGGCTGCCAAGCCCCCGGCCCAAACGCTCTCATTGTCGGCAACTGGATAGAGGAGGGTAATTGTGCGTGTAAGGTCAAGGGCACAGAGAGCTTTGAAGGGATGGTCAAGCAGCTTTGGCCGTAGACACCCTGTGCCCCTCATGCCCAAAATCTGGCCCACAGGGGTCCCCTGGCCCTCCCTCGGAAGGAAAATGGAGCAAGAGAGGGAGACTGGGATGGCAGTCAGCGATTTCTGGGGCCACTTTCTGAAGCTGTTGGAAGTGTTGGACTACACGTCCCATCAGCCCCAGCTCATATCTGTGCTGGCTGGGGATGGTGACAGATCTGGACCAACACATCTGGAAGGGCACAGGTTGGGGACGCCTCCGGTTGCGGTGTTAGATACGCAGATCTGTCTGGATTGGTGGTGGGTCATGTATAGCCTTCCAGGTTTTGCTAGAAATCCAGTTCCCATCACCCATTGCTCAATTCAGCAAATGGGGAAAGATGATGGGGTTTCAGTCAGACCATGTCTGGTGGGCCCGTCTGCTCCCTGCTCCCCATCTGGGTGCGAATCTCTTGCGTAGACCAAAAGGTGGAAGGGCAGTGTTGGTAAGGCCAAGCCAAGGAGGCCGTCCTCAACCCAAGATCTAGTTTCCGGCTGGGATTATTAGCATTGTAGATCTTTAGGGAAGACCCCCCCAAGGAAACATTTGGGGTCTTTTTGGACACTGAACCATCACAGACCACCATTATCTGGAGTTCTGCTTATGGCTAGAGATGGGCGCGAACCACCAAACCGGTTCGTGGCAGTTCATTTATCAGCTGAACCTGTCGGTGTTTGGTGCTTCAATACTCTGCCTCCTCCGGTAGGCGTCCACTCAGAGGTAGCTCCCAAAGTGGGCGCCTGCCAGGGGAGGCAGGGGTTTGAAGCTCCGAATGCCTGTTTAGGCCAATAAACAAACTGGCGAACTGGCAGTTTGTGCCCACCTGTAATCATGGTGACTCATTTTCCCAATTTGGAGCAATTTCCCGGTGGGAGACCTTGAGTCGCCACTGCAGGCCAAAGATTCCTCAGAAAGATGACCCTGGAATTGCACTTCCAGAGTTGGCAGCAGACTGAACAGATGCAGTCACTGAGCTGTGGACAAGAAGCTGCCTGTGGGCTTTTCTTCTGGCTGCGCAAGTAGAACTGCAGATGAACGTACAGTGGTGCCCTGCACGACGATGATAATGCGTTCCATAGAAATCGCAATCGTCTTGTGAAAATCGTTTCCCCATTGGAATGCATTCAAAACCGTTTAATGCGTTCCAACGGGGAAAAATCATTGTCATTTTGCGAAGATTGCCCATAGGAAAGCCATTTTGCAAAGCCCCGATCAGCTGTTAAAATGGCTGTCCTGCGAAGCATCGGTCCCGAAAGCACCCGTTTTGCGAAGCGCCGATCAGTGCCAAATCGTCATCGTGCGAGAAATGGTTTGCGAGGCACGGACCCAAACATCGTCCAGCGAAAATCACCCATTGGAAACACTGTTTTGCGAATCGCTATAGCGCTCACAAAACCTCATTGTCATGCGGATTTGTCATTTTGCGAGGTCGTCGTCTAGCGGGTCACCACTGTATACAAAATCCATACGATTCTACTCTCCCTCCGGTTGTCCAACCTCACGGCCCACATCTTGCCTTGTTTATGCATCATGTGCCCAGGATAGCAGAGACAGACTTTGGTTGCAATAGTTTCAGTAGCCATCAAGCTTCTTCCTTCATCCAAGATGGCCTTCTTGGAAAAATCATTTTTACACTTCTAGAAGTCGTCAGTTGCACCGGAATAGGATAGTTGCACTTCCCCTCCCCCTGAACTGACTCTACCAACTTCCTTTTCTTTTTATAATGTCTTGACCGTTTGTTGGAATGGGGGGCACAGTGTGGCCTCTGATAGGTTTTCTGCTGGAACATAGCCCCCTGATTCTCTGAGGTTGCCTCCTTTATATATTCTGAAACTCCTATGAGACCCAGCAGATTTCCCAGTTCAGGATTATACAAGCCACAAGATTTTCATCCTGGCATGCAGCCGAGCGGTCACGGCCACAAGGAGCCAGGAGTCTCCTTTATCCTGCTGCTCTAACACTTTTTTTTGACAATGACTCCCATCATCCTTGTCTCTTGGACCCACATTTTGGGATTGATGGGAGGGGCAGTGTGAAACGTCTAGAAGGCAACTGACTGGAGAAGGCTGAACAAGGCATGCTCCTCTGTCCAACGTCACAACTATTTCTGTAATGCAGTCCTCCCAAGCAACCCTCACAGACAATGTTGTGCTGCCTGCATTTGCTGTTGCCTGCAAATCCACAACTAAGATCATGGCCACTGGTCCCATCACTTCCTGGCAAATAGAAGGGGAAGATATGGAGGCAGTGACAGATTTTACTTTCTTGGGCTCCGTGATCACTGCAGATGGTGACAGCAGCCACGAAATTAAAAGATGCCTGCTTCTTGGGAGGAAAGCAATGACAAACCTAGACAGCATCTTAAAAAGGAGAGACATCACCTTGCCAACAAAGGCCCGCATAGTCAAAGCTATGGTTTTTCCAGTAGTGATGTATGGAAGTGAGAGCTGGACTTTAAAGAAGGCTGACTGCCAAAGAATTGATGCTTTTGAACTGTGGTGCTGGAGGAGACTCTTGAGAGTCCCTTGGACTGCAAGGAGAAGAAACCTATCCGTTCTGAAGGAAATCAGCCCTGAGTGCTCACTGGAAGGACAGATCCTGAAGCTGAGGCTCCAATCCTTTGGCCATCTCATGAGAAGAGAAGACTCCCTGGAAAAGACCCTGACGTTGGGAAAGGGTGAAGGAAGAGGAGTAGGGAACGACTGAGGATGAGATGGTTGGACAGTGTCACCTAAGCGACCAGCATGAATTTGACCCAACTCTGGGAGGCAGTGGAAGACAAGAGGGCCTGGCGTGCTCTGGTTTGTGGGGTCACAAAGAGTCAGACTTAACAACTAAACAACAACAACAAATCCACACCATCAAGAGCTGATGGCAGCATCTCTGGAGGGAATAATTTGGTCGGGTTGTTTTAATTGTTATTTTCTTCTCTTCTCTGCCTCACCTTCCTTTCTGGAAGTAAAAGAGGTGCTCTACCCTGTTGACGCCAACTTCAGGAACGACCCTGCAGCACCTTTCTTTACCATAGCGAACGAGCGTTGTTGACACCAAATTTCAGCCACAGGGCGAAAGTTGGCCTCCGTCCAATCTGTGATGGGTTCAGGAGGATCCCACATGGCACTTGAAGCTGGCTCCTCCTGCTGCTCCAGCGTGTGGAAGGGTCACCTCTCTTTGCTTGACTGTCATGTATTCAGAACTAGGTTTATCTTAATCAGGCCCCTTTGGATTTGTTAATCACAAATGGAACATTTCTGATGAGTCAACGCTGCAGATCAGCATTACATTCCTGGGAGAAAGAGATGAGAGGCAAGTGTCTCACCGAGTCAGAGATGATGATGATGATGAAACAAATACAGTGGTGTCTCGCTAGACGATGATAATCCGTTCCACTGAAATCGCTGTTTAACAAAATCATTGTCTAGCGAAAAGCATTTCACCATTGGAATGCATTGAAACCTGTTTAATGCGTTCCAATGGGGAAGAATCGTCGTTGTCTAGCGAAGATCGGCCATAGGAAAGCCGCTTTGTGAACCGCCGATCAGCTGTTTAAATTGCTGTCTTGCGAAGCTTAGGTCCCGAAAACACCCGTTTTGCGAGTGCAGAGGGAGCTGTCAAAATCGTTGTCTAGCGAAAATCGACTTGCGAAGCAGGGACCAAACATTATCCAGCGAAATTCCCCCATAGGAATCACTGTTTTGTGAATCGCTATAGCAATCGCAAAAAGTCAATGTATAGCGAAAAAACCTGTCATGCGGGGTAACTGTCTAGCGAGACACCACTGTAGAACTTTTGGGGTGGGTGGGTAGCTCAATGTCCTTTAAATCAGACAACCATTCTAAGTGTTTCTCATTTCCCCTTTCCACGATCAGAGGAAAGCTTTAAAAGGCAGCCTGTTCCTCAGAGGAAAGAGCCAGGCAAGGTTCAGTGTATTGGTGGAGCGCATATTGCAATGAAGTACAAACAAACATACAGGCTGGCCATGCTAGTCCTGTAGCAGGGATTACGTGGGTAGGACATAGTGTTCATTTACAGTAGATTAGCCAGGACTGAGCTACTGGTGTGGAGTAGTAGATCGCATGATGGACTAGGACTCAAAATCATAGAATCGTTGAGTTGGAAGGGACCTATAAGGCCGTTAAGTTGAATTCCCTGCTCGATGCAGGAATCTAAACCAAAACAGATCGTGCAGATGGTTGTCCAATTTTCTCTTCAATGTCTCCAGCGTTGGAGCCACCTCTTGAAGTCATTCATTCCATTGTCATACTACCCTTGACAGTTGCTTATTCATCCTAAAACTGGCTTCCTGTAGCTTGAGCCCATTATCGCATGTCTTGCATTCTGGAATGGTTGAGAACAGATCCTGCCCCTGACTCTTTCTTAAGGTGCGATCAGATCTTCCCTCCGTCTTCTTTTCTCAAGGGTAAATATGCCCAGTTCTTTCAGTCTTTCAGGAGACCTAGGTTCAAATTCCTGCTTGGTCATGGAAATTCATGTAGGGAGTTGCCCCGGTAAAGCCACTCTTTTTAGGAACTCTGTTAGGGCTCTTGAAACTTGGTGACACATGACCGTGAGAGCAAGGAATCAGCAATTTGGCTAAATTGCCACCCTGAATGGCAAAAGGTAGAGTGGAATGGCACTGGAGTTTTGTAGGAAAGGATGCGCATGCAAGTTCCCATCCTGACACTGAAAAGCAAATTTCTGTGCTGGGGAAATGGTTTACTCTGTTCTCTGCTTGGTTTCCCGGTCGATTTTCGGTGCCTGGTTTCTGTGGGTGAATCTTGATGTTCTTGAAAAAGACAAAAAAAATCCATTGTGTATCTGCTAGGTTAGCCTAGCATTCAGAGGCAAGTCCTCATGATGATTCCTTTGGGGAGCTGAGCTCCCTCTTGGCGAACTTAACATTGAGAAGTAGTATGGCACAGCACTTAGATGGTCGAACGGACTTGGTAGATCCAGGTTCAATTCTCCGCTAAGTCACTTTGGTGATATTGGGCCAGTCACAGCCTCTCAACCTGACCTCCCCTTACAGACTTGTTATGACAATAAAAATATGGAAGAATAAAGCCACTCACACCCCCCTTGAGCTCCCCAAAACAAAGACAGGTTATAAAATGCAAAGGGCAATAAGCGAATGAGCCGATCCGAAATCTGCCTGCAATTGACCTCTTGCAACCGGAAGCGTTAACTAGCGATTTTGGCCCCCAGGACCAATCTGCCCCCATTTCCCACCACTTCACCCTGGAGCAGGAGGTCCGACCCCCAGAACGAGGAGAAGGAGAATATGCTGCCCTCCGAAAGGAAGGGTACGCTTTTCACAAGGAAGGGAAGGGAACGGGACCAAACATTTATTAGTCGGTTCACATCTAGATTTCAGTGCTTTTGAGATTTTAGTGCTTGAAGGTGAAGTCTCAGTTGCTCCATCCTAGTTACAGCCCTGGGTGGGGGATGTGGGGTATTGTTGTTCAGCAGAAGCACCGTTCCCATGCTTTGGCCCCATTGCAACATCGGTCCTGACCTCCCCCCTCCCCGTGGGCTCCACATCCCCCCCCATTCCGTGTTTCTCCAAAGCCTTCCAGGTGAATGCAGGGGTCTGGAATCTCTTTCCGGGAGGCAAAGCTCATTTCTCGGATCAGCCGAGCTCCCTGCTTCTATCTGTGAGATTGAAACCCTCGATGTTTACGGAGCCTCTTGGGAGCATCTTTTGGGTTAGAGCCGCTCCCCACCCCACCCCCCGTGGGGCAAATGCATCGGGGAGGGAGAATCGCTTGGGAATCCAGCCAGTAACGTTTTTATTTCTCGAACAAAACCAAGCAAACGATAATGAAGGCCAGGAAGCAAACAGATATGGAATGGTTTTGAGAGCGAACCCTCGGAGGCCCCTTGCAACCCACAGAAGCATTAACGCTGCTGCCTATTTCCGTGGAATTTCAGCACAGCTCCCTTGGCCTAAATGGCTTTGTGGTTGGCAGCCAAACGGATGAAGCCGATCTCATTCCTATAAATAAAAAGGCCACAAATGCAACATAACAAACACGGGTCAAATTATCTTCCTTCCCTGGCCCTCCTCCTTTTTCCTGGAGATCCGAAACCTTTGAGAGTTTTTGGCTGAGTACCTCCAGTACGAAAGAGGCTCGCAAATAAGTTGGGATGGACTGCAGAACTTGGACGAGTTACTTTTTTGGACTGCAGCTCTGATAACATCCCCAGCCACCGAGCAAGACCCAGGCAGGGTGCAGTCCCCAAGCTTAGGATCGTAGGCAGCTAAGACAGGCCTTTTTAATGCTTTGCTCACCACTGAGAAGCGCTCTGAGCGACTTTCTTCTCCGTCTCTTCCACCCATTTAGAAATGCTCATCCTTTTGGAACTTTAGCCACAGAATCTGTAGCATTGATTGGCGTGAGTACCTTTTCTTTGCGATCTGAATAGAGTCTGTCAACTGGCAGCGGAAGAATCAGCAGGAGTGAAGTATCAGCAGGGGCAGCTCTCTAACAGCACTATCAGAAGTTGGACAGCCCTCTCTTCCTTTCCCTGGTGGCCACCCTGTGCTTAACCCAACAAGGTGGGGGCCATGGAGGTCAGGTCAGGAGACGGAGAGACGGGAAAGGCCTCTGCACGTACAGCCCTTTGCACTTTAAGAGAACTTTTGCCGAAGCAAACTGCTTGGAGGTATCCAAGATTCTCCATCAGGGATGTCAAAGGTGTGAAATTTCTGGCTCTTGAGATGTCACTGGACTTCCACGTCCCTTATTCTCCACCATTGACTAGGCTGCTTAAAGGTAATGGAAGCTGGTGTCCAACCACAGTTGAAGGATCCTTAGATTGTTAGAAGGAGAGAAAGGTAAGGGTTCTACTCTATGGGGATATAGAAACTTTTCAGATGTTGCTGAACTACAACTCCCATCATTCCTAACCAGCATAGCCAATAGCACTGGAGACTGGGATTTGCTTTCCAATAGTATCTGGAGGACCCAACGCTCCCTAGAAAAGATTCCTTTTAGCAGGAGTAGCTTAAATGACAAACTATACTTGAAATTCCCTCCTCCATATACTGCTTAAAAGCACTGGAGACCTGTCTTCTTTGGTGCTGGTAATCTTGTAAACCCAGCCTAATGCAGTTTGCTTTCCACACAACCAAGATCCCTGATCAGGACCCTGGATCATCATCTTCTGTGCACGCCACAGAATTTAGGAGATGTGCTGATACTGGGGCATCTCGTGCCCTCGCGTCTTCCCAAACTCTTCCCTTGTGGAAGGAAGCCCTTTGATCTTTTGCAAATGTTTGAAAGTTGCTCCAGAATCAAAGCCTGGGGAAAAAATTCCTTTTTTTAAGATTGTGACTCCCATAATCCCCTGGCCAGCGTGCCTGTGGGATTCTTCTTCTGTTGTAGTTTGAAAAAGTTAACTTTGTCAAACTCTGGTCAAAAGCGTGCAGAAGGATATTGAGCTGCGGCTGCTTTTCTTCCCTATCTTACCAATTCTGTTGCACTGTTGCAGCTGGGCCAGTCGGTTATGCCTTCATTTTTTTTAAAAGCATGGTTCCTTTGATGAAGCTGCCTCCAGATCCAGAGTTCTAAATCCATAGTTCTTAATCCATCGTTTTTAAGAGCAATGGATTGAACCTTTCAGAGCCGAGGCAGTCAAATCTTTCTCCAAAGACTGAAAACCTTGCATTAGCTGCCAGGACTCAAAGTTACTCAAGGAGTTCTCTGCTCAAAAAGAATACTCGCCTTCTGGGCTGCTAATTATGTGGTACAAGCCAATAAAACAGTATTAAAAGTGCAGGAAGTGGCTCAGGTTGCAAGAGAGTCAGAGTCAGTGCGTTGCCTGCGGGGAGGTGGCAGGCAGGTATTTAAGGAGAAAACGGTGGGCCCCATAGCCTGCACTCTGCCCCATTGCCCCCCGTCAAAGCAAGATCCAACACTCAGTCCAGTTGGCTTTTGTATGTGGAGTGGGAGAGATGCAATTTGGTTCTTCACTTCTGGCAGAGAAAAAATAATAATATCTTGCAGCAGGCTGGCTTTGAAACCGGGAGTGTCCGGCTGAGTTTGGACAAGAGACGTATCTCTCTCGCATCACTGGATCCGGCACATCTGATCGCGGACGACCTTTGCCCGCAGCGTCTGTCCAGAAATAACAGACAAGTGGACGCGGCTGTGTGGAGTGCAAAATGTCAGCCCACTAAAGAATCTCACATCAACTGTGGGCTGTTTTTGGATTCCAGGGGTGCATGTTTTTTTTTGGTGAAATAACTTTTTTTGTGGGTGTGCTTTTGCAAACCTCAAGGTTGCCCCCAAGCCTGCTAATTTGGATAGCACAACGTTTTGGCTCCATAAAGACTTGCCTTCTGAAGAATGAGTTCGTCTGCAAGGTCCCTGTGCGAGGGAAGCCCTCTTCATGCAGCCAGGCACACCGTTCCCACAGCCAAAGGCTGAGGTCACAGCGGACAAAAGAGCAACTTAGAAATGAGCTGGGTTGGGAGGCTGTGAAGCCACACCGAATCCCCTGATATGAAACTCCTCTAAGGATCAGGAAGGGACCCATCTGTGTCTCTGTCACGGCCTCTCCAAACTCAATGCCAGGGAGATGTGTTGGGGAACAACACCCATCGCTCCCAGCCAGGTTTGGTGAACTTACTCTTGAAATGCCTTCAGCATCCTTGGAAAGCAGTGGTCCGGGGAAAGAAAATAGGAGTTTTTGACATCCTTTCTAGAAACAGTACCTTCCAGGTAAACTGATGGAAATTCGGAGGGCACTCGATTAGAGGAGGCTCCTCCAAACGACACAGTTGTTTGTGCTTTTAATTTGCCAGATGCTTCCGTTGTCTGCATTTGTGTCTGTCCTGAATCTGGGCTGAATGACTTGCCATGAAAAGGGACAGCTCCAAATGTGATAAATCCTCAGTAGAGCGCCTTTTAGCAGCTGGAGCCAGCCCTGCCATTAGGCAGAAGGAGGCGGCTGGCGCAAGCAGCAGAGGCTGGAGAGGAGGCGCTCTGGAAGTATTGCCCTCTTTGGATGTGACGTCTGTCCCGTGCCCCATAAAAACTCCTCTGCTTTTTCTCAGGGGTCAGGAAGAAGACCGTCCCCTGCCAGTTCGGTTCAGTCTATGAATAGAATGGGGATGTGTGTCAAATTATGTGCTTTGTCATAGGCCATAAAGCATTTCGAACTAGACTTCCCTGGTAACTTGAGTAGGCAGCTGAGACTGCTATTTTTTTTTAAATTTATCCTGACGTGTCCTGGAAAGATGCTCTGTTAGGGCTTCTGGATACAACGAGAAAGGCTGTTCTACTGTCAGGGAAGGCTGTATTCATGGTTGGTCCTTGAGAACGGAGTGGGTTTTATCATTGGAAGTTTGTGCCTTGTTGATACCCCACTTTTATCGCCACCATGGTGGTTCTCTGTGCTAGATAGTTCAGTGGTTTAAGTCTCTGGCTGCGGAGCCAGAGGTTGGGAGTTCGATTCCCCCCCTGGGCCTCCTTGACAGGGGCTGGACTTTGTGATCCAGAGGGTCCCTTCCGGCTCTGCAGTTCCAAGAGGGTGGTGGTGGTTGCAGTGCCCACACAAAGAAGCCTGGAGGTCTCTGGCTCTTTGATGTAGTTTCTGACCCAGCCAACCAACCAATCAACCAGCCAGCCAGCCAGGCAACCAATCAACCAACCAGCCAGCCAGCCAACCAACCAACCAACCAACTAGCCAACCAGCCAACCAACCAACTAACTAGCCAAACAGCCAGCCAGCCAACCAAATAGCCAACCAGCCAGCCAGCCAGCCAGCCAACCAACCAACCAGCCAGCCAGCCAACCAACCAACCAACCAACCAACCAACCAACCAACCAACCAACCAACCAACCAACCAACCAACCAACCAACCAACCAACCAACCAACCAACCAACCAACCAACCAACCAACCAACCAACCAAGTCTGAGAACATTTTGGCTTTCCAGCAGTCCTGGATTATATATTCTGGATGTATGGATTGTATGGCCTCTTAATCCTGCTAGGATTATTTGGTATAGAAGTTTTCAGAGTGCAGCAGCCTGGTGCAGCACTTGTGACTATTGAGAACAAGTTATTTGCTCTGATAAGTAAGGCAATCACACACATATTTTTTCCTATCCGTTTACTATTTATTAGTTCAAGAAATCTGTTTAGGAGTAGTGTTGGAGAACGGGATCTCTAAATATAGAGACGCCCGTAGAGCTGTCTGCCGTGTCTGTAGCTCTGCCTCTCTCTCTAGCCAGAATGGAAGAGCAAGAAGAAGCAGGAAGTAATTTGAGAGAGAGTAGGAAGGAAGTTTGAGTATCAGTCTAAACACAGAGCTAGAAAAGATAAGCGGGAAGAACATACCGGGGATTATATTTTCTCCTGTGTCCCACCTTTGCTCATTCAGATCACTTCTGAAAAGCATGGCGGCTCTGTTCCACCAGATCCTCCAACAGGGAGCAACCCATTCTCTGTGGAAGATCAGAGCCAGGATGTTCACCAGCACCTATTGTCTATCTCCACCTCCTTCTTTTTTTTCTCCTAAGGTACACTACTCCTGCACAGTGTGGTCCCTTTCAGTTGTCATGCCTAGCAGCTGCTCTGTAAAACGTATTCCGCATCTATTTTTATTTTTTAAAAGCTAGCCACCTGCCTTGCACAAAGTTGTCTAGGAAAGCCAGATGTACTCCTGAACCGTCCGTGTCTTTCCAAAAGATCCTAATTAACTGGAGATGCAGGTGGTTGAATGGTCCTTCTGCGTGGAACGTTTAAGCGGTACTGGGCAGAAATCCTTCCCTCGTTCTGCCCTCCGATCGCAGCCGTGTTATCTGCGTCGTCTGCCTTGCGGTTCCCACAGTTTGGCAGTGAGCGCTGACGTTGCCATAACTGAAGCAGCCCTGTCTCCAAAGAGTTGAGGGGGCATCAGCAAGTTTTTTGGGGGGAGGCAAATATTTGGATAAGTGCAAAAAGCACTGAGAGAGAGAGAGGAAAAATAATTGTAACTGGAAAGGAGAAATCCCCAAACAGGGCCAAGAAGACTGTGCAGGCTTATTATAATAGCCGAGAGCAACGGGATTTTCCACCGTCTCCTGCAGGACGAATTGTCTGCTTCATTCTGGGGCAATTCTCTCCGTTCCAGTGGAGGTGGTAGCAAGGTGGATGCTCGATGCTCAGCCCCTTCCTCCTCAGGGCTCCTAGATGCTCCCTCTTTGTTTCCTCCAATGCATGGGAGATCCTGCCAAGGGAGGTTGAGGCAATGGGGAGATCCCTGGGTCAACAGCTGATATAGAGACATTGACCCCTATGACAAGACTGGGTTGAGGGACAAGGAGGATCCTTGTACTCCCTCTGTGCGCAGCTGGCACCTACCCTTTGCTCCTGAAGACAAGGGAGGTGTAGGTGGAGAATGAGCTTGGGAATAGTATTTTGGGATAGGCGGTAGGAGAAGCGAAGCCGCTCACAAGAGAATGTATAATTACAGCTTAGGTATTTATAGCAGCTTGCTTAGTTACATCGCTCATCTTATATACAGCCCTTGTATTCTGTTATAAATGGAACCCGGTAGCTCAATGAGATGGGGCATTGGGCTGCAGACATTGGGAGTTTGAGTCTCCACTGTGCCTGGCAGGAGATGAGCCAGCCTGGGTGGCCTTGGGCGAGCTGCACATTCATCCCAGGGCACCCCCAGGAGACGGGAATGGCCAACCACTTCTGAGTATCCTCTACCTGGAAAACCCAGAAAAAGGGTCGCTGTAAGTCAGAACTGACTTGACGGCATGTAGTTACAGTGGTGCCTCACTTGACGACGTTAATCCGTTCCAGCAAAATCGCTGTTAAGCGAAATCGTCAAGCGAATTTTAAAAAACCATTGAAACGCATTGAAAACCCTTCAGTGCGTTCCAATGAGCTAAATACCTCATCATAAAGCGAGGATCCTCCATAGGGCAGCCATATTCAGGTGCCTGTATAGCGAGGAATCCGTCCTAAAGCACAGCGGGGAGCTGTTTTGCACAGCGGACGGCCATTTTAGAGCCACAGATCAGCTGTTTGAAAATAGTCTAGCGAAAAATCAGTTCCCAAAGCAGGGAACCGATCATCGTGGAGCAAATTTTTCCTATTGGAACATTGTTTTGCGATCGCAAAAGCGATTGCAAAAACCTCATCGTCAAGCGGTTTTGTCGTTTAACGAGGTAATCGTTAAGCAAGGCACCACTGTATTATTATCTTTATTGTATTTACTTAGTGGACACCAGAAAACTGAGGATGGTGCAGTGGGGTGTGTAAAATAGTATTTTGGGGGGTGGGAACAGGAGCAAAGGAGCAGGTCCCAGTCTCACAAGATGAAGACACACCAAAGTTTTGATTAGTGAGTACAACAATCTCATCTGCTACCCCCGCCAACTTCCTTCTTTGTTCTGTCTGAGCTCCAACTGAAATCCTCATAATATCCCAAGGGGAAGTAGACTTCCATAGCTGCAATATTTCGTTGTGAGCTACCCCTGCTGCAACATGATCTCCAGTTTTCTTGGTCTTAAGGCAGTCAAGGGCCATTCACTTTACCAAAGAAAGACCTGCTTCTATGGCGGGTGGCTATGACTGGTTTGTTATTCAGATGGATTGACCCACCGGGCCTGTTGTTGGACTTTTTTGGATCCTCAATGGTGGCATGTTGGCGTGGGGAGGGCTTCCAGGACTGACAACGATACTACTGCAGGAGTGTGTGTCCCCCCCCCCCCAAAGGCTTGAATCAATTTTTTAACTTCTTCTAAAAATCATGGCTCCTCCAGTAGACTGGAGGAATAGAAGGCTTATTTCGGGATCTCTTGCAACCTATTTTGTAAAGTACTAGAAAGCGACTCTTGAGGGGAAAACCCATTTCCAACCAGTTTTCGAACCATTTTAAATGTGGTGCGCCCTTCTTCGGCAACCTGTTCCTCAAAAATTCTGATTCCTTCCTTCCTCTCAGGTCACGGCACGGAGCTTCTCCTGAAAGACCCGCAGAAGGTTGGCAGAACCTCCATGGCACAGTATGGCAGTGGGATGGAGTGGGGGGGGGTTATGATCAGGACATGCAGGGGGAGCTGTTTGCAAACCCCAAGCCAAACGATTAAGTGAGTGTACGGTTTGAGCCGACAGAGCCTCGTGGTGCGCGCAGGATGATTCCCCCGCTGGACCATCAAACCTTGTGCAGAATCTCTCTCTCCACCCCCCACCCCCTACAATTCTGCCTTGTTCCTTATCTCTTTCTTACTTCCCACCCTATCAAAAAATTTTTTTTAAAAAAAAATAATTGTTTTAAAAAATCAAACAAATGTGGCATTTCTCCAAAGAGACAACCAGACATAAAAATGAGTCAGCAGCCCGTCCTCTCCCAAAGTCTTCCCCTTCTCCCCACCAGTTCCCCAGTTGGTTAACACTTCTGTTGTCTCCTTGTCTCCCCCCACCCCACCACCCCCACCCCTTCCCCCCAACCCCTGCGCTCACGACGGACAGGTGACCATCTCTGTGGATGGCATCCTCACCACGACGGGCTACACCCAAGAAGACTACACCATGCTGGGCTCGGACGACTTCTTCTACATCGGGGGGAGCCCCAACACGGCCGACTTGCCCGGCTCCCCGGTCAGCAACAACTTTATGGGATGCCTCAAAGATGTGAGTCTTTGGGAGTAGGGTGGGGTGGCCTACTGGGCGGCGGGCAGGCTTAAGCGCCCAAGGTTTGCTTGGGGAGAGGAAGCAGCTCAGAGTTGGCTTGGGGGGGGGCGTCGTCTGCCATCGGTAGCGGTGGTGGTGATGATGGAGAGGGACCTCTTCTGTCTTGGCGACTTCTCAGAGCTGGTGGGGATCTTGAAACAGGAAGGCTGGGGAGAGGGGGAGTCCGGGGGGGAAATGGTGTCCCGTTTCAGCCTGCTTCTGCTGTCTTCATTCTACAAGCCCAGATGTGAGACAGATGTGCCCCCCCCAGTCTCATCCATCTCTCACATTTATTGGGCAAAATCCAATGAAACAAAATTTTATTTATTTATTTATTAGATTTTTCTACCCCGCCCCTCTAGACAAAATGTCTACTCGGGGCGGCTTACATTGATAAAAACACATCAATATAGCATGTATAAAAAATCAGAAAAAGTACAGTTATAGCAATTAACAAAAACGTAGCAAAAGCCAAAAACAGCCTTAAGGACTGACTACAGTATTCTGTTTTAAGGTCACATTAAAATATAATAGTTAGTCTTCCAGGTGCCACCTGTTTTGTCGTCGTTCCTTTGGATTTTGCCTGATATGCCTGCGCAGGCTTAACACACCTGCCTCTTCCAAAATACATTTATTTATTTCACAAATTCATATTACAGCTGCCTCCTACAATGCCCGACGCAGCTTTAACATACGTGCCTTCAGCACTCTGAAGATCTGTGTTTTTTCTTCCTCACAGAAAGTCCTTGCAGGGCTTCAGATCTGAACTATCCCACATCATCCTCTCCCTTTGCCCTTTCTTTGGCTGAGTCATCGCCGCCGGGTGGCCAGCCTTGTGGCCATGAGCCTCTTAAGGGGTTGCGAGCTTCTGTGCTTCTCGCTCTCAAGGAGAAATCAAGGGGATTAAAAAAGAAACCTGTTTCTCCTCATCACGGCCAGAGTTCTCTGTATAAGATCTTTTTTTTTTCCTTTCCTCGTGAGAAATTTCAGGGGAAATCGTGCTGGATTTCTCAGACCTTTCTCAGACAACAGGAGAAAAATGAGGGAAGTTGAGAGACAGGAGAAGCATCTCATTTTCATGAAAAACGTGGAACTCCTACTGGGGAAAGGGGAAATCCTGGACTCTCTTCATGGTGAGACGCAGAAAGTCACCAAGTCTGGGACACGTTTAAAGTATTCCTCGCACCCAATTGTTTTATACCCGATTAGGCCAGTCTCGCCTGATAGCCACGTGCTCCCCTGTTCCAGATGTTCCTTGAAGATTTATCCAGGTGCAAACCCCTGCCAGATGGTCTGCTCCACTATCGCCTTTGAAAATCGGCCGGTATTTTCAAAGCATGATGAGATGGCAGGCTAGGAATTTGTGACTGGTTATACAGTGGTGCCTCGCTTAATGAGGATAATCCGTTCCAGTGAAATCGCTGTAGAGCGAAATCCTCGTTAAGCGAAATAAAAAATCCCATTGAAACGCATTGAAAACCGGTTCAGTGTGTTCCAATGGGCTGAAAAACTCACAGTCCAGCGAAAATCCTCCATTTTCGGTGCCTGTATAGCGAGGAGTCCGTCCAAAAACACAGCGGGGAGCCATTTTACATAGCGGGCGGGCATTTTGTAGCCGCAGATCAGCTGTTTTTAAAACGTCGTAATGCGAAGAATTGGTTCCCAAAGCAGGGAACTGATTTTTGTAAAAGCGGATTTTGCCTATTAAAACATTGTTTTGCAATTGCAAAACAGTCATCGTATAGCGGTTTCGTCATTTAACGAGGCAATCGTTAAGCGAGGCACTACTGTATATTTAGCAAGGATAGGCAACAGGGCCATTCTTCCAGCTGTTTCTGGCCTACAAATCCCAGCAGCCCTAGCTAGCAAAGCTAGTGGCCAGGGATAATGGGAGCAGTGGGCCAAGAACATCTGGAATCTGGAGGGCCACAACTGCTGGCTCCTCTGTGTGTGTGTGTGTGTGTGTGTGTGTGTGTGTGTGTGTGTGTAGTTATGCATACATGTATGCGTACATATATGTGTCTGTGTGCATGTGTGTGAATAATATCACAACCAATATCCTGTTGGGGATTTCCAGGTGCACAACTGGCCTTTTGCACCTGGGTTGTGTTGTGCGTGTTGGGCAGCCATGTACACAGCAGATCGCACAAGTGCGTTTGTAAAAGACACCTCACTGGCAGGGTACAGGGCAGTGAAAACGTGCGCGTAAACGCTTCAAGTGAAAACAAACCAGGTAAAATCCATCCGGGTCACAGTGGGATCCAGGTTGCCTTCCTGCACATGGCCCCAGCAGCTCGGATTTACAGGTAGACTGCCAAGTAACCCTCTTTTAAAGCCGTCCCTGTTGGCAGCCCTCACGACAGCTTGTAGCAATGAGTTCCACAGTTGGCACTCTTCCCTGTGTTAAGAATTGTTTTCCCTTTTCTAGCCTAAAACAGTTTCTCTCTGTGTGTGTTTTTGTATGAGAGGGAGAGAGGGCCATCCTTTGTTAAGGAAAAAGAAGCTGTTTGTGTTAAATAAAGAAAGTGATCTTCTGGCCACTTCTGGTGGCCACAATAGGGGTTGGGAATGGCCCCTGGAGTCCAGGTAAGTAGGAAATGGAGCAAGGGCTGATCTCTAGAGACCCTTTGGGCCTAGACCTCCTGGCGATTCCATCCACAGGAGAAAGTCCAAACTACGACTCATCTTCCCTCCCTCCCTCCCTCCCTCCCTCCCTCTCTTCCTCCCTCCCTCCCTCCCTCCCTCCCTCCCTCCCTCCCTTCCTTCCTTCCTTCCTTCCTTCCTTCCTTCCTTCCTTCCTTCCTTCTATTCATCACCAGCTTCCTTCCTTCCTTCCTTCCTTCCTTCCTTCCTTCCTTCCTTCCTTCCTTCCTTCCTTCCTTCCTTCCTTCCTTCCTTCCTTCCTTCCTTCCTTCCTTCCTTCCATCCATCATTTCTTTCTTTCTTTCTTTCTTTCTTTCTTTCTTTCTTTCTTTCTTTCTTTCTTTCTTTCTTTCTTTCTTTCTTTCTTTCTTTCTTTCTTCCTTTCTTCCTTCTTCCTTCCTTCCTTCCTTCCTTCCTTCCTTCCTTCCTTCCTTCCTTCCTTCCTTCCTTCCTTCCTTCCTTCTCTCTGGCCAACACCAAGAGGGCACGTCTGCAGCCAAGATGGGGAGGCATTGCTCTCTGTCACACACACACACACACACGCAACAGGGCTCTCTATGTCCAGTTGACGCCCGGCCCGCTCCCGTCTCTTAACAGGTGGTTTATAAGAACAATGACTTCAAGTTGGAGCTGTCGCGCCTTGCCAAAGAAGGCGACCCCAAGATGAAGATCAACGGAGACCTGGTCTTCCGCTGCGAGAACGTGGCCGCCCTCGACCCCGTCACCTTTGAATCGCCCGAGGCCTACATCTCCTTGCCCAAGTGGAACACCAAGAAGACCGGCTCCATCTCCTTCGACTTCCGCACCACGGAGCCCAACGGGCTCCTCCTCTTCAGCCACGGCCGCCTCCAGCCGCCCAAAGAAGGGCGGTCGGAGCGTCTGCACAAGGCGGACTACTTCGCCATGGAGCTCCTCGACGGCTACCTCTACCTGCTGCTGGACATGGGCTCGGGCGGCATCAAAATGCGGGCCAGCAGCAAGAAGGTGAACGACGGCGAGTGGTGTCACGTGGACTTCCAACGCGATGGGCGCAAGGGTGAGTCGGCGGTGCAGCCGGGCGGCCACCAGCCCTGCTATCCGGAGGGCGGTCCTCTTTTTGAAGGAGACCCCCCTCTCCCCGAGTAGAGAGTTCTCACCTCCAGGCGTCCCAAGAGAAGCAGCTGCCCCTTTTCTGTGCACCAAAAGCATGAATCCTGCAGTGCTTGAAAAACTTATGAGGTTTATTTGGCATCAGCTTTGGGGAACCACAGCCCATCATCGTCCAAAGGGGCCCACAAAGCTAATGACAAATACATCCTTTTTAAGCCTTTGAGGTGCTGCCAGGCTCATTGCTGCTTTTCTTGAAGGTGACTCCTGGGAACGTAAAGGTTCAGTTCAAGTTTAGTTTAAAAGGAAGAAATCAAGGAAGGCAGAGAGCAAGGGGAGGTCGTGTCTACCCACAGCCAGCAGCCGCTGGGCGGACGGGATGGAAATTGAAATTGGGTTTCTGCTTTACATGATGGCCATTACTTCTGAATGTTCAGTGATACATGTGAATTAACACAGGCAAAGTTTTGTTCAGATTTGTGTCCACTTTTTGCCCTCTTTTTTTCAGCGATGGCTAAACTCCTATCAAACTTTTTTTTAAAGCTTAAGAAGACCGTCTTGCACCCTGTAGCGCTTGCAAGAGCAATTTCAGCACTGCCATACATATCTGTTTTATTGTGGGGTAGGGGAGTTTGCGTAGATTTCAAAATCAGAAGTCACCAGGCATGACCAAAAAGGCACCTTAAATATCAGACACTTGAGAGTGCGTAGGATCCTGGGAGGGTGGATTGGGGGGTCACACGCCAACCCCTGTTTCGTGTGAATTCGTTTGAAAGAAATCAGCTTTATCTTTTGATGCTGAAAACCCCTAGAAGTGGTTGATTTGTAGATATGATACCTCTCTCTGGTGCTGTGGGAAAGAATTCTGAAATATCTGCTGGCGGTAATGCATGGGTAACAGGGACATGTTTTGGAAAATGCGCGCACAGTGGCTTTAGTCAACGTTTGCAGATGCAAACAAAGTGTTGTGCATTACAAAATGGGTACCTTTGGGGAGCAGATCCGTGCACACGTGGGTCCATACACGAAGGAAGAGGCAAAACGGTCTCACAATGGGATAACAGGCCTGGTGTGGGTCAGGAATGCTCGTGGCCCTCTTGGGAATTGCAACAGAAATAAGACTGGATGAGGCTCACATCCTTCCTTGGCACACAGAAGACTTTGCTGAAGGCACTGCCATGGGGGTGGGGTGGCTTTGCTGCAAAATCAGAAATGCAACCTTAGCCATGGTAGAGACTGGCTACTTAGGGGCAAAGCAGGCGTCATCCCCCACTTCTCCAGGCTTATGCTCACTGCTGCCGGCAGGCTTCTGCCTGCCTTCTTACCCGGCGGCCACGTCTCACCCTAGAACACTGACTGAACTGGACAATGAGGGGGGTAGGAAGGGAGCAGGGTCTGTATTTCCAGTGGAGACTGAGGACACCAAGGTGATGTGGGCGCCTCATCGCTGGAAGTTGGAGATTGGACAGCCATCTGTCTGGGATGGTCTGAGGTCTCCTGCCTTGGGCAGGGGGGTTGGACTAGAGGACCTCCAAGGTCCCATCCAACCCTACGATGATTCTGTGATTCTGTGGCAAATCCATTCTGGGTTCATCTGAACGTTGAGGAAGGTATTCTAAGTGCTGACCCTGTTTGGGAGACAGGATCCGGCCCCTTGCAGACCTCCTACGATGTGCAGTAGAAAGCCCAGAAGGACATCTGTGGAATCATAATCTCTAGTCTTCGCTGCACATCCTCCCTCCAGCAACGGAGGATTGTTGTGGATACTGAATGGACGAATCAACCTTAAACATTAAGGTGTCTTGCTAAGAGGGAGGAGGAAGGAGACAAATCCCAATTTACATAGCTTAACTTTTTTTGTTGATTCTGGCAACACCTTCCATTGTCCTCCCTGTGGTACCACTTCCGTGGGCCAACCAGCCACTGCTGGCCAGGGTAGGATGGACATGTGGCAATGAACGAATGACTAGAGTTTGGAAAGTGACTTTTCAAAACGGACTCATTCCCATTATGGTGTTTGAAAAGTAACCAGTTGTTGTTACCTACTTAGTGTTGAAAAGATAAATTATGACATTATAGATCACACTGAAGAGGGTGGTTTTCTAAGTAACTAATGCCTAGTTACTTCGGGAAAAAATCCTTAAAATGGAGAAGATAATGGCATAAAACGTGAACAGAGTCAATAGGAAAAAAAGTGTGTATCGCTGAAATGGCTTTTGCAAATGACATTGGAGGGGGGGGGGAAACCTTGCCGATTCATTAAAGCTGTTGTATTCTCAGTTGTTATAACATTTTTGAAATGCAGCTCATCAGCCAAAAAGAGTGTTAAGGAGGCACCTGTGGAATCTATCTATCTATCTGTCTATCTATCTGTCTATCTATCTATCTATCTATCTATCTATCTATCTATCTATCTATCTATCTATCTATCTATCTATCTATCTATCTATCTATCTATCTATCTATCTATCTATCTATCTATCTATCTATCTATCTATCTATCTATCTATCTATCTCTTTAACTTATATGCTGCCCACTTTACCCAAATGTCTCTGGGCGGCTTACAACAATTAAAATACAATAAAAGATAAAATGATTAAAATGCAATTAAAATAGATACTCTAAAAATTGCCATCAGGACCCAGAGTTGATGTCATTTCAATTAAAAGCCTTCTCGAACAGCAAGGTTTTGACCTGGCGCCAAAATGTCATTAGCGTCAGCGCCAGACGAATCTCAGTTGGGAGAGCATTCCATAGACTTTATAGTATCGCTCTAGATGCGGGGTGCCGGGCGCAGCTGTGACGAACACGGGTCCGAAAACACACGTGTAAGCTTGGACAGAGAGCAATCAGGAGTTTGCACATGCTAAAATGAGCTGAAAGAGTCCAATTCAGCCAGCCATGCTACAACACTCCTTCTCACAGGTCTGCCCACATAAGAACACCCTGGTACTCTCAGATATTATTGTGAAAAGGTCAAGTGGGCTTTGTAGTCCTTAGACTTAACTTGCACCACTGACAGGACTCTAAGTAAGCTAGGCCGAGGCAGCACTCTCAGATGACCCTATGACAAGTGTACTGTTCAGGAAACCAAATGAGTTTTATAATCTTTATTTTATTGAAGAAAAAGCATGTTACTAAATATTCAAAGCCAAATTAAACCAAAACAAATAATCTAGCATTGTGCTGTTTAGTTACAAAGATGTAGTGAGGCAAAGAAAACATGAAAAATAGAAAAGTATTCAAAAACCCAAAAAGCCATTAAAAAGAATAAAAACAGTTCCAGTCCAGGAAATATTTATTAAAAACAAAATAATCCAAGTTGGTTATAAAAAGGCTATAGTCCTCAGTGATCCTATAGAATAAAAACCCCTAAACAAAAGTAAAAATCCATTATATGTCCCATAGTCCTTAGAAAAGAAAAATCCAGTAAATATACCATAGTCCTTACTAAATTACAAGAGCATAGTCCATATGGAGTATTCCAAGAAAAGAAGTCCATAAAGAATATTCCATAGGTAACAGTCCATAGAAAATAGTCCATGCACAGTCCTTAGGTAAAATCCCATAAGTCCAAAAGTAATCCAGCAAAGCATAGAAACCAGTCCATGTAGGTAGGCCACCAAACTCTCTCTCAAGACATCAGGGTAAGTCCCAAATGGCTGAAGTGTAGGTCACGAATCACTGAAAGGTCGGTCTTGGAAAGACAAAGTCCATAGGTAAAAAGTTCCTTTTTCAAGAGTAACTGGCAAGGGCCTAATGCACCATCCCACAATGTCATCCAATCAGAGTTCGTTACTAGGCAAACAGTCCTGTTACATCACATGAATTCTTTCTCATACACAGCAGATGTTATTTGGGTTAACTGTGGTTTCTCAAAGAGTCACAACAATTCCCATCTATCTAATCACACAGTCCTTTCTCAGGCCTTCAGAATAACATTCTCTGTGCTCGCCTAGAAAACAACTTGTCAGCATAGCACAGATACTATATACAAAGAAACAAGATGGAACCTCTCTGGCTTATTTCTTAATTACAAAACCCATATGCCTTAAAAGATTTTAATCTTAAAAACCCATCTCATCACAGCAGCCTGGGGGACAATGGGAGACAGGCTGCAAACCCAGCTCGGTGCCTCCGTTCCACCGCTTTCTCTCCCCCCTCCAGGCTCCATCTCGGTGAACAGCCGCAGCACCCCCTTCCTGGCCAGTGGGGAGAGCGAAATCTTGGACCTGGACAGTGAGATGTACCTGGGGGGTCTCCCGGAGAACCGCCTGGATCTCATCCTGCCCCCCGAGGTATGGACGGCCTTCCTCAACTACGGCTACGTGGGCTGCGTGCGGGACCTCTTCATTGACGGCAAGAGCCGGGACGTCCGGCGCCTGGCAGAGGTGCAGAGCGTGGCCGGCGTCTCCAGCTTTTGCTCCCGGGAGACCCTCAAGCAGTGCAGCAGCTCGCCCTGTCGCAACGGCGGCCTCTGCCGAGAGGGTTGGAACCGCTTCATCTGCGACTGCGTGGGCACTGGCTACCTGGGACGGCTGTGCGAGAGAGGTGAGGGCGTGCGCGCACGTGTGTGTAGTGGGAGGGGGTTTGGTGGTAGTTGAGGGGGAAGGCTTTACATAGGCCCAGGCTGAAAACGCCAGACATGCCGGTTGGCTTGAAGAGAGACAGGGTCAGTTTCACCATTTCCAAGAAAAAGATAGACGGATGGACAGATAAGGGGCTCTACGGAGCATCACGTCCAGCCTGATTTATGGAGAGAGAAAGATGGAGGAAGGGAAGGAGGAAGGGAGGGAAAGATGGAAACATAGGCAGGTTGGACAGGAAGGAAGGAAGGAAGGAAGGAAGGAAGGAAGGAAGGAAGGAAGGAAGGAAGGAAGGAAGGAAGGAAGGAAGGAAAGAAGGAAGGAAGGAAGGAAAGAATGAAGGAAGGAAGGAAGGAAGGAAGGAAGGAAGGAAGGAAGGAAGGAAGGAAGGAAAGAAGGAAGGAAGGAAGGAAGGAAGGAAGGAAGGAAGGAAGGAAGGAAGGAAGGAAGGAAGGAAGGAAGGAAGGAAGGAAGGAAGGAAGGAAGGAAAGAAGGAAGGAAGGAAGGAAGGAAGGAAGGAAGGAAGGAAGGAAGGAAGGAAGGAAGGAAGGAAGGAAGGAAGGAAGGAAGGAAGGAAGGAAGGAAGGAGCTGGTGATGAATGGAAGGAAGGAAGGATACAGACTGATAGACAAAAGTAGAGGGATAACCCAGACCAAGTCAGCCATAATCCTGGAAGCCCCCCAGTATCTCTTATTTTGCATAAAAAACATTCAGTTCAGGGGGAAAGAGCACTGGACTCTTAACACTGCCACATTTCTGTGACAGGGCGATACATTTAGTAGTTGCTTCTGCGCAGTGGCCCTAACAGGTTAAGGGTAAGGCAAAGCCACACAGCTTTTTGCACCTAGGTGTTGATCCTCTTCTGGATGACAGCCTTCCCCAAACCCTTTAGGTGCCTTCGACTCCGATTCCTGTCCTGGTGGGCAGAGGTAGTCCAAAGTAACTAGAAGGCAGGGGCTTGGTGAAGGCTGCCTTAAGCAAGAGCTTAGAGAAAACTTGGTCCGATTATGATGACGACAACAACAGCAGTGGTCATTCCTGCATGTTAGCGGCAAATAATCCTTAGTTCTCCTTTCTCTCGGCGGTGCGTTCCTTGGTTTTCAATGCTTCCCAGCTCTATCTTAGAGCAGTGGTTCTTAACCTTGGGTTACTCAGGTGTTTGTGAACTGCAACTCCCAGAAACCCCAGCCAGCGCAGCTGGTGGTGAAGGCTTCTGGGAGTTGCAGTCCAAAAACACCTGAATATCCCAAAGTTAAGAACCACTGTCTTAGAAGAAGGCTGTTCCTTGGGGGTGGGAAAGGAGGAAATGCCTCTTCCGAGAGAGTGCCCCCAGCCATCTGCAAGTTTTTAAACAATGGGCTTGTATGAAAATATAAGGTGGGCCCACCATTAATTATATTTACAATACATCCACGGAAATAATTGAGACTTAATCCTAACCAAAGGGAAGAGGAACAAATTTTGTTCTGCGAATGCCAGTAGGTGAGGAGTGAGCTTCCCTCGAGGAAGGTGGGCAGAGGTGACTGTAGGATGGATGATGACCCCTCCTGGCCAAAGTGCGTATCTAGACGAGCACTCGTCTTCAGGCGCCAGGAACTCCCCAAGGTGTTTCATGACATCCGGTAGTGGAATGCCCCTCAGGGAGGCTCTCCAGGGGGCTGGGAACCGGAGGGACGGGCCCCAAAATGATTCGGGAAGCCGGGTGCGAGCTATAGGGCAGCAGAGTTCGCTGGAGTCAACCACCCGTCTGTCAAACTTTAGGGACGAAAGCGACAAACCCTCCTTCGAACCAGTTGCCACCGTGGCGGGCGGGAAGGTTTCCCTCTGTGTACGTAGAAAGCGAGGGCTCAGCGAACATCAGGGGTGCGGGGCGAAAGTTTCAGAGGAGCGGAAGGGGATCCGACAAAGGGCTGAGAGTAGGATGCTGTGCGCCAGGTGAAAATGGAAGACCCTCTTGGGAACGAGGGTAACCTCTGCTCAGAGGGCCGCCTTCTCCTTCGGGAAGTGAGGCTGAGCAGGGAGGAGACTTTAAGGGGTCCAAGAGCCGCAGGGACCGTCGGCTCGAAAGGGTGCCTTAATGAGTTGGTGAAGGCGGAGGGTGAGATCCCGACGTGAGGGTGGGGGAGCGAGGCAGGGAAAGGTTGTGACCACAAAAAAAGAAGATGTTGTTTTCCTCTAACCCTGGTTCTTCAATGGGTCAACTGTAAACGCACACAACCCTCCCCTCTCGGACGTCCCTGTCTTTACAGTGGACCGAAACCGAGGGCAATGGAATGGATTGAGCGCCTCACACCCTGGCCACGGGGTGGCGCTCCCACCAAAACACCTCAGCTCAGCTCTGAAAGATTCCAAGATGGGACTGCACAGGCACACTTGGTGTGAGTTTGCAGACAGACGCCCAAAGAGCTACCGTTGCCGATAGGCAACCTGTTCTTTCCCAGAAGTTCGAAGTTCGTGGGCCCGCAGACTTTGAGAGCATGGAGGAATTCGGAGAGCTGTAGTCCCTAGAAAAGTAACTTTTCCTGAGCTCAGATTGTAACTAAGTGAAGCCCTGTTGGGTTGGTCTGCTCTAAGTGTGAACTGCCTCACAAACCAACCCTAGACCGCACGGTTACACCTGTGTGAGAGCAGAAAGTGCAAGGGTGGAGGGGGAAATTAGCCAGACCTCTTTGAAGGCAGCTTCCTCGGGAGTAGTGTTCCCTCTTTGCCTACATGCACAAGGCCTGCTAGATCAGGGCCCAGGACCGTCCGTTAAGGAGACAAAATGGCGGAAGATGGGAAAGTTCTTTCTCCGCCGGAGACCCTGGAGAGCTGCAGAGCTCGTTAGGTGAGACGAGGGGATGGGGACCCTTCTGGACTCTGGAGCACAAGCCCTTATATCCCTCACTTTCAGCCACAACGGCTGTCGTTCATGAGAGTTGGAGGTCAATAATATCTGGAAGATGGTTTTTCCCAGTCCTGGAACAGACAATTTGAGAGACAATCAGTTAAGAACGTAAGAACCTAGGAAGAGCCCTGCTGGATCAGGCCAAGGTCCCATCTCGTCCAGCTTCCTGTCTCTCACGGTGACCCCGAGACCACAAGATCCCTGACTCCTGATCGCCCTCCCCTGCATCTGGCATTTGGAGGGGGTCGTCCTTCGAAGCCTGGAGATGGTACATCCCCATCATGGCTTGCAACCCGCGATCGACTTTTCCTCCAGAAATCTGCTCCATCCCCTTTTCAAGGCATCTAGGCCAGATGCCGCCACCACATCCTGTGGCAAGGAGTTCCATGGACTAACAACACGCTGGATAAAGAGATATTTTCTTTTGTCTGTTCTCACTCTCCCAACACTCAAATGGGGTGGATGCCCCCTGGTTCTGCTATTGCATGAGGGGGGAAAGAGCTTCCCTCTATTCACCTTCTCTAACTGATGCATAATTTCAAACGTCTCAATCATGTCCCCCCTCAGGCGCCTTTTCTCTAAAGAGCCCCAAACACTGTAGCCTTTCCTCATAAGGGAGGTGCCCTTCTACAATATAGAGTTTCCCTTCTATTTGTTACTGGTCAGGCCTCATCTTGAGGACTGTGTCAAATTCTAGATACGGCACTTAAGAATGATGCAAGCTGGAAACAGGGTCAGAGGAAGACAACAAGGATGATCTGGGAACCAAGGGGTCAGGAAACCAAGCCCTAGGAGGAAAGAGTGAAAGAACTGGGCCTTTTTAGCCTTGAGACTGAGGGTAGAGAGGAGAACACTCTTAAAATACTTGAAAAGTTGTTCTACAGAGGAAGGGAAGGGTCTGTTCCCGACCGTCCCAGAGTGCAGGACATGTAATAGTTTGATCAAGCTACAGGAAGGCAGATTTCAGTTGAATGTCAGGAAACACTTCCTGATGGTTAGAGCGGTAGAACAATGGAACCGATAACCTTGGGAGGTGGGGAGCACTCTAACGCTGGAGGCATTCAAGAGAAAATTAGACCGCCCCTTTGTCAGAACTACTTTAATTTGGTTTCTTGTCTTGAGCAGGGGGGCTGGACTTGATGACCTTCTAGGTTCCCTTCCAACTCCATGATTTTATGATTCTGTGATAAGGCTGGATCGTGCCTAGCTAACCATCCTGTTCTTGGCTTCCTTATCTTTCCTCCGCCCGGTAGAGGCCACAGTGTTGAGCTACGACGGGAGCATGTACATGAAGATCATGCTGCCGACGGTCATGCACACGGAGGCCGAAGACGTGTCTCTCCGCTTCATGTCCCAGCGTGCCTACGGGTTCATGATGGCCACCACTTCCAAAGAGTCGGCCGACACTCTCCGCCTGGAGTTGGATGGGGGCCAGATGAAGCTCACGGTCAACCTAGGTAACCAACTGGTCAAGCCCTCTTGAGATTGTCCTATTCCTTGGCCTTCTGTGCTTTCAGGTCCAAAAAAAAGCTCCCAGCTGGGCCGTCTCCGGGCGCATGGAACTACATTTCCCATCACTTCTTAGCCAGTGGGGATGATGGGGTTTTGTAGTCTGCGGCTGGGAAGGCTCTCGCTTTGGGAAAGCTGCCGTGGTGGAACGTGCTTCCTCATGGATCAGCTTCCCCCAGAGGGCTCCCTGTGAGTAACGTTTGGAATGCAAAATCCACATGCTTTTAAGAGGGGAAGATTGATCACCTGGAGACTCGAATCTTCCCATCACTCTGAGGATTAGCGTGGAGAGATTTTGCTTCTGGCTACCCATTTCCTTATCGTAGGCAGATGTTGTATCGTGCATAGGAAAACACACAGGTCTTCTCAATCTTGCATTTGAAAAAAATGCTACAGTAAGCTTTGACTGCAAGAAGAGAAGGCGGTGATGTATAGTATATAGGAGGAACAGATACACACACACACACACACACACAGAGTTCAGCCATTATACCTGGGGATAATGAGCACTGTATCCTGATAAGTCTGGTGTGGCTGGGGGGAATTTTCTCCAAAGGCAACCCTGGGGTGCACAAAAACCCTTGTTTGCCAGGACGCTCCCGGTTTTGACAAATCTTTCAGGGCTGCAGCAACGCAGGTTTACAGCTACGTCATTTCACTGCCCTTGTGAAAGTTTCGCTTCCACAAACTTCTGAGCTTCCAACTTCTGTGTGTGAGCAATTTCAGTTAAAACATGGAACGGGTAGCCGGGGCAGAAATACATCAGCCCACTCTCTTCGGTGTGAGCTGAACCCACCACCTGTGTGGACTGGATTGTATCTCTCCAGCCAGTATGCTCAGTAGGGGAATATGGGTGTTGTGGTTCACCTGGAGCAAGAAGATGCTGTTTGCATGAGACCATCGTTGTCGTGATGAGTCACTTCTGGCTTCCGTGGACCCACGTTCTTGTGGCATTTGAGATGTTCAAGCAGTGGGGTTTTTTTTTCATTGCCACGTCCTCCTGCGATCCCATGTCTTCGCAAGGATTTGAACCCAGGTCTCCTGAAGTCTACTCCGACTCTCCGTCCAGTGTACCACACATAACAGCTGGTGGATTTTGCTTTCCAAACTGTGCCATAAGTTACTCACAGCTTATTTTTCAGCGCGCAGAAGACGGGAGGGTGGGTGGCGAATGTCGCCCGGGAACCCATTCCATGCTCTCTGGTTCTTCCCCATCGATGGTTAGGTCTTCGGAAAGAAAGCCTGCTCCGTGTTTGGAGCCTCCCTGCCCTTTCCTCTGGGTCAGCGTCAGACCACAGACCCGCATCCAAGCAGCTGGGGTCTGGAGCTGACCCTTTCTCTTTTAAATCGGGGCGCCTCCCACCTTGGGGTACCTGTGCCAGTGATGGAAAAAAGGAGAAAAGTGGTGGGGTCTGCCGCCCAGAGTTTGGGGACATTTATATATATATATACTGGGAATTGTATAACTTTCCTAAACTCTGAAGCCCCCCACACACACCTCCGGCCCTCCTGGGTGCCTAGAGAGAGAAAGGGGAGGGTTGCTTCTTTCTACTGACCTAACGGTGGGAGGTTTTCTCCTCCACCCTCTGACCTTGGTTTTTGACCCTTCATCGGCACATATATGGCCAGCCCACAGCAAACAGCCACTGTGACCGAGGGCCCTCTCCCGTGGGCTTTCTCTGCTCATCCTGCCACGGTGTGGTTCCTTCCCCTCCCCTGGACCCCTTCCCACGACTCCCCTCTCCTTCTCCCACCCACCCCCTCCACTGACCCTTCGCTGCCCACTGTCCCCTCCTGCCCGTAACCCCCTGGAAAGGACGTTTTCTCGGTCCAAGGGCTGTTTGCATCCACTCTTCTGCAGCGGTTGACGACGCGTGCCAAGGCCAGCTGTGCACTCTGGCTGGGGTGGGACCCCCCCTTTCCCCCTTCTTCTGTCCAGACCCACCCAGGGGGACATCAGAAGTACCCCTCGTTGCCCACAGCTTAGAAATGCCCCATTTGGGGGGGGCGTTTGGGAAGCTATTGCCCCACAAACAAGCTTGTGGGTGCTTAACCTCCACCACCAGGGCCATCCTTGGTCCCTCTGGCTTTTAAAGTTTGAGAAAAGCTTCTTGGCCTTACACGGCAGGTGGGGCTCGGGCACATCCCTTTTCAAAGGCCCTTTCTGGTTCTCCCTGTGGCGGTCAAGGAGAGAGGGGCTGCCCAGTTCCTCCCTGCCACGGGCTCAGCCCCTCGGACATCCGTGAGCGGAGTCCGTGCCAAGGCAGGAGCAGGCAACCGGCTCTCCAGTTCTCGTGCAGTTAACACGCAAAAGGGTGCCCTTCTCCTCATCCTCAACTGGGGGGGTCCCTTCGGGTTGGGGAGGACAGAAGGACTGCCCCCCTCGGGTCCCTTCTCCTGCACAGCTGGCCTTTACAAGGCGGGCACTTGCCAGCACTGAGGAGGACCCCCCCCACCTCCCCTTCCCTCCCAAGAAGCCAACCCAGGTGGGAAGAAGCTGGGCTGCTTGGCCGGGGAGGGGGAGCGGGTGACGATGGCCCACTTGGCTCCCTTGGGGGGGGGAGCAGGATTGGGGAGGGGGGAAATCTCCCCTCCTCCCCAGTGCAAAGCAAGTGTCCGCCTTGTCACGCGTCTGTCCCCGGATGGTGGGCTTTATGAACTTTTTGGGTGTTTGGTTGCAAACGTTACTTTGAAGGATATAAAACTCGTGTTCTCTTCTCTTTCCCCTCCCTCCCCCCCGGCCCCCCATCTCAGACTGTGTGAGGATAGGCTGTAACCCTAGTAAGTTGCTCTTCTTTTTTCGCTTTCTCTGTCTTTCTCTCTCTCTCTCTCTCTCTCTCTCTCTGTTTCATGTCTTCTTCAACTTTTCCATTCCTGCGGGTTCTGGGTACCGTTTTTGCTTTGCTCAAGATGGAAGGTGCATGTTTCTCTCTGTGTGTGTGCGTGCGTGCATTTGTGTGTGTGCTTGTGCGCGTGTACATGAGAGAGGGGGAGAAAGAGTTCCAACAACAAAAGAATTAGGAGAGGGTCACAGAATTCAATTCAATAACTAATAATAATAATAATAATAATAGCCTCCTGGAGATTCCGACGCTCCTCATCCTTGACGTAGGATAACAAGATGCCTGCAAAATCCTTTGAAGGGGGGATCAATAGGACGGGGCTGTTTTCCGAGGCCAAGACGTTAGCGTGGTTTGTCCTTTATGGCACTTTCTGTGGACGCGAGAGCGTTGGTGTTGGGGGGGGCGGCGGCGAAATCCTTTCTCTGCTTCTCCGGTTAAGACACCTCTTCATACACCCAACACCTCCACTTTCAAAAACGGCCATCAAAAGCAGCTCCCCTCAGGTTGGTTTTGGGAGAACAGCCGCCAATGAGGCCGTCAAGAGTCTCTACACAGCATCTCCGAGGTGAGTCGGTGTCCGGTGGTGGTTTTTTATCCCCAATACCTGTTTTTTTTTCTTTTGATGATGATGACCGAAGAGCTGTGCACCACAACTCGGAGAAAATTCCCCATGGAGAGGATAGAGGTGCGTTGCGTTTGGCGAGAGGGCACCGCTCAAGCCACAGTGATGAGGGCCTAGAGGCGACTCACTCTCTTTGAGGATGCCCACCCCCTTGTTGAGGTCCTTGAGGGACGTGGTGGCGCTGTGGGCTAAACCGCAGAAGCCTGTGCTGAAGGGCAGAAGATTAAGCAGTCGTAAGATCGAATCCACGCGACGGAGTGAGCGCCCGTCACTTGTCCCAGCTCCCGCCAAATTAGCGAGTCGAAAGCATGTAAATCCGTGTAGATAAATAGGGACCAGCTCGGTGGGAAGGTAACAGCGTTCCGTGTCTAAGTCGCACTGGCCACGTGACCACGGAAGATTGTCTTTGGACAAAACGCTGGCTCTATGGCTTGGAAACGGGGATGAGCACCGCCCCCCAGAGTCGAACGCGACTAGACAAAAATTGTCAAGGGGAACCTTTACCTTTACCCTTACCTTACCCCCTTGTTTAATTTCTTGTGGGGATGGCTGAGCAGGCTAAAAAGGTAGAGGAAGGTCTTGTCAATTTCCCTTAAGCCTCCAGATACGTTCTTTTTTTTTTAATCCCGTAGTGTGAGTGCCAGTCTGGAGCTAAGGAGGAGAGAGTTGATTTGGGGGTACTGGGGGATGGGGATGGGGGGGACACTAGATTTTGTTGGATAAGGTTTATCTGCCATGTCCGGAGGCACACGAAATCTTACCGACTGCCAGAGAAGGGGACCCCCAGCACAAGCTGGGTCCAAAATCACCTGAGGCCCACAAGAAACCCAACATAATTGTGGCACCGATAAGACGAACAGGTCCGTTGCCCCCCCAGCGTGAGTTTTCACAGATGACAATTTGTCATCTGCGATCCTAAGAGTGGGTTTGGGGTTTTGCGTTTCTTTTGTTGTTGTTGTTGTTGTTGTTGTTGCCGAAATGCAAAGCCAGAGCTGCCCTCCTTAGAATGGCTTGGTGTTCATGCAAGAACGATGTCTCCTACCCTTCTCGGGGGGGAGGGGGACCTTCCCCCTTTTTTTGACAAGGGGCCTGATCCTGGGTGGGCTTCAGTCATGATAGGAGTGGAGGAAGAGGAGGAAAAAGTGAATGTCGTTGGTAGTTTTTTGCCAGGATTTGGGCAGAAAGTGGTTTAGAGAAGAGGCTTGGGAGATCTTAGCACATCAGCTATCTCCTGCACACTGGTAGTAACGAAATCCTTCTCCTCTTAGAACGGCAGAGTTGGAAGGGAGCCTCTGGATCAAGACCAGCCCCTCGTCAAGGAGGCCCTGTGGGGGAATCGAACTCCCCTAAACCACTGAGCTATCCAGCCATTCAAAAACAGGAGCCAGGGCCTTATGCACGCCAGACGTCATTAACACTTTAGGATCCCTGCCTGCTGTTTACGTAAATCCGTTTCTGACCTGTTTCAGCTGCGGGAGCTTCCAACTGAAAACGATGGGCTCCCTACCTCAACCCCTCTCCCTTCCTCCAAATATGGGCATCCCTGTTGGAGGAAGGGTGGGCAGACCGGTTCTCTGGGGAGGTCAGGCTGCGGTGCACAAATCCACCCGCCAGATGGCGCTCCACTAGGAGGGAATTGCAGCTCTAATAGGTGCAGGTCAGGCTCCAACCAGCAGGGGGCAGTGGTAGACCCTCTCTGTCCATGAGACATCCAGACAGTTGTAGGTAGACAGTGTCCTCAGATTTGGGCCACTTGCATGTCTAAAGTTTGGGGGAGTGGGGGTCGTGAGCAAAGAAGAGCCAGGGGGAAAAGTTCAAACGAAGGTATTGCTTTTTTTGTCCACTGCCCCAGCCAAAGGGGTGCTTTTGGGATAACACATCTTCTGGGCTGTTTTTCAGTGCAACATGATGCGGCAAAGCAGGAGGGGCATGTTTTTAGCGCTCATGAGCAGGTGGGCCCCCTTCAGGCACATGGAGAGTTTCTCCCAAGAGGGAGGCATCGGCGTTCTCGCTAGAGTCATGCCACCACGTTGAGGTTTTCAGCTATCCCTAATCGCAGCCCTAACGGTGAGCACAATAGGATTCTCACTGGCATCACTCAATGCAGTGGCTTTTTGGGGGGGGAATGTCCATGAACCTGGACTAGCCATGGCGTCAAGGGGTGAGTGCCAGATGGAAGCACCGCCACCCCCCACTTTCTGTTGCCTGAGACATCTGCCACTGCTCTGGCTTCTGCCTCCCAACCATTTCTGCCCTCCCGCCCCTTGGCTGCCTGCATCCTCCCGCCTCTCCTAGGCGAACCATGCTGGAACCAGGGCATTGCGGAGTTGTGGCCAAAGGTGTCCCTCCTCTTCCACCGGCTGTGCAGGTGTGGCAGGAAATGGCATCCCCCCCCTTTTTTTTTTTTTTGCTGGCTCAGGGGAGGGGAGAGCATTTGCCAATGCTATCGTGAAGCGAGAGGGCCTGTTAATGGAACCTCGCTATGGTCTGTGCTGCCCAAAGAAGCACATGCCCTTATTCTTCCAAGCCAAGCTAAAGCGGCATTCCAACTTTGATCCGGAATCCCATTTCTAGCTCACGCTTTCCAGGAGCATGTAGGAGATTTATTAAAAACTAAATATCAGGGAGAAATTGCATTGGTTAACCTGGACCTTGTGGAGTACTCTCTCCTTTGCATCGCCTACATCAAAACATGCATAGGAACACATTACTGTTTGTTAAATCTGCCCTCCTCTGATTTTTCCCACGTCCTTCTCCAGTTAGAGCATGCACAAAAGGCATCTATTAGGAGATATTCTGCATAAAATCATGCAGGAAACGTGGTAGGGTAGGGTGTATTGCCTGCAAAACTATAGGATTGGGGGGGGAAGAGTGTGCAGGAATTTGCATCGTGGATGAAACACGGAAGTGTGCGTGATTTTCTTGTGTGGGCGCAACATGCGGATGTAGCCAAAACAATTGTAACTTTGGAAAAATTAGAGAGAAGATGAAATCCAAGCGGAGCTGTACCGGAAAACGGAGTCCTCTCCAATGAGTAGCCATGAAGGTGAGCCTACACAAAGGTTATGCCTTGAAAAGAGTCCTGTAGGTTTGGAGTGGCTTTGAAGGCCTCTTTCCTCATTCCCACAGCTGCCTGATTCACCCCCTTGGAACAGCCAAGAAGACTCTCCCCCTGGGCTTTCAGGTAGCATCGGGGCCCTCCTGAGCACCTACCCCAGAGCCCTGCTTCACATACCTTTCTGAAACAACAACAACAAAACAACTCAAAAACCCCAACTAATAAAAGAAGAACAACAACTGATCACTTCTCTTACTCCTATAGAATTCAAAAGAGGCAGTATCTCCCCCCCCCCGCATCCCTCCCACTTCAGTATAACAGATCAGACAAGGGTCTTAAAGTACTTCCAGGCAATGGCCATTGCCCGGCAAGGTGCAGAAGTGGGAGATAGAGAAGCTCTCGGAATAATCAAATGGATCACCACGGCCTTGCTCTTCTACATTGATCCTCCTTTGCAGAGCAAAGGGCAGTAAGCCTATGTGCTGACCTCAGCCTCAGCTCCCATAGAGGCAGAAAGACTCCCCAGCCTCTCTCGGCCTTCCTTCTCTCCATTCCACGGTTCTGGACACGTTCTCTTCGAGATGTTTGGAAATGGTGGGTCCCCAGTTGCGGGAAATGGGGGCAGCAGAGAGGGGGGGCAGATCATGTTGCCACGATGGTCCTATCTGGCTGCCTGTGACCATCCGTTCACATATCCCCCCCTCCCACATTTTGCATGCCTGTCTCCTGTGCTCCAGGTGCTTGCAAGATGGTGGGTGGTTACATCTCGGGGTGCTGGGAAGAGGTGAACATCTCAACACCTGCCTTTTCCAGAGGTTGCTAAACTGGGAGGCCTCTTTTGAACGACACGAAAAGAAAACTCCACCGTTCAAGCCAGGGTCTCACTCTCTAGTAAAAGGCCATCAAACTGGATAAGGATGGAGAGGAGACAGGAGCACAGAGCATTTTTAAGATTTTATATATATAGAGAAGCAGGGTTTCATCAGTGGCATACAAAAGAGACTGAGCCTGCGGCTGTCAACACAAATGAGAATAAGGCCTCCACATTCTTGCATTTATTTATTTTTAAAATGTAACACATCGCTTTCCCATTGACAGGTACCCAGAGAAAAAAAGTGTATTGGATGGTACCAAAACAGTGCCAGTGGCAGAAATTCAAATCCAAAAAGCTGTAGGGATGTGTGTGTGTGTGTGTGTGTGTACACACACACTTGTGAAACAACAAAAAGTGTGTAAAATGTTATGGCCAGGAACCCAGTTATTCTGGGACTCTCACTCTTTCAACTTGGCTTTTTTTAAAAAAAAATGCTATGAGTTTTCATTTTTGTTTGAAAATTATTCTATTCTGTTTGGCCCTACAAATCCAAAAGATATGTGGCCTGATTGGGGTGAAAAGGCTCTCTGTGTGTGCTCAGAAGCGCTGGCTTGTTCTTCGTACTCAGACGGCCTCTCTACCATGGAAGACAGACTGCAGTACCAAGTCCAAAATTCAGCTACAGTCTCTCCAGAGTTTAGAAAATGTGTTTCACTGAGTCCAAAGGAGTCACAGAAGTTCTCTCTTTCCCACCTCCTTAATTCTCCTATACAGTACGACCCCCATATCTGCTGGGGATTGGTTCCAAGCCACCGTGGATACTGAAAACCATGGATAATAATGAGCAGTAGAGAGAGAGAGAACGTGCGCATGGTAAAGGGCAAAAACACAGAAACAAATTCTTTTTGCATGCATTACCTGAACTAGGTTCAAGAGGGCGCCAGAGACCGTGCTATGTATTCTTCACTTTCAAGGATTCTCTGGCTCCCTCTACTGGCTGGTTCTGGCAAAACACCTGAAAATGTTTTTTTTCCCCCCTGGATTTTAAAAATATTTTTAATACTTTCAGACTGCGGATAAGTGAATCAGTGGGTACTGCTCCTGTGGGATAAGGGAGTCCTACTGTACTCCATTTCCTCGTTGCATGAAGTACTGATGAGTGGATGGAGGGAAAGGAATTTAATGGTGATGGATGGATTAGTAACCCAATGGGGTTGGTAGACGCAATTCCCTTATGGTATTTTTATTGGGGGGGGAGGTAACTTTGAAAGTGTATTAACACTGCTACCCCTGCCTGGGGAGGGGGTGGGTGGGTGCCTCTCCTCGACCATCGGCTCTATGACCTCCAGACACTCAGTGTGGCTGGTGCTTGCCTTTATGAGGGCAAGGAAATGAGGTCCCCAGTCAGGTTGGACAACTTAAGCCCCCGTCCGGGGAGTCCACCGGGTAACGGAGTCCACTTCACTAGCTCCCCATCGCCCACGGCTCCTCCTTCGGCCCAGTTTCTGTCACAGGCCCGTCAAGAGTTCGCTGGGCTGCCCCACGACCGCAACCAGCCGCTCCTTGGGGAGAGGGGGCTGATGGAGGTCCCCTGGCCCTCTCCGAGACCAACTGGAGCCAGCGCTGGTGGTGCCTCGTCCTCCCTCCAGTTCCTCTTATGGGTTGGCCTGGGCCTCCTGGCTTCTGGCTCGCCATTGAGGGGGGGCCCTCTCAGTGCCCCCCTTCCTAGTCCTCTGAGGGCAAAGCTAACTCACTGCCTGGTCTGTGGGTCCCAGAGGAGCAGGGGCTGGTGTGTCCCCCCCCCCAGGGTGCAGAACACTGGGAGGGGGGGCTCAGAGCAGTTCTTTGATCCTGTTTCCAAAGAGGGTGACAGCCATCCCCACCCCCCTTCCTCTCTCTTTGAACCCGATGCCTGCCCTTCTGCCCTCCAGTGGCCTTGCCCTCTGGGGGGGTGGCACTGGGACCCTCCTCGGGGACCCCCAGCTGCAGACCCACGGGCACCTTCTCTGCCCTCAGACTGCCCTGTGCCAATGAGGAGGTGTGAATATGCCCCCCACCCACCCTGGTACTAGGCTGGAGAGAAATTCTGTCGCTCTCTGGGTATGGAAGAGGGCAAGCGTGTGGGTCTCCAAGGGTATTCACCGTCCATACCCATAAACCTCTAGGGAATCTCTCCTGTGTCTTCCAGGAAGTGTGGGGGCTTTTGCTGACAGGTGCAAAGGGAGCTCTCCTTCCCGACCAGCATGCATGCCAGATGGGCCTTAGGAAAGTTACAGCCCCCCCTTCGGCAGGCATCAGCTGAGGGAGGGCGGCCCATAGCCAGCCGCCCTGCCTGCTTGCCTTAAACCAATTAGCTGTGTGGCTCTAGGGAAGCCTTTCCTTACCTGACGCCAATTTAATCTGATGTAATCACATCATTTTTACCCTTCCCTTTAGCCTCGCAAGATTAATAGTAAAGCAAGCCCTGTCCCCAGGTTTGGGATTGAAAAAGAGGAACACACAAGGAAAAAAGGAGGAGGAGGGATAAGGAGAAAGCCAGCCAGCCAAGGCCGGCTTCCCCTCCAGGGAGTCCAGCAGAGTGAGGGAACGGCTGTCCGACAAGAGCTGGGGAAGGGGCGAAAGCTACTGGTCTCCCAGTACAGCTGGTGGGACTAGTTTGGCTGCTGGAGAACTTCCAGAGAAATGTAGACAACCACCTGCCGGATAATCCTTTGATTTGGATTCCTGCCTCGAGCGGGGGGTTGGGGGTTGGACTAGATGGCCTCAGAGGCCCCTTCCATCTTCACGGTTCTATGAAAATTAGCAGCACTGGGCTGGATAGAGGTAAAGCCAGATTTCTGCGTTTCTGCTAGCGTGCCTCTTGAGAAACACTGGAAAAAGCCGTCTCTTGTGTTGGGGTCATCAGCATCGAACACCGGACCCCCCACTCCCAAATCACAAGGTTTATGCATTCTGCCACTGCTGCACCCTGATGTTTTGGCAACACAGAGAAACAGACACATCCTTGGTTTGGGGTTTCTTAAAATCTTTTAAATGGCCTTTGTGGCATGAATTTGTAATCATGCAGCAACAGCGTCACGGAGGTAGTTTTGGATACGGGGACGATAGCAGTGTGAAACGTGGCATGCTTGCCTTTTTTTATTACCCTGGTCAGGATAGGAGAAGAACTGGGCAGTTGGGGAGAGGATTCTGCCCTGCTGTGCGGGATCTGGGGGTTGCCCACCAGAAATGGCACACACACACACACACACACCGGTTGCCCTCCACGCGGGTTGGTTTCTGCCTCCTTGAGATCCCATAGCTGGCAGTACCCCTTTCACGCCACGTGGTGGCAGCACCAGTCCCGGAGCGGGATTTCCACGGACTGCATTTCCCCTTGCAGTGGCATGACTTGGCCAGGAGGCGGCAGTCTGTATCCTTAAAACCCTCTGGGTTTATATTTTGTAATTTAATAAAAAAAATATTAAAAGCCCTCTGGGCTGGGCAATCTTCAACCCTCAAAGCACGGGGCTGGATGGCCCCGTTCGTTGTAATTTTGGAAGGGAGCTCTCGGGAGGGCTGCCCGTTAATAAGAAGAACATTCAGACAGAAGGGCAGAAAGGGACCAGTGATGAAAGAGGCTTGGATTGGGAAGGACAAGGGTGATAAATGTACCTTTGGCAGGGCTTTGCGTGCAGCGGACAAAATGTGCGGTTGCTACGACCAGGCTGGAGGATTCCAGCACCCTTTTGCTTCTCCCGCATTAGGCCCCAAGGCTAAGCGTGATGATGGTCGAACGCGACCTGGCATTAATGGCGAGCCTGGTTTCTCTCTTACATCTGTAATCGGGCCCCTCTTGGTCTTTTAAGGCCCCCTCCACCATCCATCTAGAATAACCCAAGCCTACCTTGGCGCCTTACATGGCCTTTATTGAGGATGCCCCATTTCATCATCCACCTGGGGTCCAGCTGTTCTGGAAGGCAGGATGGGGTCGCTGGGGGGGGGGGAAGTCTACCAGCTGCACCAGGGATGGAGCCCCTGGGCCATCTTCCCGCAAAGTAAGTGCTCAGTGACTGAATGGCAGCCCTTAACTTAAAACAGACCTTAAGACTCCAGTCCTCATGGTGCTGAAAGAAGAGATGACCAGAAAGGAGCATAAGTGTTTCTATTGGAACGAGAGAGACAATCAGTCCGTATAAATCGGTATTTTTTTCCTGCGATGGACCAGTGTGGGAAGTCTTCCATTGCACCCAGTCCAGAGATTGTAGAGATGGGTGTTGAACATCCTGGGTGCGAGAGTGTGCTCATGTTGGACTGGGCTCCGTCGTCATATTAGACGCATTACTCTCTGCGGTCATCTTTTTGCCTCGTGCGCTGAAGGGATTGCCTTTTGTCCAATGACGCTGATCGGAGGGAGGGGGGCAGCTGAGGACAGAGGGAAGTGGGATTTAGACCTCCAGAAAATTGTCCTGGGCTATGACAACTCAAAAAGTAAGATTTCTTAAGAACTGGTGTTCCAAGCGAGGCTCCCGTGTGGCCAGGTTGCCTCCTGACCCACGCCAAAGGGTCGACGTTGGGGTCAGGGGGTGCCCGGCCCGGTTCAGCCAAAGGAGCCGGTCTCCTCCCCTTTGGAGTCACAATTCCCACTGTCTTCTTGGGCCGCCGACCGGGCTGGCTGGGGCTTCTAGGCATCTTGACGGGTGAAGGATCCGGAGGGGCCGAAGGTTTTCCCGACTCTGGACCCTCACCGAGGCTGACGATGGCTCGTAGCAGGAAAAGAGGCTGAAGTGCAAGCGGAGAGTGGGGAGGTGGTCCCGGCAGGGATCTGTGCGTGTGTGTCTGTCTGTCTGTGCGTGCCTGGAGGGCTGAAAGATCTGGTGGAGCTGCTGGGGGGGAAGGTGGGCTTGAGTTAAGGTGGGGAGAGAGGGAGAGGGGGGGAATACAGTGGCCCCCTCTTGGCCCGGCGGCCCTCTTCCCTGACCCGGCCATCCTGCCTGTCCTCCTTGCAGGTAAAGGCCCCGAGACCCTCTTTGCTGGCCACAAACTCAACGACAACGAGTGGCACACGGTCCGCGTGGTGCGGCGTGGAAAGAACCTCCAGCTCTCGGTGGACAACGTCACGGTGGAAGGTAAGTGGAGGAAAGTCGTATTAGGGAGGGATCCTGCAAGGGGGGGAAAGGGGTGCCCTCGGCTAATATTCAGGGACTTCCCATTCCCGTGGAATATTGGAGGAACTGTTTCCCCGTTACGTTTTTGCCACGTTCCTGGTGGAGTGGCGGATTATCCCTCCGAGGTCTGGCCCATGGCTGCTCTTGGGAATACCTTGCCAGGTGGTAGCCAATTTGTGCAACTTCTGGGTTGGCCACTTGGGGGAGCTCTTGGCATGTCATTAAGCATGGCATGGAAATGAAGGGGCTGTAGGCGTGTGTGTGTGTGTGTGTGTGTTTTGGACTACAACTCCCAGAATTCCCTGGGCAGCATGATGGAAATGCCCCAGGGAATTCTGGGAGTTATAATTTTTATTTTTTTTAAATGATCTGTGCACCTCTGCACACAAATGGCTATGGGGGCTGCTAATGAAGAAGACACCGAATGTAAAGCTCAGGATTCACCCCATCCCATCCTTGATGGGGGTGGTGTGCATTTTGGACTCCATTTCCCAGAATTCTTCAGGGGTTCCCCAGGCAGAATGCTGGGACTTTCTGCCTCAGGTGCTTTTATGCAACAGCATGTCACTTCTCTGGAAGAGACACTTAACCCTTCAGGCTGTCTCAGGTCTACTTCCTGATTTTTTTTAAAAGGAAAATATATTTTTTGGGAGGCTCAGGTCTTTGCGGGAGCTGTAGTTTCACTGCCCATCGAGCTCTGTGGGAAGCGCTCCTGCAAAGCGCTACCTCTCCCACAAAGGGCTAGGCCTAGCAGGAAGTACCAGGGCAGCTTCCTGTCTGGACAGGAAGTAGGCCTAGGGCCACCTGCAGGCCTCTTCCAGGTGAGCTACCTGTAGGAGCGTGGAGGCGGGTGAAGCACCCCAAATTGGAACGCTGATTTTCTCCTATTTCATCCTCCTCAGTGAGAATGAAAACAATTCAGAACTCCCCCACCCCTGCTAAAGTGCGACTATGAGGGGTCTTTGTGGATTTATCTTTTTTCATTTTGTCATCACTTCTTTGGCCGGAAAAAATGACATGAAACCAAAGCAGTGTTTCTTGTTGGTGGTGGTGGCGGGAAAAAAAACTATGTTTTGTACAATGACACTGGGCCGGGACTTGCCATGCGCTCAGGGAAGCAGGCGCAACAATGTAAAGAGACTTCGTTGCTTGTGGAGTCTCTCAAATCGCCCTTGTGTTTTGCACGCCACCCGTGTGTGTTTTGCAGGAAAACACGGGGCTTCTTAATGCACGTGACAAGTTTTGTTCCCGTGGCTGGCGATGAAAAAAAAAGGTGCTAGCCTTTTGGCTCTCGTGCAGGAAGAAAAGAATCTCGCAGCACAGCAAGGTTTTGGAGCGCGGCGTTCTGTCTCTCGTGCGCTCTCTGCTCCGACTGGAACTTGTTGGCTTGCTCGGTTGGGCACAAGTAAATCAATGAGTGTTTTCAACAACGATCAGTTTTGGGCGTGGAGAAACGAGACGGTGGTTTGGGCCAGAGCTAAGAATAGACAAGCCCAGACACCACCACCACCACCCCAGTCATTTGGTTTCGGGGGTTATTGCATGGCGAAGTTTTGAGTTAGTCTCCTTTCCCCGTCACAAATTTCCCAGTGGGACTCATCCCAGCTCCGCTTTGCTTCACCCGGCCGGAGAAGGCCGTTGGGAGACTGCCAGGAAGGCCGAGGGTTTCCATGGCCGGGCATCACAGCAGAGGCATCCCTTCCCTTCATCCTGCTTGGTCAGAGGTGTGCAGGAGGAGCAGCCTTTCTTGCGGGGTCCTTGCGGTCAGGTAGCCCACTCCAACGGAAAGCTGCCTACCTCCCCAGGCATCCAGAGGGAGGAGAGAAGGCGTAGGGCGAGACGGAGGGTGGAGGGGAAAAAAATCCACTGAGTCACCCGTGTTGAAGGGAGATCCACCTCCCAGCCCAGTTGGGTTTTGTGCATGGAATTGGGTGTGTGTGTGTGCGTATCTGAGAAAGCGTCATTTCGTTCTGGGACTTGAGCTGGCCCTTCTCCCTGAAGCTGTCTTACTCCCTAAGCCCCCCAGCTTGAGATCCTGTTGCAATCATAGCTTAGAAAAATGCCTTATTTATCCAGCCGTTCATCCCAGGTAACCCCATGTGCAGATTTGGACGGCAACGCCTAGAATTTCCCAGGCAGCTACTGTGGTAGTCCAAAAAGTGCAAATCGGCGCGTCTCTTGTTCCCAAGCGGCGACGTTCACAGCCTGCCTTGGGTGCACTTGCTCTTTTGCTCCCCGAGGTGCCCCGCTTGGCTGGGTGTTCACAGAGTACCCCCCCTTCCCCTGTGCTTGGCCCAAGCAGGACAGATGGCGGGGGCCCACACCCGCCTGGAATTCCACAACATCGAGACGGGCATCATGACGGAGCGCCGGTTCATCTCGGTGGTGCCTTCCAACTTCATCGGCCACCTGAGCAGCTTGGTCTTCAACGGGTTGCCCTACATGGACCTCTGCAAGAACGGGGACATCAGCTACTGCGAGCTCAACGCCCGCTTCGGCCTGCGCAACATCATCGCCGACCCCGTCACCTTCAAGAGCAAAGCCAGCTACCTGGCGCTGGCCACGCTCCAAGCCTACGCCTCGATGCACCTCTTCTTCCAGTTCAAGACCACGGCCACGGACGGGCTCATCCTCTTCAACAGCGGCAACGGGAACGACTTCATCGTGGTGGAGCTCGTCAAGGGGTGAGTCGTGCCGGTCGGCCGGCGCCCACCGGGACTGGTGGGATAGTGGCCGTAGGGGTGGGCAGGGGAGGTCGGGGCAAAAATGGCGATTTGTTAAGAGGCTGTTAAGAGACATGGGCTGGGTTGAGCACAAGTTGGCTGTTGGGCTCTTAGGGTGACCCCAGCAGACCCCCCTTCCAGTGGGATGATGCCTCCGGACAGCAGGCCGCCCTCGCCTCTGGGGAGCCCTGCAGTCCACACAATCATCATCCACCTGGACATCTCCATTGGAAGACCCAATCTGCGACTCAATTCCCAGCTCGATCTTCAAATAGCGTCCATCCTTCTTCCCTTGTGGCACACCAAGCTGGTACTTTTAGCTGGAGCATCCGCTCTGGGGGGGTTTCATCAACAGAAGCAGAAGCTTCCCTGTTCCCTCTGAATTCGGCTGCAGTCCTCACCATCCTGTGCAGGGGAAAAGAAATCTATTTCCCCAGCAGAAATATACTATTGTGAGGGATTTAGGTTGTGCTGCACAATGTTTGGAGTTCTCTTGGTTGGAAATGGGCCATGGAGGGCAGTTAGCTCTAGTCTTGCGGTTAAACCGCAGAAGCCTCTGGGCTGAAAGGTCAGAAGACCAGCCATCGTAAGATCGAATCCACGCGACGGAGGGAGCCCCCGTCGCTTGTCCCAGCTCCTGCCAACCTAGCCGTTCGAAAGCATATAAAAAGGCGAGTCGATAAATAGGGACCACCTCAGTGGGAAGGTCACGGTGTTCCGTGTCTAGTCGCGCTGGCCACGTGACCACGGAAACGGTCTTCGGACAAAGGCTGGCTCTACGTCCTGGAGACGGGGATGAGCACCGTGCCCTAGAGTCGGACGCGACTGGACTAAATGTCAAGGGGAACCTTTACCTAAAGGGATTGTAGTGAGGAGCATCTCTAAAAAATTACTAAATTTCTGAGGACAGCATGTTGGTTTTAGAGACGGGAGGTCGGCCCAGAAACTTTCTGTTGTTCCGGTTGTAACGCAACATCATTTGGGGCTGACTTGGCCTTTAAATGGACAATTAAGAGCTGTCCTTCTCCCTTTGATGAAAATGGATGGAATACTGTAGGCTTGTTGACAGGAACATGGTGGTTGATGTGGATCAATCCAGGGGCCCGCCTTTTTCGATTCTCTTTTGGAGAGGGCGGCTGTGGGGTCTGTTGGGATGCGCACCTATGCCTCGCTCAGGCTTAAGGCGACTGTCTCTGGTGGCCATATAGGAGAGGTTTGTAGCTGGATAGCAAAAGCCCCAAATTCAGGCCCTGACGCCTCCCTTTGAAAGGAGGGGAAGACCTCGCTTTTCTTGATACTCCAGAGACCTGCCATGATCCCGCATAGAATAGGCGTGTTCGTAGTCTAACTGGATCGAGTTCAATTTCCTGCTAGAGAGAGTCCATAGCTCAGTGGTAGAGCTTCAACTTTGCATGCTTAGGGTCCTGGATTCAAGTCCTGCCATCTGCATGCAGTGCTGGGGAACTCCCTCTGAATGCTCCGAGAACTGCTGATGGGTATGGATGTTCCTGAGCTAGCTGGACCAACGCCCTGGGGCCAAGATAAGGCAATTTCTCAGATTGATTGTTGTGGTTTTTTCGGGCTCTTTGGCCATGTTCTGAAGGTTGTTCTCACTAATATTTCACCAGTCTTTGTGGCCGGCATCTTCAGAGGACAGCACTCTGTGCTCTGAAGATGCTCATGGCCACAGAGACTGGCGAAGCATTAGGAAGAACATCCTTCAGAACATGGCCAAAGAGCACGAAACCCCACAACAACCATTAGATCCTGGCCATGAAAGCCTTTGCGAATATAATTTCTCATATTCCTCTTCAAATCGACCTTGTATTAAAAACCATAAGAAGCAGGAAGTGGCTTTTTAGGGGAGGTTGATAGCTGTGTGGGGGAGCACCTGCTCTCTGTGCATAAAGCATCATGCTCAGTTTTTTTGGCCGTTTGCAAAAGTAGGGTGGATAGGTGAAGAAGAGTCTTCTCCTCCTGCGACCCTGGACAGCAGCTGCCAGTCAGAGCAGGTAAAGCTGCATCAGATGGGCCGAAGACGGCCTTGGTGCTCCACCAGTGTCCGAGTTCTCTTAAGTCCGCCGGCCGCTGCCAGAAATGGCTCTGTTGCCCACCCAACACATTTTACGCCTAATAATAGTTTCCTTCTCATGCTTCGCCTCTCTTGATCATCCCGGCTTCCCACCGAAGAGCCCCAGGACTCTTGTTCTGTGAAGGAAGCTTTGGGGACGGCATAACAAAGGGTTCTCCGTGCCCTCAGAACCGATCAGGAGAGGGCTCAGGTGGGAGGCAAGCAGCCGCCTCAAAGGGAGACCGTGCCGGCAAAGCTCCCTTCCGGCCACTGTGTGAACCGCTCAGATCTCTTAAAAGACCCAGCACGTGCCTTGCAGATGAAGGGCGGAAGGCCCTTTTGTCAGGTGCTATGAAACGTCCCAGAAAGTTGGCCAGCCATGGATTGACATTGTAGGAGGCGCAAAGCGTTCCCATTTCATGTAGGCCAATTCCTGGGATTCATTCAAGGCAGGAGGTGAGCAAAAACGAAGAGGCCCTGGGCTTTCTTGCAATAGAAATCCACGCAGCCCGTGGAAGCCTACGACTGCTTAGGAATGACGTTTGGCCAAGTTCCTTGATCTTTGGGACTCTTAAAAAGTTGCAGAATTCCCTAGCCGAGAAGGTTATACAAGCTGAGGAATTCTGGACGTTTTAGTCCAAAGAAAGGAAGCTGTAGCAGCAGAAAAGGGGAGATAGGAGAGCCCTTTTCAAAGACTTGGAAGGTAGTCCAAAGGAGGAGGGGAAAGATCCGTTCTCAATCCTCCCAGAGGGCTGGACGCGTCACAATGGGCTCAAGCTAGAGGAAGCCAGATTTAGGCTGAAGATCGGGAAAAACATCCTAACTGTTAGAGCAGTACGACAACGGAACTGAGGGCCTCGACAGGTGGTGAGCACTCCAACGCTGGAGGCCTTCAAGAGAGAAAGGGACCACCCTCTGTCAGACCTGTTATGATTGGGATTCCTGTCTCGAGCAGGGGGGTTGGGTTCGATGGCCTTCTAGACTCTCTTTCGACTCCATGATTCTAGGATTTTCCCAAGTTTTGTTCAGCTCAAGAAACCTGTTTGGACTTCCTTATTTAAAATCCAGTAGCTTGGAAAGAGAGCCAGCTCATTGTCCTGAATGTACCATAGGAAAGCCCCCCTCCCCACCTACTTTGTCCGCCTCTGTGACCCTCACCCTGGCTTTGCTTCCTGCAGATGGCTGTTTTTCATCCCTCTGCTCTTGCAAACTCAAGCCCGTGGTTCCTTTAGTCCGTCCGTCTGTCCTGTATTGGGTCTCCCCTCTTTTCCTGCTGCCTTTGACATTACAAAACGTAAAAACGATCAGCATAGCTTAGATACCAGAAAAAAACTAGGTGCTAGAAACCTGGAAACTCTGTACCAAGTTCTACAGAATAGAAAATTATGTAAAGAAAGCTTTACACATATACAGTGGTGCCTCACGGTGCCTCGTTTAACGAGCGCACCATTTAACAATGAATCTGCATAGCGATCTATCTTTTTAGATCGCTAATGCAATCGCATTGCGATGTTTGCAATAGGGAAAACATCGCATTGCGATGTTTTTTTAAACAGCTGATCGGTGGTTCCAAAATGGCCACCGAGTGCCCAAAATGGCCGCTGCAAGTGTTTTCGTGCCCTGCCCTCGCTTACCGAAGGCGCGAAAATGGCGGCGCTATGGAGGAACTTCGCTGAACGGTGAGTTTGGGAGCCATAGGAACACATTAAACTAAGTTTAATGCGTTCCTATGGCTTTTTCCGTTCCGTTTAGCAATGTTCCTGCATAGCAACGATTAATCCGGAATGGATTAACGTCGCTATGCGAGGCGCCACTGTATTATGCTCTTGCAGGGTTTGGACGTGCCTTGTATTGCCTAAAGCATTTGCATTTTCGTTTGTTTGCTTGAAATAAAAACCCACAGGACAGCAAAGGGGGAAGCCCTTGGTTCTTTTTAAAATAGAGTATCAGAATTCTCTGTCACTTTAGCTCAAGTTCTGAGCCAAGTATATTAGATTCTGAAGTAGGACAGCCTCAGCTTCAATGTTTTTGCCTCCAGTTCAGGCTTGATTTGCTCTACCACTTCCTGGGATTTTTACCCCACAGCTTTATGTTAATCTTAAACAATTTGGAGGCTCAGTGAGTCAATTCCTCCCTACATTCCATTGATTCCAATGGGATTACTTTAACTGCAACTTACTTTGCCTTAGGAAGTCACAGCTCTTTCCAAATCTCCGTGGACCCAATGGGCCTACTCCAGTGTAATTTACTGTGCTAAGCAACAGGATTTGGTTCTATGATGTACTATGGTCAAGATTCAAACCTTCTTTCCACACATGCTTTTCAGAACATTTATTTACCATACTTAAAATATTTTTACCCTGCCTTTCTCCTGAGAAAAGACAAGGCAGCTTATATCATTAAAACACAATGCTAAAGGTAAAAGAGCATTATTCAAATATTACGCAAATTAATAACCTTATATTAAGAATGTTAGGCAAAGCATCACAAAAACAGGTTTAGAAGCAACAAAATGCCAACCATATAGAATTAACTATTTTTGTTGTGGTTGTCGTGGGTTTTTCGGGCTTCTTGGCCGTGTTCTGAAGGTGATTCTTCCTGACGTTTCGCCAGTCTCTGCGGCCGGCCTCTTCAGAGGATGGCAAACTGTGCTCTGGGTAGGCTGGGAGTGGAGTATTTATGGCTGTGAGAAGGCTAGTTTGTGAGATAGGCTATTGTCCTAATCAGGAGATGGGTTATTAGTGTGTTTTGTTGTGGGTGTATTGTTGTGATAAGGAGGGGAGATTATCTGTCCCTGTGGTTGATGGGTGTCATTAGCTGGTCTTTTGTGTGTAGTAATCCCCTGACCTTATGGCTGGGTGGAGTTCCTTGACCTTTTGCACTCTGTTTTTTTGAGAGCTGGGAGCCAGGTTTTGTTGAGTTTCAAACTTTCCTCCTTCCTGTTGACATTCTGTTGGTGCTTGTGGATTTCAATGGCTTCCCTGTGCAGTCTGAAGTAATGATTGCTGGTGTTGTCCAGTATTTCAGTATTTTGAAATAGAATTTCATGTCCAGCTTGTTTCTGGGCATGTTCAGCTACTGCAGATTTTTCCGGTTGTTTTAGTCTGCAGTGTCTCTCGTGTTCTTTGATTCTGGTGTGGATGCTTCGTTTTGTGGTTCCAATATATACCTGGCCACAACTGCAAAGTATCCGGTATACTCCTGCAGCGGTGAGGGGGTCCCTTCTGTCCTTTGCTGATGTATTTGATGTATTTTTTGTGGTGGGCTTGAATACTGTTTGTAGGTTGTGTTTTTCCAGAAGTTTCCCCATGCAGTCTGTGACCCCTTTGATGTATGGCAGAAATTCTTTATTTGTGGGTGGCTGTTTTTCTTCTTCAGTTCGGTGTTGTTTTCGTGGTTTGATGGATCTTGTGATTTCATTTTTGGAGTAGCCATTTCCCTGTAGGGCCCAATTCAGGTGGTCGAGTTCAGCGTTGAGAAACTGAGCTTCACTGTTCCGATTTGCACGGTCTACCAGTGTTTTGATTATGCCTCTTTTTTGCCGTGGGTGGTGGTTGGAGTTTTTGTGTAGATACTTGCCTGTGTGGGTGGGTTTTCTGTAGACCTTGCGTCCCAGTCGGCGGTCAGTTATGCGAAGGACCATAACATCTAGGAACGGGAGTTGGCCCTCTCTTTTTCCATAGTGAATTGTATATTTGGGTGGATGCTGCTGAGATGGTTGAGAAATTCTTCCAATTTTATTTCACCGTGACTCCAGATTGTAAAGGTGTCATCCACAATATCGGAACCAGATTGTGAGTGCGAGTGGAAAAATGGAACTGGGGTTCTGGTGGGCGGAGCGTGCGCAGTATAGGGCAACCTAAACTTTGTATCTTTTCCCTATAGCTCTGGAAGATTCCGAGAGGACCAGCGCAGGTGCTGTTAACCCATCAGTGTGGATTCATAGAGAACCACGTTGAAGAACAGGTTATCTGGGCTACCCAGAAATCAATAAATGGGTCTGAGGTGGACCAACCTACAGAATTCATCGCCACGTGATCGTCTCTCTATTAGGCGAGGATCTCACAGGAGGCGATGCATTGGAACCTGAACTCCAGTTCCTCCAGTCCCACGTGCCAGGTCTTGGATCTTGTCCTATGGCTGGTGAATGCCTGGCTGTGTTGTTCGTTTTCAGGAGGTGGGCCGTTTGTTCTGAATGGAATTTAGTCTCGCCGCCAAAACAGAAGCCTCTTTCGCCAGGTGCGACCTCTCGGAGTGGTGCTGGTGGTGGCCTGTAGAAGATCATCCTTCTTCTTCAGGATCGTGGCTTCCAGAGCCCCCGTGGCGGCGGCTGCCCTCGGCAGGTTTGGGCCGGCCCTCTCCCGCAACGCCTCCAGCCCAGTCAGAAGAAGATGCAGCGTCTCATCTTCTATCCCTGTCACTGGGATGCTCTGTAAAAGGGCCCCTGAAATTTCCAGAGCTTTCATCCGGACCTCGTCCTGGCCGCTCGAGAAATAGGTTGCCATTTTTCTCAGGAGGTCCACGCTCCGTTTGGGGCTTTCTTTGACCAGGTGCTGGCAGAGGTCTACAGTAATTTTTGTGGAGCTGCTGTTGGTCGTCTTACACAGATGCCGAAGCCGTTTTTCTGCCACAAAATCCAGGGCGTGGGAAAAAGCAACTCTGCACGCCTCCGAGACTTTGCGGTTGCGGTCGCTCTGATGGACGAGCAGGGGCGCCAGATTTTGCTTCACCTGCTCCGCAAAAAACGCCGGGCACTGCCCTTTGGCCGAGGTGGCCAAGACCGCAAAGAGGTGGAAGGCCGCCCCGCGAACGTGGTCATCCTCGTCAGACAGGAACACTGTGACGTTCCTGCAGATGTCCTTGAAGACGGAGGCCACTTTGCCCCACCTGAGGTGCTGGAGAACGAGGGCCAAGGTGTCCAACACTTCATTCACCACCGGGGCGTCGCGTAGGTGACCGCAAAGGACTTGAAGGATCACCTTCTTTTGTCCTCTCACCTCAACCGGTGCCCAAAAGAGAAGCCGGCCCAAGCTTCTCAGAGCCATGAGGCGGATGTCCGGCTGCTGGTCTTCGGCTCGTTCCTTCAGGACCGGAAGGAAGGCTCTCAGCTGGATCCTTTCTTTGCTGCAGAGCGGAATCACCTCGGTCAAGATTGTGGTTCCCAGGAGCCGGAGGTTTGAGGATCCCGACTTCATCCAGGGAAGGACCCTCTGGATGAGCACGCCCTCGAGCATGCCAGTCTGCAGCAGGCACCCGGTCAACATACGGAGGCCCTCCGGGTAAGTCGCAGGATCCCCAAACGAGCACCAGGACTTCACTTGCTCCGGGAGAGAGTACAGGAGCTGGGGAAACGCGTTCCACACCATCACCTCCATGTGCAGCCCCAAGAGCACTTCGTACATGGCACAGGTGGCCTTGAGGTGTTTTACTCCCACCTCCTCCTCCTCAAGCTCTTCACGGCCAGAGCTGGAAATGGTCCCCAGGATGGACGGCCGGGTCATGAAGGACAGCAGCTTCGGGAGGATGAGCAAGGCTAGGGATGGGTCCTCACCTAAGTGCCTCCAGATCCTGCTGGTCCCACTGGCCAGCGGAAGGGGTTGGCGGAGGAGGTGACTCACGACGGTGTCCAGGTGCTGGTGGGCCAGGGTGAAGACCGCCTCCATCAGGACCTCCTCCAAGCCATACTGCGTGGTGGCCGGCAGGTGGCTGGAGAAAAGGTCCAAGAGTCCTGGGATCTGGCTCTTTATCGTATCCCCACGGTTTTGGACGAGGGCAGGCAGCCAGCAACCTCCAGCCGTGGGACAGATGGGGATCCTGGAGGCGAGGTCTTCCAGGAGGGCTTCCGCGAAGTCCAGCACCTGATCTTCAGGGAGGTGGGTGCTCACCACCTTAGCCAGCGTGGCCGAGGCCTCAGTCAGATCAGGGGGGACTTCCGCTTGCAGATCACAGAGGGCGGAATCCAATTCTTTCTCTTCCTCCTCTGTGATTCTTGACCGGCCTTGAATGCGCACCAAGTGGCTGATGCCCTTGGCCGCCCATCGCCGGCACTCGATGGAGCTCTCCCAGGTATAGGGGGCTAGGAAGACCACCCGGCCACCATAGGCTTTCAGATTTTCTCCCTCCGGAAGACCTGCAGTGACCTGGAAGGCAGCTAGCACCTGGCAACTGGCCTGCAGGGCCCTCTCTCGGATCCATTCGGATCGCGTCAGCCAGGGCTCCATCACCTGGATCATTTCCTCAGTCCTCTCTGAGCTTGGATCTTCCTTCACGAGGACCTGGATGAGCTTCCCCATAGCTTCCATCGACCTGGTGTACTTGATCTCTACGTCGGAAGCCTCCTGCTCCGTCCTGGCCCTCTTTTTCAGGCGCTCCAGGGGAGGGAGGGGAAACAGGCACCTGGTGACGAGAGCCAGCAGACCCCGGAGGTCTTCAGCCGGCAGGCATGGCTTGAGTTGGCTGACAGAGACGACGGCCGTGATGGCTCTCGGGCAAAGGGCTGTCTCAAAGAAGCGTTTCCTTTCAAGAAAGCCCAACAAAGTGTCCAGGATCTCTTCTTTGCAGGCCAGCCGGAAGCTGGCATTCTGGGCTTCGTGGACGGCGTTGCAAATGTCCGTCACGCTTTTGCAGAATGTCAGTTCCATGTGGGTGCCCTTGTTCTCAGCGGTGACACCCAGGAGTTGGCAGCTGGCCCTGTAATGGCCGAGGGCACGCCTCAGGATGCCCGTCCCCGCCTCCAGCGACAAGGACTCTTTCGGGGCCTGGAGGGCGATCTGGCCGTAGATGAAAACCAGGGCTTGGTGGAGCTGGCGTCGCCCGCTGTTCTGGGCAGCCATCCCAGCTGTGCAGTCCTCTAATGTGGCCAGAGTGAGGCCCAAATGCCCCGCAGCAGAGAAAGAAAGGATCTTGGCTACTTTCTCTACCTGTGCTGCTTCCCGGAAATCAGATTTTTCCACTAGCTCCTTCAGCCTGCCCTGAACGAACGCCCGGTCCTCGCAACAGGCCAGCGACACTCCCAGCGCTTTATAGAGGAAGCTCTTTTCCTGGGACCCATCGATGTAACTGGGCCTCTGCTCTTCCAGGTTGATGATGACATCTTGGGTCCACCCATCATCCTCTATCCTTTTCAGGGTTTTGTTCAGCAACTGCAGAAGCTTCTGCTCCCATTCTGGCTGGCTCGCTCTCGGGCCTCCTGCCTGGCAAAATCCCCAGATTTCCGGGATCTGCTCTGCCCAAAGCTGGACGACGGCTTCGTGGACGTCCGCCCGTAGGGCGTGCAGAAGTTGGAGGGCCCAGAACCCTCTCCGGCTACGAGGGGCAGCCGAGACCAGAAGCCGCGCAAGGAGCTGCTGTGGACTTGGAAGTTTTACTCCTCCTTGGCAAGACCCAAGGTGCAGCCTGGATCCTTCCGGCCGAAGGGCGGCCAACTCCTTCAAGCGCCTGCAGAGTGGCGTCAGAGCAGGAGCGTCTCCCTCTCCCACCACAAGGGACAAGAGCTTCGGCCACAGAACTTTATTCCTTCCTGGGGCCGAAGCGTTGAGGTGCTCAAGCACATTCATGGCTGGTCCTTGGGAAAGGACCTCCTCTTCTTTTTCAGCCAGGACTCCGACAGAGTCTTGGCTGTCTACGAGCATTGCTTCCATCATGAAGAGACTGATCAGCTAACCAGTGCTCTCTCTACTGGAAGCAGTAAAGTGATGGGGCAAAGGGTGTGTGAGGAGGGGAAGGCTGGTTTTACTATTGTGACAGGAGATGATGACTCATTGACCAGGGAGGCTGCTGGCCTGGGGGCTCCTTTTATGGTAAAAAAGTGCCACCCCTTGATCTCTTTACCAATTATATCTCCTAGGAAAGACTGAGGTCCATTCAAGAACTAAGTTTGAAATAAAAACAGGTTTATTGGTTTTTAAGTTATTTCAGGAATGGTTCTTACGCACATTCTTAAAGTTACAGAAAGCTTCAGAATTTTCCCTTTAACCCCTTCTATCTTAACTAATAGACCTTTGGTCTAGATGGGTGGGATAGAATTTTAATTAATAAACAAACAAGCAAATAAACAAGCATCTCTCATTTGGTTGCAGCTTTTATACCTGTAATCTCTTCTATCTTAACTAATACAGATCACGCTCTGGCTCTTCACTCCCTGCACATACTCTCTGCCTCAAAACTTAAACGATTCTCCTTCCTCTTCCAAACTTTTATTCCCTCCACACTGATTTATAACAGAAAAAAAAATCCACAGTGGGTTCTCTCACGTACCGGACTGCCCAGCGTTTTGGTCGCTGTTGAGCGTGCCTTGGTTTCTCTTAAGGACTGCGCTGGAGAGACCATTTTCCTCTCAGACCTGCGTTTCACGAGCGGGGAGATGGCACCTGGAAGGGATGGGGGAGAACAGGATGTGAAAAACAGAGGTTTATGAGAGGGAATCCTGGAATTAAGCATTTTTTTTAAAAAAAAGGTGCCTTCGGTCCTTTTTTAAGGAGAAAGCCAGGGTCAAGCCTATTTTAAATAAATAAATAAATTCACACTTAGTCAGAAAACCAAGCAGCTTCCATCGGAATTCACAGCAATCCTGTAATACAGCACAAGGCAAAACCACCACCTCAGTTTCATTAGCCATTTCACTTGCCAAATGGGAAAAAACAACAACGTTCCCAGTGGAAATTGAACCCTGAACTCAACTGTCAAAGCCAAAACTGCCAGTCAGGAGAAACAATCACATTTGGCCACAGATGGCAAACTAAAGATTAAAGATACGCCCTTGTTGTTCTGCTGCTGCTTTCCACCTTTCCCCACAGGATGGTCTTTTCCGGAGAACCCTGTCTTCTCATGATCCACCCAAAGTAGGACAGCCTCAGTGTCATCATCTTCGCCTCTGGAGATTGTTCAGGCATGATTTGATCTAAGACGTGCTTGTTGGGTCTTTCTGGCCGTCCAGCGTAACCACATAGCTCTCCTCCAGCTTTCAAATCTGGTGTTTCGACTCATTCCATCCCGAACGGCTTTTGGCCAGGCCGCCTCCTCTTCTTGTAATTTTATCCCCTTTTCGGCGATCATGCCGTGGACCCGACGATGCCTTCTTTGCATTTCTCTTGGCATTTCTGTTGTGATAAGAGGCACGATCCTGTTCTGCTCTGTCACTTGCCAGGTGGGATTTTTTTAAAAAAATGTAATTAAATAAGCACAGGAAGAGGCTAGGCAAGCAAATAAAATCAATGTAAACATTTGATATAAGTAAATAAATAAGTAATCAAGTAAACAAATAAGTCAATAAAAAAGCTAATAAACAAATAAATGCATTCGCGAAGGCTTTCATGGCCGGGATCTGATGGTTGTTGTGGGTTTTTCGGGCTCTTTGGCCGTGTTCTGAAGGTTGTTCTTCCTAATGTTTCACCAGTCTCTGTGGCCGGCCTCTTCAGAGGACAGAAGTAGCACTCTGTGTTCTGGTGTGGCATTTTAGTGAATCTTTATTGAATGTTTGGGGACACCCATATTCCACCTTTCCCGAGTGAGCAAAAGGCGGCGCTCCCTCCCTCCCTCCCTCCCTCCCTGTTTTATCCTTAGAACAACGACCTAGTAAGTCAGGCCGAGAGGCAAAGAATATGACTGACCCCAGGCGACTGACCTGGTGAGCCTCTGTGCTCTAGCCGTAACGCAGACAGGCGTTGCTCCCATTTTGCAGATGAGCAAGAGTGAGGCAAAAGAAGAACTCACTCAATATTATGAGATGACAGTCTGTCACAGCTTTGAACTCTGGGTGTCAGAAATACAGTGTTCTACCCCTCCTCCCTCCCTCCTTCCCTCTCTTACACACCTGCACAGTGCCCTATTTTGCTATATTAGATTGAGAAAGAACTTTCCACCTTGGTGTGATAACCTTTCTGATCTTTTCCGGTTCCTGTGCAGGTACATCCACTACGTTTTTGACCTGGGCAACGGGCCATCGCTGATGAAGGGGAACTCCGACAAGCCGGTCAACGATAATCAGTGGCACAACGTCATCGTGTCCCGTGACACCAACAACGTACACACGCTTAAGATTGACTCCCGCACTGTCACACAGCACTCCAACGGTGCCCGTAACCTGGATCTCAAGGGTGAGCTCACACACACACACAGACACACACAGACACACACAGACACACAGACACAGACACAGACACAGACACACACACACACACACACACACACACACACACAGAGGCGGGGGGGAGAGAGAGAACCTTTCCCTTTTTGCTCTAACCAAGTTTGTGTTCACCTAGTTGTATTAACCTCTTGTGACACTAGGGGGCAGTCACCATTAGATTTCCCTTTTGCAAAGAACATTGGGACTGATTGAATGTATGTCTCTCTCTGCCATAACCAAGACTAAAGGTAGCTAAAGCAAGGTTAATTGAAAAAGATAGGGATAAACACAGTCACAGACAGACAGACCCAATGTGAAATTAAAGCAATTAACAGTTTCCTTCTGAAGATGCACAAGCTAAGGCTGCTTGTCAAATATTTTCAAAGACCTCTTTCAACCTGATGCGTATGTTGAGATTACATGTGGGGAACACATCGTAAGTCACGAAGGGAAGGCCTTCCCTGATTTCCACGATAAAGACTTTTTTTTCTTGAGCAGAAAGTTGGCAGAAAGTAATATATGAGTAGCACAGTTAATTGCTACTCTGGTTTGCTGGTTTGTTTGTTTGTTTGTTTTTAGTATTAAAAGGGTGTCAGAAGTAGCGGTAGGAGTAGAAATTGTTACATTGTTGGTTTAATGATCGATGTTTCTGGCTACTTCTAAAAGTTACCTTCTAATAGCATTTTAAATCATTTTTTAGAAGCATTTCGGCAAGACGTTTCATGTTGTTTTGTTATTCATCCCAAGGGTAAAAAAGGAACCAAAAATACCCCCCCCCCAAAAAAATCAAACCATGCAACAGGCAATGTAATGAGTTACTTTTTTCAATGCAAACAGGTGACAACAGTGGGAGGGTACCTGTTACCCTCCTTAAGTCTCTTTCCACGTTTCTCAGCCTGGCCGGCCATTTCTTGTTTCCACGGGCTCTGTGTTGAACCTCATTTCCTCTTTGTGCTTTATTCTCCCCCTTTTTGCTGTCTCCAGGTTTTGCCCCTCCCTTTTTTTTGTTTCAAGGACAACTCCCAGAATCCCCATGTCCAATATGGTCAAATTGCCTCTGATCGTAGAGATAATCTAGTCTAGAAGACAGAGGGACATGGTGGCGCTGTGGGTTAAACCGCAGAAGCCTGTGTTGCAGGGTCAGAAGACCAAGCAGTCGTAAGATCGAATCCACGCGACGGAGTGAGCGCTCGTTGCTTGTCCCAGCTCCCGCCAACCTAGCGGTTCGAAAGCATGCAAATGCGAGTAGATCAATAGGGACCACCTCGGTGGGAAGGTAACAGCGTTCCGTGTCTAAGTCGCACTGGCCATGTGACCACGGAAGATTGTCTATGGACAAAAACGCTGGCTCTATGGCTTGGAAACGGGGATGAGCACCGCCCCCTAGAGTCGAACACGACTGGACAAAAATTGTCAAGGGGAACCTTTACCTTTACCTTTTAGAAGACAAAAACTACCCAGCCTCAGCCTTAGACATCTAGGCTAGATTTATAATGGGAAAGGATTTCAGTTTGTTAATCTATGTGGCTGGTTTTGTTAAAACAACAGCTGTGTGGGTGAGCTGATAAGGATCAGGATCATGACCCACAGGAGTCATCTGGAAGGACCCATAGGTGGGAGGAGGGGGTCATTTCTTTTCCCTACATGCTGTGACACTCATAAAAGTCACCATCAAATCTTTGAAAGGTCTTCATACCTCTCAAAAGATTTGACGGTGGGGGCAGGATCTGTTCTTCATCATCTCGAAGTGCAGGACACGCTAGTATGTATGTCTTCTGCTGCCCTATCTTGCAGGAGAGCTGTACATCGGGGGCCTGAGCAAAAACATGTTCAGCAATTTGCCCAAGCTGGTGGCCTCGCGGGATGGCTTCCAGGGCTGCTTGGCCTCCGTGGACCTCAACGGCCGACTCCCGGATCTCATCGCTGACGCCCTGCACCGGATCGGGCACGTCGAGAGGGGATGTGATGGTAAGAGGCCAAAGGGGGGGTGGGCAGAAAAAGAGAGGGTGGGGAAGGAGAAAGAGTGGAGGGGGATGGAGGAAGGGTGGGTAGGGTGGGTCTGTCTTGTCGATATAAAGAGGCTGCAACAGGGAATGAAGATATTGTAGGACTCGGGTAAAGAAATTCCTCTTTCCTGCTTTTTCGCTCCAAAATCCCTCTCCAAATTCTTTTCTTTCTTTCTTTTTTTCAACTTATTTGATTCCTTAATTTATTTGATTCCTTTTTAACTTAAAAGATTCCTTCTTTTGGCAGGAAAGCCCTGCTTTTCTGCCAAAAGAAGAAGCGGCTAGTGGTCATAAAACGAAGATTAAAACACACCACATTAAAATATTAATAAGAAAATGAAACATTTTTTTTTTAAAAAAAAAAAACATTGCTCCCTGCAAAGGTAACCAGCACGCAACTGATTGAATGCACTTCAGAAGTTCCAGGGTTTGGGAGCAGCCACTGAGAATGTCCTCTTTAAGGACTTTTTTTATTTAAGAAGATGATCTCAGAAACTGAGCAAGCTTGGAAAAAAAAAAAGCAAAGCATGCTGCTTATGGACCTCCCCAATAGCACTTAAATAACTCTCTGGGCAGTGTATAATTAAATTATGCAGGTTGCATATGGCTCCCCCTCCCTCCAGTGAGCTGAGTATTCAGGTTACTGACCTCAGAAGGATGGAAGGGTGAGCGAACCTCGAACTGGCAACCTGGGATAGAACGTGTGTCATGAGCGGTGTTTTGGCTGCAGTGCTGCAGTTTAGCTGCCGCACCACAACGCCCCCCCCCCCTCCAGTCTTGCAAAATAGCCTGGTCTGAAGCCATATTGGGCTTTGTCGGTTATAAATTATGACTCCTAACCAGCACTTTGGGGAGACTGTTAGTCTAAAACTCAGGTGGCCGGGGTTCAGAAACTCATTTGGCTATGAAAACTTACTGGGGAGGGGGAGCGACATGGGTAGAGGCCACTTTGTAAATATACGTGCCCAGGAAACCCCCCCCCCCCGGGGTTGCCCTAAATCTTTGGGCCAGAAGCAGCATTATGAAGAAACAGTATTGTTTCCCATTGGCAAACGTGTCAGATGAGTGTATGTTTTATCTCCCTGTCTGTTCGCTCTGTACACTGAATGGCTCATACCGAAAACTGGATGGGATTCAAATGAATAGGGAAAGAAATTGGCAAGAGAAACATCAATAATTGAAGACTGGGGGAATGATGCCGTTTTTACTGTCTCTGAAAAGCCGCCGTGACTTGAAAGAACTTCCTGGTCAAGGTGAAAGAAGAACGTGTAAAAGCAGGACTTCAGCTGAATATTAAAAAGAGAAAAGCAAGACCACGGAAGAATTGAGTAACTTTAATGTTGGCAGCGAAGCCATCGCAGTTGTTAAGGCTTTTCTTTACCTCCGTTCAATCATCAGTCCAAATGGAGATTCAAGTTAAAAAAAAAAACGGACTCAGAAAGGCGGTAAGGAAGGAGTTAGAAAAGTGCTAGGAGGTGTCACTAGAGACCAAGGCCATGTTATTGCACTCCCAGTTACTATGTATGGATGAGAAAGCAGAACAGTGAACAAGGATGTCAGAAGGGGGGGGGGAATTGATTTGTGCTCGAGGAGAGCTTTGCCGATATCCAGGACTGCCAGAACGATGATCAAATCAGGTCTGAACTCTTCCCTAGAAGCCAACATGACAAAAACTGAGGTTGTCATTCTGCGGGCACGTCACGAAAAGACACGGCTTTGTGGGAAAATAACAGTAGCGCTAGGAAAAGTTGAAGGCAGCAGGAAACGAGGAAGCATGAAATGCATTGACATGAGGATGAAAAAGCCGCCGCCTGGAGTTTCTCGAGAGCTGAGCAGAGTTTGTTGCTCGCGCAGCGTTCTGGAGATCGCTCCCTTCGTTGAGTTGCCATAACTCAGAAGTAATTTCGATTGCACAACAGGAACAAATCTGTATGCATTTAGGCTTTATTACAAAGATGATGACGCATTTATGGTATTGCATTGATGCCCTTGACAAGCCACACCTAGGTTGTCCCAACTTCCAACACAGGCTGCCCAGTGTGGGCTGACCGACCGCTTTTAGTCTATCTCTCTGGAAGATCGGTGGCTGGAGGGGCAGGGAGTGGCTTGACCGGTGATGTTTTTCCCCCATGGTGTGTCCTTGGCCCCATCACCTTTCAGAAGTCCTGCTATGAAGGTCCCCATCCGTCTGTTTAAATCTCTCTTGACTTTTGTTTTTAAAAACATCACCGACTTTCATTTTTCATCTACAGTGGACCCTTGACTTACAGACGACTTGACTTACAGACTTTTTGAGTTACAGACTTCTCTGGCTGCAAAATCTAGGTTTGACTTGCAGACTGAGATTTGACTTACAGACCAGAAAAAAACCAAAATGGAACAAAAACGGCCTGTTACGGGATTAATCGGTTTTCAATGCACTGTAGGTCAATGGAGACTTGACTTACAGACTTTTTGACTTGAGAACCACCTTCCAATACGGATTAAGTTCTCAAGTCAAGACCCCACTGTAGTTAGAAATCTACATAGGAATGTGGTGGCGCTGCGGGCTAAACCGCAGAAGCCTGTGCTGCAGGGTCAGAAGACCAAGCAGTCGTAAGATCGATTCCACGCGACAGAGTGAGCGCCCGTCACTTGTCCCAGCTCCCGCCAACCTAGAGGTTCGAAAGCATGTAAATGCAAGTAGATCAATAGGGACCACCTCAGTGGGAAGGTAACAGCGTTCCGTGTCTAAGTCGCACTGGCCACGTGACCACGGAAGATTGTCTTCAGACAAAACGCTGGCTCTATGGCTTGGAAACGGGGATGAGCACCGCCCCCTAGAGTCAAACACGACTGGACAAAAATTGTCAAGGGGAACCTTTACCTTTACCTTAGAAATCTACAAATATTAACAAAAATAAAAACAAGAAGTGGATGTTTTGCTTCCTGTCCCCCCCTCCATTAAGTTACCGTTGCAGGGTTTCTGGTGGGGAATAATTTTTTCCCCCTTGAATCAACACCCATGGAAGAGTGCTAAAGTGAGGATGATTAGGTGCCTCTAAAGCCTTTCCTGACGGGAAACACTGATTCAGGACTGGGTGCTGAGCCGGAACTGTCTCCAAAGGCAAGCCCACAACAGGGAGCTTGGCAGTAGTCAAAAACCGACAGAGATTGCTCTGGTCGCCTTTTCTGGATGACCTGCCCCAGGAACTAGATAAGGAGCGTATGTCCCTAACCGGTTCTGCTGGACCTCTCAACGCTTTCGATACTATCGATGATAGTATCCTCCTGAGCCATCTCTCTGCAATGGGACTTGTGGGGGGGGCACCGTTTTACAGTGGCTCCCATCCTTCCTGGAGGAAAGGACTCAGAAAGCGGTGCTGGGGGATTCTTGCCCGACCCCCCTGGCTGGTGGCCTGTGGCGTCTCTCGGGGTTTCTGTTTTGTCTCCTATCTTATTTAACACCTACACGAAACCCACTGGGAGAGATTGTCCAGAGTTTCGGGGTTCAGTGTCACCAGGACTGCGGATGACACCCACCTGTGCCTCTTCTTGCCACCTAAATCTGCAGAAGTTTGTTTGGCTCTGGATCGTGGTTTGGCGTCCGTCATGGGCTGGACGAGGGTGAATAAACGGAAACTTTAATCCAGGCAAGACCAGAGGGGCGGCTGGGCAGTCGAAAGGCAGATCAAGGAAGAGGGATATAACGTGTTACACTCCCTCTGAAAAAAACAGGTCCGCCTCTTAGGGGTGTTCCTGGATTCATCCCTAAACCTGGGGGCCCAGTTTTCGGCAGTGGCCAGGAGTACATTTGGACAATTAAAACGAGTGCGCTAGCTACGTCTGTTTCTTGAGAGCTCTGATGCGGCCCCTGTGATACATGCCCTAGTTACTTCCCGGCTGGATTACTGTAACTTGCTCTACGTGGGGCTGCCGATGGAAAGGGTCAGGAAACTTCGTCGTCATTGTTTAGTTGTTCAGTCGTGTCCGACTCTTCGTGGGAAACTTCAGGAAAATTCAGTGGGTCCAAAACGCAGCAGCCCAGATCCCTGACTGGGGCTGGTTACCGAGATTATGATACCCCCTTGTTACAGCAGCTCTCCTGGCTGCGGATTTTTTTCTGGGCACCATTCAAAGTGCTGGTTTTAACCTATAAAGCCCTCAGTGGCCTGGATTATGAGCTGGCTCGGGTGTTATGATCATCGCAATAGGCCTTTCTCTCGGTCCCGCCACCTTCCCAGGTGCATCTGATGGGGTCACAGGACAGAGCCTTCTCTATGGCTGCTCCCAGTCTTTGGAACTCCCTCCCACTGGAGGCCAAGCTGGTCCCATTTTTTGCTATCTTTCTGAAAGCAGGCAAAGACCTTTCTCTTCCGGCAAGGCTTTCCTCAATAACTAGCGACCTGGGTGTGATTTTTAGGTAGATTGCTATGCAATACTGGTTCAACTGGATTTTTAGTATGACTTGTGTTTCCTTTTTTTGTGTGTTTTCCATTTCTCAGAGTGACTTTTTAATATTTATTTATGTATTTGTTTATTTGTTTATTTATTTCACTTATATGCCGCCCACTCCACCCAAAGGTCTCTGGGCAGCTTACGACAATTAAAATACAATACAAATACTCAAGATTGTATTTAAAACTACGATCAATGAATCTTACAACATTGGCAGGCAATATTAAGGCAAAGATCAATAAGTATATATATAAGTATATATATACTTATTGATCTTTGCCTTAATATTGCCTGTCAATGTTGTAAGATTCGTTGATCGTAGTTTTAAATACAATCTTGGGTTCTTTTCAAGGAGAAAGGCGGGGTAAAAATAATTCACCAACCCACAGATTTATTGTAGTCAAATCAGGGAAGGATCATAGCTTGTTTTTTTTTCCCCCTCAAGTGCAGAGGAAGAGGAGAAATCATTGAGGCTGGCTTTCAGTGGCTTACTTTCAGTGGCTTACTTACTTTCAAAGCCTTCAGCAAAGTGGTAACAGATTACCTGAACACCCACCGTATCCTGCCCTTAGGGTTAGGCCTTATTTCCGGGGGGGGGGGGTCTGCTTGTTTCCACCCCAGTTGGAACATCTAGAATGGTCATACAATGAGCAGGTCCTTTTCCAGTGGTGGCCACTCAGTTATGGACCTCCCTTCCTGTCATTTCCTATTTGGCACCTTTCAGCTTGGCTGTCGGGAAGGTTTAAAGCTATCCACCCCTGTATCCTGCTCTTAGGACCCTTGAGCCTGGCTTAAAGCTTTCCCTTTTGATCCTCATGCCTTCGGGTCTTTACCTGTGTTCATGTCCAGCCTATTTTTCTGTGTATACGACTATACTTTTGTCTACAATCTTTAGACTAAAAATTGAGGGTCGTCTTATACACGGAAGTAAGCTGAGGGGAGAACGAAAACAAGTGGAGGGGAAAGCAGGGATCAAAGTGATCCTGCAGGGCTTTGATCCTTTTTACCCTACATTTGCTAAGCCCCACTTATATTTCTTAATTTTGGATTAGAAAAGTGGGGGCGTCTTATACATGGGAGCGTCTTATACACAGAAGAATACGGTAGGTTGCAAGGCTATATGAACCTACTGCATAAAACACACACTCACATCAAGACCTGCTAAACCCGACCGGATAGGTTTCTCCCCACCCCCACCCCTTTGGAGTCCTTTGCTGACGGCCCTGTTGGCTGAACTGTCATTCTCTCCCTTCCTTTCCCTCCCTCTTTGGCCCTCGCCCCCCCCCAGGTCCCAGCACCACCTGCACGGAGGATTCCTGCGCCAATCAGGGCGTCTGCCTTCAGCAATGGGACGGCTACACGTGCGATTGCACCATGACCTCGTACGGCGGCCCGGTGTGCAATGACCGTGAGTAATGGGAGACTTAGATGCGGTGGTGGTGGGAGGTTTTGCACAAGGGGAAACACGGGGGGGGGGCGTTTCTAGTCCAGCGGATGGCCTGGCCACTCTCTCCAGCGGGAAGGGTGTAAAGGGGAAACGGGTTGTGTCTTCTGCGAAGATGGCCATCACCAAGGCCTCCTGGCGGCTTCCCAAAGCGTTGAGTGCCCACCCTGGCCAATTCAGGCTGAACCAAAGGAAGGAACAAAAGCAGCAAGACCACAAAATGTTCTCCATGAACAGAGGTGGCATTTGGTTTCTATGAAGAAGGGGTGGCATTGTCAAATTCTCCAAATTCCAGGTTACCAGCAAAATACAGAAACGGTTTGTCTGTCGGTCTCTCTGAAGACTCTGTGCATTGCAGATCACCACGCTCTGTCTATTTCTCTTTATTTTATTTTCTCTTACTTTAGGCTTATGCTCCTTTTGACTGTTATTCTGCCATATGGAAATATTAGTTAGATTGATATAGGTTTACAATTGAGTACTGGGCTTGCTGGACAAACAGGGCCTTTCACGCACCTCTCTCCCCTTGGTGACCTCGCTGTCTCTCTGTCTCCAAGCTGAGCAGCCTCTGCCCCAAATCGTCCTTTTGTGTTGTCGGGGGGGTGTTGTAGGGGCCAATTTCACCATGTTTTAAGAGATCCCAACACACACACACACTTTATTTTTGGCTAATAGAAAGGGCAAGAAGGTGCTTTCAATTTGTTTTAAATTTTTTCAAAGCCCAATCGCTTCCCCCCAATCTCTGGGCCTTGGGTATTTGAAGCCACCAGACTGCTTGCTCGCTTTCTGTATGATTTATTTCATATGATCTCTCATCCATGTACCTATTTGCAGGCTCCATTGCAGATAATAGTGATCTATCTGTCCTTATCGGTCTATTTGTCTCACTTATCTATATGTGTCTATCTGTAAAAGGCTTTGTGTCTTTCAAAGAAGAGGGAGAATGAGGAAGGCAGGGCTTGAGAAAGGCTCAGCTTCTATTCAAGACCCCCGTCTGGACTTCCACAAACACAGGAGTTAGCTCAGCTGGCAGTGCCAAGCCATTCCTGGTCTAAATCTTGCATCACAGCTGCTGAGTGAGCTAGTGATTGAGCGAGCGAGCATCAAGGCCACATCCTGCCCTGGAACAACACGCTAGTACAGTGGTGCCTCGATAGACGATGATAATCCGTTCCACTGAGATTGCTGTTTAGCGAAATCATCGTCTAGCGAAAAGCATTTCCCCATTGGAATGCATTGAAACCTGTTTAATGCGCTCCAGTGGAGAAGAATCGTCATTGTCTAGCGAAGATCGGCCATAGGAAAGCCGCTTTGCGAACCGCCGATTAGCTGTTTAAATAGCTGTCTTACAAAGCTTAGGTCCCGAAAACACCCATTTTGAGAGCACGAAGGGAGCTGTCAAAATCGTTGTTGAGCAAAAATCAGTTTGCGAAGCAGGGATCAAACATTGTCCAGTGAAATTCCCCCATAGGAATCACTGTTTTGCGAATCGCAATAGCGATCGCAAAAAGTCAATGTCTAGCGAAAAAACTGTCATGCGGGGTAGCTGTCCAGCGAGGCGCCACTGTATTTCTTCTTGCCTCTTGTGCAGAGAGGTATTGCCAGGGTACATGGCTGAGCTGGGGAAATTTTGATGTGTTTCATCTCCCAGAAGTCCCAGCCGTGATCCCCAGTACTAAGGGGTGATGGGAAGAGCCGTCGAAAAGGGTCAGAATTTCCCCGTCCCCCCGTGTACAAAGTCCAGTTCCTCCACTTTGCTTGGAAGATCTTCTTCCTTTATGAACACGACAGAGGAGAGGAAGTAGGCGGTGAAAATGACAGGAGGAGAACCTTGTGCATCTGGAGTGCAGAATGCTGGCAGCCGGAGGGATAGTTCAGGGGCTTTGCTAAATCCAGGGGAGGGCAGCGGACGTCTGTATGGAAAATATCCCTGACCTGAAAATCCACATCTTTGGGGATTGGAAAGGGGCTTTGGTGGAGAAGGATCTACACCTGGAAGGCCCAACGAGGGATCTCACAGAGAGAAATGGGCAGAGGGAAGA